>NC_053391.1:222532675-222846136 GCF_905171765.1 Bufo bufo
CAAACAATGCTTTAGGTGACTGCACCAACGATCCTATTATCCAATGAACGAGCGTTTTGCTCGTTCATCGGGTAATCAGCGGTATCTTTCCTCCAGCAGATCATAGCTAATGAGCATTTCTACGAACGTTTGTTAGCAATTATCTGCCTCATGCTCGGGCAGTGTAAAGGGGTCTTATGACTTTCTCTGAGAATGAACAGTTGTCCTATTCACAAAACAAGAGAGACCAAAGTCTATGGGAGTAGCGCAAAACAGTCGAACAGGCTCACTTGGCTGTTTCTGGTACTCTGGAAGAGTTCAACAAAGAAAGGCTACCTCTTTATTTAGTCTCCTTCTGGATGTGGTCACAGCTGAATAAATGAGCTTCTCGAACAGGGGTCATGGGATCCTTATTCTCTGAGAACTGTGAATTTCAGGGGGACTCTGACCTGTCAGATATTCATAGCACATCATGTGGGTAAGACATAAATGACTGACCCGGGAAAAAAACTATTTAAAGGGGTTGTCCGGGTTCAGAGCTGAACCCGGACATACCTCCATTTTCACCCAGGCAGCCCCCCTGACATGATGTCACTGAACACTCAGATCCGCCCGGCAGTGTGTTATTGTAAACAAAAGAGCCCTAGATCGCGCAGGGCACGGGAGCGCATTGGAGCATGAGATGCTCCGATGCCAACATCAGGGGTGCTGCCTGGGTGAAAATAAGGGTATGTCCGGGTTCAGCTCTGAACCCAGACAACCCCTTTAAGGTTATGTTCACCTGGGGCTTACCGTATTTTTCAGACTAAGATGCACTTTTCCCCCAAAGGTGGGGGAAAGATGGCAGTGCGTCCTATAATCCGAATGCTAATGCCCACTTCCATTATGGAAGTGGTCATCAACATGCAGAAGGCCCGGGGACCAATGAGGGAACTGCTGCATGGCTGTACTCACCCTCCTTATCTTCTTCCGTGCTCCACTCTGCACTGTGTCCTGACTGCGTACAGAGTCAGGACGTATGCATATAGGCTCGCACTATGCAACGTCAGTTCACAGTGCAGTGTTGGCCAGAAGAAGACCAGGGAGCAATGAGTGGTTCTGCACAGTAGCAGCTCTGCATGGAGCAGGCGAGGTAAGTATTATTTTTTTTATGTCTGATCTGAGGTCTGATGGGGGTCCGATCTGAGGTCTGATTGGGGTCCTATCTGAGGTCTGATGTGAGGCTTATGGGGGTCTGATGTGAGGCTCATGGGGGTCTGATGTGAGGCTCATGGGGGTCTGATCTGAGACTCATGGAGGTAGGGGGAGGGTGTCTGATGGGGGTCTGATCTGAGGCTGATGGTTGGGAGGTATGATTTGAAGCTGATGGAATTTGGGGGTCTGATGAGACCCTGATCTGAGGTCTAATGGAGCTTGGGGGTCTGATCTGATGTCTGATGAAAAATATTTTTTTCCTTTTTTCCTAAATTCTAGGTACGTCTTATAGTCCGTAAAATACAGTATATATGGTAGCAGTAAAGTAGATGATATTTTTTAAGGAATCTCATGCACACTGCATGTCTTTAAAGTCTGCAAATCTGCATGTTAATTTATGCTGTGGATATCACAGATTTTTACCTTTGGGTGAAATCCACACCAAATCCACAGCAGCTACATGCAGATTTTGTGCGGACTCAAAGCTTATTTTCCATCTTGTGTGGATGTCAATAAAATAAAAAGAAAAGGGAAAAAATAAATTTGTCCTTCTTTGAGAAGTTACAGGTTTGGTTCAGTCACACACCATGCTTAATGCATCTGCTCAACCGGAAACCCTATTGTACAACTTATATCAAAATCAACATATAATTTAGGAATACATTTATAAATGCATTGGAATTCTTATTTTACACTTGCCCCTTATTACATGTATTATGTAGCCCAGAGATATACTTGATTGCGACCAGATGACAGGTTTGTTGATAGACTTATTAGCTTAGCTATGTTCCTCCAGGGCTATGATTTATACTACTTTGTGAGAGTTCTTTCTACACCAGGTCATTTTAACCTGTAAAGAGTTTAATGCAAAGCACCAGAGGAAGCTCTGCACAGAAGCTGAACAAGCAGAGCATGCAAGAACATTTGAGCTTAGTATTCAGTAGAATTTTGAATGCAGCTTTATTCGAGAATGGCCCATTTTATGTACACTGCATGTACAGTATATGTAAGCTGTAAAGTAAGGTTTAGCTGTAAGTAAACCTAACAAAGCCCACCCTATAATCGAGGTAATGTAATATATCTAAATACATTTAGAACTGTGATACAATGTCACACATTTTAGGAGTGCTGCATATCTGAAAGACATACAGTGTATCTATTGCTTCAAATGGTCCTGTTGCTATAGAATATGTCATAGAGGAAGTCCAAAGAAACAGCAATAAAAGTTTCTGAAAAATAGTAGTCCTATTCGATGCCACCACAATACAAAAAATAAAAGCCTTCTATTTAAAGGAAATCTGAGGCACGCCTCTCCTGGGCCGAGACTCCACGCCCCGCTACGTCACTGACTGGAGGTAACGCCGCTCACACTTGCCTTCAGGTTTGCAGAGAAATCTCGCGCAGGCGCATGCCCAGTGACACATTTGAGGCTGACATGAAGCACGCAGGCAGTCTTCGGTACTGCACAAGCGCAAGATTTCTCTGCGAACCTGAAGGCAAGTGTGGGCACCGTTACCTCTCATAAGTGATGTAGCTAGGGGAGGGTAGGCAACGGCGCTGATGGGGGCCCAGGAGAGGGCACTGGATGGGGGCGTTCCTGGGAACCATTGAAAGAAAAGAACGCCCCTCTGGGCACCTTACTGTCTAATTTGCATATCATACAAAGATGATTTTCACAATATAGAAAACAAGAAAAGCCAAATGGAAGGTACATCAGAGAAGGAGATGTTATTTTCTGCATGGGAATAGTTTTACTTTATTAGTGATAATCCATGTGACAGATTTCTTTTAAAGGACATATTTTCAGGGAAATGTTCTTGAAAGGAAATCAGTCACCACGATTCTGGACTATTACCTGACATAATATATGAGTAGTACTGCAGATAAGGATTTTTTGTTTTCCTACTGTCCCCAGTAAGCTCTCAAAGTTGCACTGAAATACACGGTCCCGACTGCTCTGCCATGCTAACATAATGCAGAGGACTCCTGTACATATGCACAGCAGTCCCGACAATATATTTTGCACAGCTGACAGCGGGGGAACAGGAGGAAGTAAGAAAATAAAAAAATAGTGATCTGGACTCCTTATCTGCAGTACTGAAGATAATAGTCCAAGATCCTGGTGTCAGATTCCCTTTAAGGGATGATCTGTACGTGATAGCAACTATCAGTGTCACAGGGAGCCGGAGGTGCACTCTCCCTTCTCAGCGCCGCCAGCATTCCGCGCGCATAGTGGAGCGAGGACGCGGTCAGCGTCCTCGTCTCTATGGGGCCAGGGGGGGGTCGAGGATCCGGCCGCACATGCCTCCTAGGCGTGGCCGGCGTCCTCCGTTGCTTAGACAACAAGCAGAAGGAGAGCTGAGCGCCGATAATGATGATCAGCGCTCGGCTATGTTGGGCTGTGTTATGCGAGTCACGTGACGCTGGTCACTTCATGTGACTCACCAGTCTGGGCTATTTAACCCCTTAAGGACACAGCCTTTTTACACCTTAGGACCAGGCCATTTTTTGAAAATCTGACCAGAGTCCCTTTAAGTGCTGATAACTTTAAAACGGTTTGACTTATCCAGGCCGTTCTGAGATTGTTTTTTCGTCACATATTGTACTTTATGACACTGGTAAAATGGAGTCAAAAAAAAAAATTTTTTTTGCACCAAAAAATACCTAATTTAACAAAAATTTGAAAAAAATT
Source organism: Bufo bufo (assembly GCF_905171765.1). Classification (NCBI taxonomy): domain Eukaryota; kingdom Metazoa; phylum Chordata; class Amphibia; order Anura; family Bufonidae; genus Bufo; species Bufo bufo. Next base: position 222,536,541 of record NC_053391.1, read on the forward strand.
AGCAAATTTCAAAGTTTCAGTTTCTCTACTTCTGTAATACATAGTAATACCCCCAAAAATTGTGATGACTTTACATTCCCCATATGTCTACTTCATGTTTGAATTGTTTTGGGAATGATATTTTATTTTTTGGGGATGTTATAAGGCTTAGAAGTTTAGAAGCAAATCTTGAAATTTTTCCGAAATTTACAAAAACTCAATTTCTAGGGACCAGTTCAGGTCTCAAGTCACTTTGCGAGGCTTACATTATAGAAACCACCCAAAAATGACCCCATCTAAGAAACTACACCCCTCAAGGTATTCAAAACTGATTTTGCATACGTTGTTAACCCTTTAGGTGTTGCACAAGAGTTATTGGCAAATAGGGAGGAAATTTGAGAATTTCATTTTTTTGTCTAATTTTTCATTTTAACCCATTTTTTCCACTAACAAACCAAGGGTTAACAGCCAAACAAGACTGTATCTTTATTGCCCTGACTCTGCCATTTACAGAAACACCCAATATGTGGCCGTAAACTACTGTACGGCCACACAGCGGGGCGTAGAGTGAAAGGTGCGCCGTTTGGTTTTTGGAAGGCTGATTTTTATGGACTGGTTTATTTACACCATGTCCCATTTGAAGCCCCCTGATGCACCCCTAGAGGAGAAACTCCCTAAAAGTGACCCCATCTAAGAAACTACACCCCTCAAGGTATTCAAAACTGATTTTACATACGTCGTTAACCCTTTAGGTGTTGCACAAGAGTTATTGGCAAATGGCGATGAAATTTGAGAATTTCATTTTTTTGCCTAATTTTCCATTTTAACCCATTTTTTCCACTAACAAAGCAAGGGTTAACAGCCAAACAAGACTGTATCTTTATTGCCCTGACTCTGCTGTTTACAGAAACACCCCATATGTGGCCGTAAACTACTGTACGGGCACACAGCGGGGCGTAGAGTGAAAGGTGCGCCGTTTGGTTTTTGGAGGGCTGATTTTGCTGGACTGTTTTTTTGGCACCATGTCCCATTTGAAGCCCCCCTGATGCACCCCTAGAGTAGAAACTCCATAAAAGTGACCCCATCTAAGAAACTACACCCCTCAAGGTATTCAAAACTGATTTTACAAACTTTGTTAACCCTTTAGGTGTTGCACAAGATTTAATGGAAAATAGAGATACAATTTCAAAATTTCACTTTTTTGGCAGATTTTCCATTTTAATATTTTTTTTCCAGTTACAAAGCAAGGGTTAACAGCCAAACAAAACTCATTATTTATGGCCCTAATTCTGTAGTTTACAGAAACACCCCATATGTGGTCGTAAACAGCTGTACGGGCACATGGCAGGGCGCAGAAGGAAAGGAACACCATATGGTTTCTGGAAGGCATATTTTGCTGGACTGGTTTTTTTGACACCATGTCCCATTTGAAGCCCCCCTGATGCACCCCTAGAGTAGAAACTCCAAAAAAGTGACCCCATTTTAGAAACTACGGGATAGGGTGGCAGTTTTGTTGGTACTAGTTTAGGGTACATATGATTTTTGGTTGCTCTATATTACACTTTTTGTGCGGCAAGGTAACAAGAAATAGCTTTTTTGGCACCGTTTTTTTTTTGTTATTTACAACATTCATCTGACAGGTTAGATCATGTGGTAATTTTATAGAGCAGGTTGTCACGGACGCGGAGATACCTAATATGTATACAATTTTTTTTATTTATGTAAGTTTTACACAATGATTTCATTTTTAAAACCAAAAAAATGTTTTAGTGTCTCCATAGTCTAAGAGCCATAGTTTTTTCAGTTTTTGGGCGATTATCTTAAGTAGGGTCTCATTTTTTGCGGGATGAGATGACGGTTTGATTGGCATCTATTTTGGGGTGCATATGACTTTTTGATTGCTTGCTATTACACTTTTTGTGACGTAAGATGACAAAAAATGGCTTTTTTTACACCGTTTTTATTTTTATTTTTTTACGGTGGTCATCTGAGGGGTTAGATCATGTGATATTTTTATAGAGCCGGGCGATACGGATGCGGCGATACCTAATATGTATACTTTTTTTTTATTTATGTAAGTTTTACACAATGATTTCATTTTTGAAACAAAAAAAATCATGTTTTAGTGTTTCCATAGTCTAAGAGCCATAGTTTTTTCAGTTTTTGGGCGATTATCTTGGGTAGGGTATGATTTTTGCGGGATGAGATGACAGTTTGATTGTTACAATTTTGGCGTACATGCGACTTTTTTGATCACTTTTATTACCTTTTTTGGGAAGTAAGGTGGGCAAAATTTCAATTTCATCATAGTTTTTTATTTTTTATTTTTATGGTGTTCACCGTTCGGGTAAAGTAACATGACCGTTTTATAGATCAGGTCGTTACGGACGCGGCGATACCAAACATGTGTAGGGAATTTTATTTTTTTCATTTTTTATCAGTGATAAATGTGTTTTTTGATTTTTACTTTTTTTTCACTTTTATTCACTTTTTTTTGACCCAGACCCACTTGGTTCTTGAAGATCCAGTGGGTCTGATGTCTGAATAATACAGTACAGTACAATATATATTGTTCTGTACTGTATTTTACTTACACTGAACAGATCTATGCCATTCAGCACAGATCTGTTCAGCACCATGGACAGCAGGACGCCTGAGAGGCGTCCTGTTGCCATGGGAACCTTCCCCGTCTGCTCAGTACTGCTCAGAACTTCGCAGACGGGGAAGGGTAAGAAGGGGATCTCTCGGGGGGCTCTCTGGGGGCTCTCTCCCTCCCCATCGGGGGGCTGCAAAGGCACAGCAGCCCCCCGATGGGAGAGGGAGGGAGCTCCCTGCGCTGTTAACCTTTTCCATACAGCGGTCCGTACGGACCGCTGTATGGAAAGGGTTAAACGGCTGACATCGCATCGCAGATGTCAGCCGTTTATACCAGGGTGCCAGCAATGTGCTGGCACCCTGGTATCCCCACTAGACACCAACGATTATACAAGGGGAGGCGGGCGGGGGATCGCGATCCCGCCTGCCGCACCGCCCGCCTCCCGCACCGCCCACACCGCCCGCAACCCTCCCCCTGCACCTCCCGCCACCATAAAAATCATTCGGGGGTGCAGGGGGGGGTAAATAAAACTTTTTTTTTGGCATATAAAGTTTCTGATCCCTGCGGTCAGGGACTGCGGGGACCAGAAACTTCAGAAATCGCAGCAAACCGCAGGTCTGAATTGACCTGCGGTTTGCCGCGATCGCCGACATGGGGGGGTCACGGGACCCCCCCGCGCATTTAGCCTAGGTGCCTGCTCAATGATTTGAGCAGGCACCGGGTTCCGATCACTGCCAGCCGCACGGCAGTGATCGAAAATACACAGGGCGTACATGTACGCCCTGTGTCCTTAAGTACCAGGGCACAAGGGCGTACCTGTACGCCCTATGTCCTTAAGAGGTTAAACAGGCAGCCTGCTGGACACAGGTTGCTTGTGATTGGTCTTTCTACCTTCACCAGCGTTCCTAATTACCTTTCTATTGTGTTTGGACCTCGGCTTTGTTTCTGACCTAGACCTTGCTACCTCCTTGGAATTGACGTGACCTCTCGGTTTGTTTTGACCTTGCTATTGTGTTTTTCCCTTGTGTACCTGTGTGACCTCCTGGCTTTGACCTTTGCTTGCCTGACTCTGTTACGTATTACTTTAGCACCCTTCAGGCCCCTGCAGGTATCTAAGCTGGGGACCGCCGCCAAGTTGGATGCCGTCAGTTAGGACGGGCCGTGCAAGTAGGTAGGGACAGAGGTGCGGGTGGAGATCAGGGCTGCACTCTTCCCTCCCTACGTGACAATCAGATTTCAAACTTACCCCTGAAGTGATATTTTTTATTTTTACAATATGTATTGTCATGTAGAAGCAAATGGAAATCCAGCATTTCGAACAAAAGTCCTTACTCATAGCACTTTATCTTTAAGGCCCTATTACACTGGCCCATAGAGTGAAAGATAATTGGGAATGACCGTTCATATGAAATGTTCATTCACAATCATTGTCTGTTTGTTAGCTGGTTTTACATGCAGCAATCATCGCTGCTGTAGGGGGATGAATCGTTGCTGCGATCATTTGTTCCTTTCCTTCCTTACAGTTTCATTATTTACGGGCAGCACATGAATATTTATGCACACGATGTGCTGCCCTTGGACAGTGATATTTTGATCGAATCTTTTCGCAAATGAGCGTTTGCTTGTCTGTCAGCTGATGCGCAGCACACTGACATGTGCCAATTATCAGGAATAAGCGTTTGTAGGAAAATTTTTCTTGATAATTGGTCATTGGCCCTATCTAATTCATCACATACAGTACCTTCTCTGATTGCTGTGCATGGTGCACCCTCTTCATGCTCCAGTCTGATTTCCTTTAGGGCCACTAAATTCTCTGTGAGCTTGCTTCGTCCCTTAAACACAGTGGCATATGTACCCTAAAGCAGAGGTGACAAGACAGAAGTGCTGCTGTAATGCAAATGTGGTAGTCAATGGAACAGTGCAAGGACTGAATAAAATAATGGGGGGAAATCTACAAAATATTCAGTGAATAGAAGACCATAAAAATCTCTCACCCCAAGACCATTACTTTAACTTGCTGTCCAAAAGCATTACCTGTCTTTTTGGCAATAGCAACCAATCACAGCACAACTTTCATTCCATATACTTAAAAAAAATAAGCTGTGCTGTGATTGGCTGCTATGGGCACAAAGACAGTTATTCTTTCAGACAGCTTTCATAAATCTGCCCTATTAAAGGGGTATTCCCATCTCAGACAATGGGGGCATACCGCTGGGACCTGCACCTACAACGAGAATGGAGCTGCGAGAGCTGTGGCTGGAGGACCCCGGATTTCCTGGGGTCAATCCACCACTAAGCGCTGCTCCCATAGAAGTGAATGGGAGCACACGCACGGCCCCTGCTCCCATTCATTTCTATGGGGCAGATGGAAATAGCCGAGCTGGCTCGGCTATTTTCGGCGGCTCCATAGAAATGAATAGAGGGCGGCTGCGCATGCGCCCTCCGTTCATTTCCCCGCTGCGTTCCCACCGCTGGGACCCGCACCTATCAGACAATGGGGGCATATCCTAGCGATATGCCCCCATTGTCTGAGATGGGACAACCCCTTTAACTATATTTACTGTGCAAGTCACTGACACGGTGACAGGCAGATATACTGAATGTCACCTCTGCAGCCAATCACTCTCCTCAGCATTATACCGTTGTGGGCAGTGATTGGCTGCAGCGGTCAAGTGCCATATACTGGCATATCCCCACTGCAGTTTGTAAAGAAGCAGCATCAAGGAGGACTTGACTAATGCCACAGAAGACAACACTAAGCAAAGGGGTACTTTAAATATAGGATTATTTTTTATATCAGGTAGTACCGGAAATGAGAATACAGGACAACTGTTAGAAATTTAAAGGGACCCCACCATCAAATTTTTTTGATGTTACTAAAAGCCTAAGTGTGAATATTCAATGTAATTTTTTGTTCGCAAAAAAAGATGGTGAATGCTTTTCTGGATATATTTTTTAAAATCACTCCATATATTCTACTTCCTGACCTGGCTCTTAACTTCCTCTTTTGTTTGAACTTTTAGCACAGCAAACTGCCTCACTTGACTTTCTCAGTCAGACCATTCACTGCGGCCAAAGAGGGAAGAGGGATGGGTGACTCAGTTAGAGCATCACATATTACACTGATAAGCGCAATGCTCTTCTATGGCATCTTTATCTAGGCCTATCAAGAGAACAATAGAGCTATCATACTGTTATCCTAATTCTACACTTACTATTATACTTACTATACCACCAAGAGGCTGTTCCGACATAGAAAGCTGTACGCAGCGGTATTTATCCGGCCTATTCTTGGCATATTTTCTGGGTAGCTGCTGGATCTCCGTCGGACCCCATCATAGTTAATGGGGCCAGCAGGCATTCAGGCAGTGTCCGATCTGTGAATGCTAGTGTGAAGCTAGCCTAACAATGGGCTACCTTTCTATATAGCAGTTTTAACTCTCTGTGCTGACTGATACAAATGGAAATATTTTTTATTTAATCTTCAGGGGTACAGTACCCCTGAAATTAAAAAGTAAAACAGCCAAAACTTCTTAAAAAATAGTTTCTGTGAATATTGAGCTTAAAAATACCCCTTTCTGAAGTCTGCTTCTTATTTGCAGATTGCACACTGCTATAACAAGCAGTGCACTGCTGTCTTATATCTAAGAAAAATCAGGAAATGTGAAATGATCCTAGTTGCCTGGTTAAAGTGTAACTGTCATATTTTCTTTTATTTGCTAGTTTATTACAGCTAGGCATGTATACCTCAGTTAGTCTGTCAATGATTGCCAAAAGATCTGCTATTACCTTATAATAACAGCTTTCATTAATGTCGCCTGTCCCTTTCCACTGCTCCCTTAAAAGACTGCTGCTATGGCTTGTCTGTCTTCCCTTTAGTATAAACAGAAGAAAGAGGCACTGCATGCCTGCATCAGGCTTCAGAGTGAGGAGGTGTGTCTCTCAGTAATCCAATCTGATTGGCTAGCAGGACTTTGGGTTTTGGCCTCAGAGAACTGGCAGAGGAGACATCTTGAGAAGGTCCTCATTTTGTAGGGGTTAAAACTGTCGTAACTAAGGAAAAAACTCAAGGAAAACAGTGGTATGTGAAGAAATTAAAGATTGCTTTATGCATAATGCTGCTGCAGCAGTAACATAAGCTAAAATAGATTTTTTTGATGAAAACATGACCGTTCCACTCACAGTTCCTCATCATCAATAACAAAAAGTTTGTGGGAAAGTATTTCAAAGCTGAAGATAGTTTTAAATATAAAAGCCTTTACTCCTGTAAAGTGATCGCCTTCCACTTTACTGCATGTGAATATCTAAAATGAAATGGAAGACATAATCACATCTTCACTAAGACGGGAGAAATATTGGCAATTCTGTTCATTACCTAACCAGCTTGGGTCGATATTTTTGTTCTTCTTTGTTACCACAAAAGATTAATGTTGCTAGAAGTTTCATCCTTCACAATGTCAGCAAGACAGACAAAGCAAATCTATACCTATGTGCGCTAAACATCTGCAGAGAACTGATCTATTTCTGCATTAGGAGTAGACCTAAAACGACGTGCCTTCTAATATTGAATTATGCTAAAAGGGCGGATAATCAGAAGTGAATAAAAATAGGCATTTGTTCTTACCTCTCCCAGTTTATCCAACTTCACGTACGTTTCCAGTTTTCCAAATCCAATATCTGACTGTAAGCAACATGCAGATTAGTATACATTCTGATTATCAACATCCAAAGTTACATTATGTTGGCCTTATCACAGCAGAATGTTAGTTTAGTTCTATAAAAAATAATTATGGGCCAACTGCAGGGATATTGTTAATTTTTTTTTTAAAAACCCTTAAACTTACCTTCCCAGGTCGCCTCTGATCTAGCGCTGCCGCCTGATCCCCTCCGGCTGCAGCTGCTATATACCGATGAGGCCAGTGATTAGGTTATATATGGGACATCACTGCTTCAGCCTGGCAGAGTGGACCAAGCAGTGCTGCTGGATCGGCAGAGGCTCAAGAATGTAATTTACATTTTTTTCTTTAATTATTTTAACAATGTCCCTGCAGGTGGCCCATAAAAAAATAAGCTCGGAAAAACTTCTTTAATATACAATATCATGTAATGGTCTGGACAAATTAACACTCAGTTTTTCCTACGTAACGTCTATTTATGTAGAAATAATTTCCTGAAATCTAGTGGTCATGCAGTGTACATAACGAGCAGGAAAAAAAAATTCAATTTTTCAGCCTGCAATAAAACTGAATGTTAATGGCAGAATGACAGGTATATTGTGCTGCGTGACCAAGATAAGCAGCTTCACACAATTAGCAAGGGGAAGAGTTTAGACAGCTTAGGCTACATCCACATCTGCGGTTATAATTCCAGCCTCCTGTTCCGTCATAGGAACAGAAGCTGGAGACCACTGGCGCCTGACAGATCCCATTCACTATGATTGGGTGCTGCCCGGTTTTCGCCATGAATAATGACTTTCTGATGTAAAAATACATCCACTGATGTGGACGTAGCCTTACAGAGAACAGAAGGAGATGTTTGAGTTATCTGGGAGGGCTGCTGATGTCACTAAACATCTCCGCCCCCAGACTTTAGTGCTGTGAAGAGAGGGTTGGGGGCATCACTGAAGATAAATTCAAGTAGTAAATAGAACAACACTAATCAAATTCCACACTCAGGGCTCTTTCACACGAGCGGATCCTGTGCGGGTAATCCGCTGCGTGAAAGACAGCCAAGCCGCACTCTGGACAGCAGAGACACGGAGCATTAACATGAATGTGACCTTTTTACTACAAAATCACGGTGACAACTTTATCTCACTGTGATTTTGTAGTAAAAAGATCACAGAGAGGCACAGAGCATTATCAATCATGTTAATGCTCCATGTCTCTGCTGTCCAGAGCGCGGCTTGGCTGTCTTTCACGCAGCGGATTCCACGCACGGCATCCGCTCGTGTGAAAGAGCCCTTAAGGGGAGATTTATCAAGATTGGCGCTTTCTATGCCGGTTTTGATATCCCCTGTGCTGCCGGAGGATACGCCTAATTTATGACGAGGTGTAGGCTTTTTCATCATTTAGGCGCATCCTCCTGCAGTCTGTGCGCCTAACCAGAAATCTACGACAGCTCAGAGCCAGAAAATTAGTGTAAATGAAGATAAATTTTTAGCGTCTGCTGGCCATGCCCCCTTCCCGCCCTTGTCATGACCCCTTATACAAAGGTGGCGAGGGTGGTGAAAAAAGGGGAGATGCAACAATTTTTCACACCTGCGACTTTTTAACGCCAATTTTCAGGTGCACGGGGAATGATAAATCTCCCCCTTAATTCTTCTAAATGAGCCAAAAAACATACTACTATTGAAGCATGTAAGGAAATAACAATAAAAGCACTGAAATGGAATATATAGTTATGAAATATATAGTTTAGCTTTGTGTGCACTAACCAAGGACGCTCTTCTTGACATTCGACTTTCATGTTTTGGAAAGTCTTCCGGACTATTCATCTGTAGTTTTTCAAGAAGCTCTGGTGGTAACCGGAGGTCCACAGGTAGAGAGAATGGTTTACCCACATGCTGTAGAGGAAATACAGGCATGTTATATCTCTTGGACAAATTATGGGCAAACTAAATATAAGAAAAAAGCATAATGGTTTAAAGAAGACCTGTCACCTCTCCTGACATGTCTGTTTTAGCAACTACTTGCATTCCCCAAGTCCCAATCTCCCTGTGACAATTTGGGAGCATTTATTATTATGACCTTGTTGTACTATTTCTTGATTATTCCTTCTAAAAGTTCTGACTGAATTGCAAGCAGTTTTCAATGAAAGTCCAGATGGGTGTTACCAGTTGGGGGAGTGTCCTTGCACAGTCTAAGACTTGACACACCGATTGGATAATGTCAGACTGTGCAGGGACATCCCCCCAACTGGTAACACTCACCTGGACCTTAATTTTAGACTGCAGGCAATTCATTCTAAACAAATAGTACAGCATAGTGTCATAAGAATAGATGCTCCAGAATTATTATTACAAGAGGAATGCAAGTAGCTGCTAAAACAGACAATTCAGGAGAAATTACGGGTCCTCTTTATACTAAGTTCAGTGAGAAGCACTACAGAAACATAATTACCACAGACAAAAAAAATGCCGCAGGTTAAAGCTTCAACAAGTGAAAGTGTGAGGGACATGATTTGTTAAATAATGGCCACTGTCTGTCATCAAAAATAATGAACACTATAGTTTATCAACCAATCATTACTGGTAATTCTTCATTGACTTTCGGATCTCGCCACCTCTCACAACCACACTTCTGAACAATTCCAGTGTATTCAGGATCCACCTACTCTAGACGTTATTCAGGGGATCAAACGCTGGACTAACTTAGAATAGAAGTCCTGGGAGAAGACGAATACCTCAACCCGAACTGCAGGTATGGAAAAGGGTGTCCAAAGGCGGGTGAATTGCAGTACAGGTTTTCCTGGTTATTCCAGAAACCGGATCATTATAAGTGTAAAATGTTGTCAGGTGAACACCAGCACCCTACTGATGACTGGTTAAGCCTTACCTTCACAAAGAATAAAATAGCCCTACCTATGTAATGTCCACCTTGGTAATGTTTCAGATAACAAATGCTGATCTTTATGTTCAACGTATTGATTGCTACCATAACACTGTAAGGCTACTTTCACACTAGCGTTCGGGGCTCCGCTTGTGAGTTCCGTTTGAAGGCTCTCACAAGCGGCCCCGAACGGATCCCTCCAGCCCTAATGCATTCTGAGTGGATGCGGATCCGCTCAGAATGCATCAGTTTGGCACCGTTTGTCCTCCGCTCCGCTCAGCAGGCGGACCCCTGAACGCAGCTTGCAGCGTACGGGTGTCCGCCTGGCCGTGCGGAGGCAAACGGATCCGTCCAGACTTACAATGTAAGTCAATGGGGACGGATCCATTTGAAGTTGACACAATATGGCTCAATTTTCAAACGGATCCGTCCCCCATTGACTTTCAATGTAAAGTCAAAACGGATCCGTTTTTTTTTTGTTCATGGTAATGCAAACGGATCCGTTCTGAACGGATCTAAGCGTTTGCATTATAGGTGCGGATCCGTCTGTGCAGATACCAGACGGATCCGCACCTAACGCAGGTGTGAAAGTAGCCTAATGTTTTTGTTTCCAGAACAAAAATGCTTCTGTGTATGTACCTGTGTTCCTGAGTGTGTATGTGTGTTTGTGTGCCTGTGTGTGTGTACCTGTGTGTTCCCGAATGTCTGCCTGTGTGTGTAGGTGTATTTGTGTACATATGTGTGTACCTGTGTGTGCCTGTACCTGTGTGTGTACGTGTGTTTGTGTGTGTACCTGTATGTGTACCTGTGTGTGTACATGTGTTTGTGCGCCAGTGTGTGTACGTGTGTTTGTGTGCATGTGTGTGTACCTGTGTGTGCCCCTATGTGTGTACCTGTGTGTGCCTGTACCTGTGTTTTTGTGCCTGTGCATGTACCTGTGTGTGTACGTGTGTTTGTGTGCCTGTGTGTGTACATGTCTTTGTATGCCTGTGTATATACTTGTGTGTGTACCTGCGTGTTTGTGTATGTAAAGCTAGGAACTATAAAGGGGCAGTATACTAAAATAAAATATCACTTTTATTTATATAGGAGATAAAAAAGCCCCTACAGACCAACAAACAGATAAGACATACAAACCCTCAGCCTATGTGAGGCAGAGGTGACAAAGGCAAAACAACAACGTTAATGATCATGGGGGGCTAGACAAAGGCTGAACGTAGAGGGTCAGAGGGGGGTATTGTTGGTACAGAAAACCCACTAGCCCTAATGACTCCCTACTTGGCCTAGTCCACCCTATTAGTGTATCCAATGGACGGGGTCCAAAAAGCCCCGCAAGGGGTGGCCCAGACTGGAACTCTGGTCCTATACTGGAAGCCCTAATGAGGCCCTAACCAGTGACCAAAAAGACCATGCGTCCAATAGATATAACACTTCTGATACAGATTGTTAGAAATATACCCCAACCAAAATCAGGAGAATTAGATGAGGAATACTCAAGTGTCCCAACGCGTTTCCTCGATACAGGTCCCAAGATTCTTCAGGGGACACGGGGCGTGAATGATGGTTACCCCTGCTGGCACGTGGCCCAGCAACTCGGGAATAACCTGGACAGTTGCTACAGACAGTATGTGGCTGAGCTATTTAGTGGCTGCGCTCAGCGTATAGCTGTGGACCCAAACACAATTTAGACCCAGAGTGGTGGTATCTGCAGGAATAGATGGACCGGTACCAACAATACCCCCCTCTGACCCTCTACGTTCAGCCTTTGTCTAGCCCCCCATGATCATTAACGTTGTTGTTTTGCCTTTGTCACCTCTGCCTCACATAGGCTGAGGGTTTGTATGTCTTATCTGTTCGTTGGTCTGTAGGGGCTTTTTTATCTCCTATATAAATAAAAGTGATATTTTATTTTAGTATACTGCCCCTTTATAGTTCTCGGTTTTGCATCTTTTGAGCAGTACTCAGGTGGGCCTCATTGCCTTTCCTACTTGACCCTCTTTTTGTATGTAAAGCTGGTCCTACATGTACACAAAAAAGTATTTTTACGACTTCTAACAATAGCCGTTCAGTCTATTATACTAGGATCAGTTCCAAGTGACGGAAATCTGTTTCACCAGTCAGCATAAGGCTGGGTTCACAGCACGTTTTGTCTTATGTTTAAAGTATACAAAAATCATATATGTTAAATGGATGCATCCGACTGATGCCATAGAAGTCCACTGTAAAAAAAGAAAAAAAATACACGTATACGCTTTTGTATCCTTATTTTTGCTGTACATCAAACGGATACATTTAAAGAGTAAAAAAACGTACACAAACGTATCTATTTGTGGTTATCTGTCCTTTTTTTTAAAATATATGCTTGGAGGATGTGCATTTGTTTCAATATGTTTGTGGCTGCATACATTCTTGTGAAACCTTTCTTTTTTTAAATAAATATTTGAATGCATCATCAGTGGACACATTTAATGGATAGAAACCTATTGTTTTACATTTCCATCCATCACTCATTTACTGCAATGTAAAAAAATGTATAGGTGTCTATACGTTTTTTTTTTGCAGGACAGAAAAGTTTGGTATGCTACGTTATTGTCCTGCAAAAAAACTCGAAACGTACAGAAACGTAATCAATGACAAATGGAGTCAAAAGTATGCACTTTTGAACTACGTCTGCTCAACTGTAGTCTATAGGAATATCAAGTAATATAAGTTTTTTTCTGTTTACAAAAGTATCTGCTTGATGTACAGCCATGGGCAGATTGGCCATAGACCCTACAGGGAAATTTCCTGGTGGGCTGATGCCCAAAGGATCACCCAAGCGCCATCCAGGTACATAAAGATCTGATGAGCTCAGCATGAATACATTTAAGCAGCATTTTGTGCTACACTGTGGTATCTGGTTCTGCTGCGGCGGTATTTAGTACTGCACTGTGGTGTTGGTGTTGCTGGCCCTGCCTATTTCTGTTGTCCCACCTTCTGGCAATCTGAACCACCTACAACATGGGCCTACTTTTAGTTTTTTTTTTTCAGAGCCCCTTTAAGTTTCCAGTACACCCCTGTGTACAGCAAAAACGAGATGAGAACAGCCCCTTAAAACGCATGATGAAAACGTGATGTGAACCCAGCCTAATCTGCACATGTTGCAGTCATTCTGCATTTCGTGCCATAATTTTCAAAGAGTGTGGGAATACATCTTTAAAATGTGCATTAAATGGGGTTTCCTTTAAAAAAAAAAAATATTATAAATTGGGGACTATGATAGCGATTGATCTTAGATCCTGCGCTGATCCCTAATGTTTGCTTACAGCTGTATGATGACATGGGCCACCATGGTGATGTGTCATCTACAGTGACGTCACTGCTGCCGATCACAATGGCCCCTGCTATCATGTGTGCTGCATATGGGGACACAGGAGTAAACAGCCACTGACGGGGCGGGATGTCTGTGTGTGTAAACAGCTTATTCATATCGCCTGTGATATTGGCCTGACTGTGAAATCTCTCAAAAATCTCTGTTTCTAAAGCCAGTCTAAACATTAGATAGCTGTCCTCATGAATATGCATGATTGGATGAGCCATAGGGATGGGGGATAATCTGTAACCAGACACCTCTGGTGGACGCTGGGCTGTGATTTGTGGTTATGGGCAACAAAGCATTTTTTATTTTTTTTTAGACCGCTTCATAAATCTGCCCCATAACCTTTACTTCATACGATGAAGTGAAAAGAAAAATAAAGGAACTCAACAGATGTATATTAAAAGTTGGAAATGGTTTCCCAGGGTACGCTGAATTAAATCTGGTGACACACATCTGTTTCTTTCTAGCTTTTTTTTGGAGGGGGGGGGGTGGACGGACGGTGGCAGCAATTTTTCAGCAAAAAAACTCCAACTCCAGATGTTGCATGGAAGTCTATGGGAAATATTAAATGCAGAACAAACAAGCATTTTTGTAGTGGGTGTTTTTCAACCTTGAGGTGCAATTTTTGGGTCAAGGGCATGCATGCAGCATGCCGTCCCCAATTGCAGCATGCTATGGGGACGGCATCCCCCCCTCCCCCCCCAAGCCTTTCCCTATATCAGGGATCAGCAACCTTCAGCAGTCCAGCTCCCAGCATTCACACATACTCAGCTATTCTTGTGACTCCCACAAATATGAAGTTGATGAGTTGTAGTCTCATAACAGCTGGAGTGCCGGAGGTTGCTGATCCCCGCCCTATAGACTTCTCCAAAAAGGAGAAAAACGCCTGAAAAAAACACAAGAAAAATGTTGTGTGGCTAAAAAAAAGACACCCTAAAAACACTTGTAAAAAAACGTCTGAATTTCCAGGGGTTTTTACAAGCCAAAAAATGCCCTTAGGGTACGATCACACAGCTAATGATGTTCAGTGGGTCTGTACTGTTACTGGCCACATTGAAGGTGCCACGCAGCCAATAACACACTCGACAGTGCAGTTTAATTAGAGGCAGTTGTGGCCCGGTCAGGACAGTGTCCAAATGTGGAAGGGTGTATTAGCAATGTCACTCTCACTGCAGTAAAATCTCTGAGCCTTGGGCCCAGGGGCGGATTGGCCTTAGACCTTACAGGGAAATGTCCCAGTGGGCCCATGCCCAGGGGGACACCTAAGTCCTCCTCTCCACCGTTGGCTGGGTACATAATGATCTCTTAACAGTAATTAACGATGTGAGAATCAGGTACTCATGTACCCGACCAGCGACCGCACATGCCCTACTGAATTCAACTGCTGGGGCCCCACTCTGTCACGAGAGATGGCAAACATGGTAGATTACCTTTAATTTAGAAAAAAAAAAGTATAATGGTGATGGTTGTTCCTTGACAAATCACAGCTTTTTTGGTAACCAATATGTTACAATAATGCAAAATCTCATTAATTACTATGTACGTCCAGAGGTTGCTATGACAACCTCGTTATATTACTCCTTATAATAATGCACAGGAAATGCATCTGTCTCTTAGCTTTATTATTAAAGTTGCTGTGTTTGCTGGAAATACCTTGGTTATCTTTGTATTGACAAATACCTTGTCTGCAGGATTGTATGCGGTAATTATCACAGATAGAATCAGAGCTCAGTCATGTGTAGGACGGAGCGGTGTGGCAGGCACCCCAATCCTAAAATGGTTATGGCATGGGGTCTATCAAACGGTCTTAAAGAAAAAACAGCAACCAATCACAGCAAAGCTTTCATTTCTTATAGTGCTCTTGAAAAATGAAAGCTGAGCTGTGAGTGGTTGCTACAGGCAGGTTTCTTTCAGTGTTCATAAATCTGCCCCAACGTTCTCATTGTTCAGACTCAGTACCACTAAACATGTGAAAATGGGAATTGGTATTTTATGCAGAAATGGCATTGCATACATTGCCCTTTGTAATAAACAACCTCTGGAGGATCCCAGACCTTTAAGAGGTAGCCTCATGGTATTATTAAAGGGGTTGTCCCACAAAAAATATTGTAGGGCACCTGGATCTGAACACTTTTGTAATTGCATGTAATTAGCAGACTTCTTTTAGCAGACACCCGCGGCTCATGTCCGAAACTGGCAGTAATGCCGATCGCGGACATTTAACCCCTCAGATGCCGTAGTCAATCCTGACCAGGGCATCTGAGCGCGCTGAAACCGAAAGTGCGCACTTTCGGTTGTGCTCCGCCTCCCCTGTGTAGCGATCAGAGGAGCTGGAGCATGTATGCAGCAGCCCGTGTCTTTATGAATGACACAAGGCTGCTGCATAGCATTTTCTATGGAGCCCTTGCCTGTAATAGGGCTCCATAGGAAAGTAGTGAAATCTTCATAGACTTTAATGCAAGTGCATTGGAGTCTATGATAATAGTAATCAGATGATTGCAAGTTATAGTTGCCTATGGGAACTACTGTAAAAAAAAAGTTTAAAAAAAATTATAAAAAATAAAAACATAAAAATTAAAATCACCCCCCGTTTCCCAAAATAAAAATAAAGGGACTAAAAAAATACACATCATGGGTGTCGCAATGTGCGAAAACGCCCATAGTATAAAAATATATTCCCAATACGGCAAACAGCGAAACGGAAAAAAAGGGGCCGATTCGCTGTTTTTGGTCGCTTCATTTTCTACAAAAAATTAAATAGAAAGAGATCAAAAAGTCATACACACCCCAGAATGGTATCAATGAAAAGATCAGATTTCCCTGCAAAAGATGAGCCCCCATACAGCTCCGTACACATAATTACAAAAAAGTTATAGGGGTCAAAATATGGCGACAAAAAATAAAACAGATTTTTTTCCCACATTTATTTTTTTTATCACTATCAAAACGCAAGAAAAACGATACATATAAGGTATCGCCAGATTCGTACTGACCTGTAGGATAAAAGTAACAGGTCAGTTTTATCATATATCGAACGTTGTAATTAAAAAACCCGTAAAACTGTGGTGGAATTTCACCCCATTTGGAATTTTTCCCCGCTTCCCACATATGCAATATTAAATGGTGGCGTTGGAAAGTACAACTTGTCCCGCAAAAAACAAGCCCTCATATAGCTATGTGAACAGACAAATAAAAAAGTTATGGCTCTGGGAAGGGAGGTAGTGCAAAATAAAAACGAAAAAATAAATAAAAATAAACTCTGGTCCTGAAAGGGTTAAAGGGGTTGTGTCACAAAGCATATTCTACATTTTTCAAACCAACACCTGGATATGAACACTTTTGTAATTGCATGTAATTAAAAATGTTGTATAGCCACTGAGTTATTCAATAAAATGTATCTGTATAGCGCCACCTGCTGTTTGTTATTTTCCTTATTTTTTGGTCCATCTCAATGAGCTGGTCGAATGTGCTCAGTTTAAATCTTTTAATTGCCACCAGATATATGTTCTGTTAGAAGCTGTGGCAGTTACAGGCAGAGAGCTGCATCAGAAAGGACATGACGCCTGAGCCTCCAGGCTGAAGATAATGTAGCAGAGCAATTGGAGCAGTGAATGGGGAGATCTCTGGTAACATGTACAGTACAGGGCTGGTTCTAGCTTTGTTAGAGATTGTCATGTACTATATGATGTCTGATTTTCATTTTTTACATCAATCATGGCATAACCACTATAAGTTGGGCTTTTTAGGCTGGATGTGTCTGTCGCCATCCAGCCTTAAAGGATCACTTTAGTTAGTGCATGCAAGCCTGGCCCAATGTTTGATTGTCATTTGTTACTTTGTTTTCTTGAGAGGTAAATTCATCCACTGTGTGGGGGGATTGGCTGAAATGTACGATGTTTGGGCCTATGGCTGGAGTTTGTGTATACTTAAAGGTCTAGTTATTTAAAGGGGTATACTCAGGGGTCTGACTCCTGACACCCCTGCCGATCAGCTGTTTGAAGGGGTCCCGGCAGTTGTGCAAGTGCTGCTTCCTCTTTAAAAATTACCCATGCGTTGTCTCCTTTGTAGAGGCATCTCAGTGTAATTACCGCTGCTTATCCCATTCAAGGGAATGTATTGAACAGTAATGTATTGAAAGTACAGGTAATTTTGAAGAGCAAGTAGTGCTTGCATTACCGCCGCTACCCCTTCAAACAGCTGATCGGCGGGGTGCCTGCAGTAGGACCCTCTCCCAATCTGATACTGATGACCTATCCTGAGCATAAGGTTATCTATTAATAAAAGTGGGCCGTGGCCATTATTTTCCACATATCTATTTGCCATGTGTGCCTTTCTCTCATGTTATTGTTGCGTTATAGTAGTATGTTATATAATACCATGTAGTCTTTACTGAAGGATGTGCATTATACGGCATCTCACACTTAAAACTTATACTAAGTGTGCCATATGGCGTATTGGGCACATACATTGCATGATACATATCTATAGTCATTATTCTGCTTTTTGACAGGTGCTAGTTATACCAGAGTCCCCCTTTGCTAGTAATATTTCATACTGATAAAGCATGCAAGTTCAAATTGAGTTGCAGTTGGGCATAATCGCTTAGTCACTCCTTAAAGGGGTACTCCCATCTTGGACATTGGGAGCTTATCGCTAGGATATGCCCCCAATGTCTGATAGGTGCGGGTCCCACACCTATACTTAGAACGGAGCCTCCAAAGTTCCAAAAGATGCACCCACCCTCCATTCATTTCTATGGGAGTAACGAAAAAGCCAAGCAACCTCGGCTATTTTCGGAAGTACCACTGAAATGAATGGGAAGTGCACATAAACAGCACAAATTTTCCGCAAAATACACAATAAAAATTATATATTACATAGAGTTTCATATAGCAAAAAAATGGACGATAAATTGCCTTGTGCTTCACTGCAAGAATGAAGCATGAGATGACACCTATTAAAATCAATGGTCTTTCATGTCATCCAATACTTTAAAAAAATCCCCTGTGGTCCTGCAGTGCCATGAACTGTGGCTAATTAAAAGTAGCTCTTGTGCTGTACGCACAAGATAAGAGAGGCAGGCAGATGGCAGAAAGTAGAAAATTATTATGATTCCGGGGACCCAATGGCATGTCTGTGCAAGTGTTCAGTCTCACCTCTGCCCATATGCCTAGGGCACTCTAAGGGTCCTCTGCCACACAGGAGAAATGCTAGAGTTACTAAATCAATTTAAAGATTGTTGCTACACACACCCACAGCTCTGCAACTGCATGTCAACAAAGGGCCAGAACAGAACTACATATACGAGTAAAGAATTGTTTTGCCTAAAACTTGATTTGCTTATGTATATTTTGCTGACCATCAGATTTACAGTGCTTTACTTTTTTATATAACTAACAGATTGGGAGCCTTGTTCAAGCTCAGCCACACCGTTGTTGAAACCTGCCTTATAAGACTATACACTCACCTAAAGAATTATTAGGAACACCTGTTCTATTTCTCATGAATGCAATTATCTAGTCAACCAATCACATGGCAGTTGCTTCTATGCATTTAGGGGTGTGGTCCTGATCAAGCCAATCTCCTGAACTCCAAACTGAATGTCAGAATGGGAAAGAAAGGTGATTTAAGCAATTTTGAGCGTGGCATGGTTGTTGGTGCCAGACGGGCCGGTCTGAGTATTTCACAATCTGCTCAGTTACTGGGATTTTCACGCACAACCATTTCTAGGGTTTACAAAGAATGGTGTGAAAAGGGAAAAACATCCAGTATGCAGCAGTCCTGTGGGCAAAAATGCCTTGTGGATGCTAGAGGTCAGAGGAGAATGGGCCGACTGATTCAAGCTGATAGAAGAGCAACGTTGACTGAAATAACCACTCGTTACAACCGAGGTATGCAGCAAAGCATTTGTGAAGCCACAACACGCACAACCTTGAGGCGGATGGGCTACAACAGCAGAAGACCCCACCGGGTACCACTCATCTCCACTACAAATAGAAAAAAGAGGCTACAATTTGCACGAGCTCACCAAAATTGGACTGTTGAAGACTGGAAAAATGTTGCCTGGTCTGATGAGTCTCGATTTCTGTTGAGACATTCAAATGGTAGAGTCCGAATTTGCCGTCAACAGAATGAGAACATGTATCCGTCCTCTGATGGCTACTTCTAGCAGGATAATGCACACACTAACTCCAAGGTCACCCTACCTTTCACTAGCCAGGAGACTTCACACAGGTGTGTGCCGGGTAAAATACTACTCCCATCAGCCAAGTGTGCCCCCCCCCCCCCCCCTTGTCACTGCACCAGTTCTCGGAGTAAGGCATGGCAGGTTCTGGACGAAGAAAACCTCATCACCAAGAGCACCATGACTACAACCTACATCCTGACCACTACTACTTCCATCCTCTCCTCTCTCTCCCTCGGTTGCTGCACATGTCTCTGATGCTGATGAAAATAGTATTCATTTTCCAGAACTTATTATTTTGTCTGCGCAAATAAAACATTATGAGCAAGCAACTGACCTGAGTACTATTCAGAAAGCTATAGGCTTCCATAGGTCAGTCTGTATTCCTTATATAGGACACACACTATGGACTACTGTGAAACTGTGTAGTGTCTGTTCATTTATCACATGAATTTTCAAATAACTCCAAATGTCCCTATTTTATCCTCAGATAGCTCCAGCAGCTTAAGGGCTCATGCACTCAAACATATTTTCTTTCCGTGTCCGTTCCCTTTTTTTGGCGGACCGTATGCGGAACCATTGATTTCAATGGGTCAGCAAAAAAAATGGAAGTTACTCTGTGTGCATTCCGTTTCCGTATGTCCGTTCCCCAAAACATGTCTTATTATTGTACGCATAACGGACAAAGATAATACTGTTCTATTAGGGGCCAGCTGTTCCGTTCTGCAAAATACGGAACTCACACGGACGTCATCTGTATTTTTTGTGGATCCTTGTTTTGCAGACTGCAAAATACATATGTTCGTGTGCATGAGCCCTAAAGGAGAGATGACATTCATAGCTTCAGGGAAAAAATTACCCTAATAATACAGTTTGCAATTAGAAACGTGTTTCCATGGCTATTTAGAATTAATTATAAAAAAGCAAGCCCCTCCCAGCTTGAGGCTCTGTCCATCTGTGTTGTAGTTTCCGTATATAATAGAAGCTACAGGCAGTGCCTGATCCCTCGTATGACGGATAGCGGTGCACGTGCCGGGGTCAGTCCCAGGGGAATATAGAAGAAATCCCGGCTCTCGCTATCTTCAATCAGTTAGTTTCTTTCATTGTTTACAAATATAGTTGTAACAGAAACACGTTTTGGCCTGTCCTGAGCCTTTATCAGGTTAAAACGCGTCCCTGTTATAACTATATTTGTGAACAATAAAATAAACAAACTGATTGAATATAGCGAGTGCCGAGACTATACACCCAGACTGCTATGTTGTATCCAGCTGATTTTAAGCAATGTCAGTTCTCTCCTTCAGGGTCATTCATTTCTCAAACAAAACACAAAGCTAATAAAAGTTTTATTTAAGATAGTTCTTTATAGAGGTTGTCTCATCATAGACAATGGGATATGCTAGGATAGGATATGCCCCCATTGTCTTATTGGTATGGGTCCCACCACTGGGACCCACACCTATATAGAAAACAGAGCCCCGAAAGTGAAGGAGGGCGCACTGCGCATGCGCAGCCGCCCTCCATTCACTTTCTATGGAGTCGGCGAAAATAGCCGAGCGCTGGCTCGGCTATTTCCATCAAGCCCATAGAAGTGAATGGGAGAGGTGGACGGTCATGTGCGGTGCGCTTCGATTCACTTCTATGGGGAGCCGGCTTGGTGGTGGCCGGACCGGAGTCCTCCAGCCACCACCTTGCAGGGCTCCGTTCCCGATATAGGGGGGGACCCACACCTATAAGACAATGGGGGCATATCCTAACGATATGTCCCTATTGTCTATGATGAGAGACACCCCCTTTAAAGTATTTTTTATTAACGTGAACCTACACTTTGTGTTCTCCTACACTGATCATCTGACTGAACTCACTACACTAAGGGCTCATGCACAAGACCGTATGTATTTTGCAGTCCGCAAAACACGGATCAGCAAAAAATACGGATGACGTCCGTGTACATTCTGTATTTTGCGGAACAGAACAGCTGGCCCCTAATAGAACAGTACTATCCTTGTCCATTATGCAGACAATAATAGGACATGTTCTATTTTTTTGCAGAACGAACATACGAATATAGGGAAACGGACTGCACGAGGAATAACTTCCGTTTTTTGCAGAACCATTGAAATGAATGGTTCCGCATACGGTCTGCAAAAAAACGGAAAGGACACGGAAAGAAAATACGTTTGTGTGCATGAGCCCTAAATATGAATGTTTGACCAGTGGTTGAATATGCTTCTAATACACTAATTAATAGATTACTGCGACATCCTCTTCTGTGTCTTTCCCTCTAAGACCCCTGCACCTTATCCAGTCTCTGCTATTCTAGGTTAATCCAAGTCTCTGGTTGTTCTTTTACTGCCTCTCCTCTCTGCCAGTCCCTTCACTGGCTGTCCAACGAACACATTTCAAAGTACTGACAATGTCCCTGACATTATTATCTCTGATCCTCACAAGAACTTCTCTGCTCTCCTCTGATTCTCCCATCATCATCTCCAAGATTTCTCCCAAGCACCCCCCCCCCCCTGTATTCTGGAACATCAATCTCACCAACCAGACTTTTAAAAGCAACCTTAGAGGGGTCGTGCTAAAAAAAATATTCTACATTTTTCAAACCAAATAATTTTGTAATTGCATGTAATTAAAAATGTTGTACAGTCACTGAGCTATTCAATAAAATGTATCTGTATAGCTGCTGTTTGTTCTTTTCCTTATTTCTTGTCCACCTCACTTTGGTGGCCGCACATGCTCAGCTTAAATCTTCAACTCTCACCAGCCATATCTTCTGTTTGAAGCTGTGGCAGGTACAGTGAAAGAGCTACAGCAGAAAGGACATGCCCCTGAGAAAGGTCATGCCCCTGAGCTGCAAGCTTGAAATAAATCTAGCACAGCAACTGAAGCAATTAATGGGGACATCTTTGGTTCCTTGTGTGGTACAGGGCTGGTTCTAGCTTTGTTGGAAAGGGATTATCATGTACTATATTATGTCTGATTTTCATTTTTACATCATGTTGAGGGACGTGTTGGATTTAAATATATATGTATATATGCCCTTACATATATGCATGTATATTGGCCCTTTTGCATGGGCCGGTCCAGGTGGTATGGGTGTATATATGGAGATGTATGTATGCCCCCTTGTCAGCATACATCTCTATGTATAATATATCCATAGGCAGGTGGGCTTATTACTGCCCATTTATGCCCCAGAATTATATTGTGTATATGTACATGCAGGTAGATGTGCCCCAAACATCTATATGGATGTATATACCTAAATGTGGGCCCAGTATACTGATATGATCCCCAGGTTGTGTAGTGTGTATATGTGTACATATATATATATATATTGATCAGCCTGGTTCTGTTATGACGTGGGAGTGTGTGATGTTAACAGCTTGGGCAGGAAGTCCTTTGTTTCAGTTCAAGCATTCCGTCACACGCCCACGATGATGTCATCACCCTCCTGTTGAAGAAGGAGGAGGGGGCTGCTTTTGGGCTATATTAGCCCAAGCAGGACAGAGGTGCGGCCTCTTGGACCTGGACTA
The DNA here is from genome assembly GCF_905171765.1 of Bufo bufo. Lineage (NCBI taxonomy): Eukaryota > Metazoa > Chordata > Amphibia > Anura > Bufonidae > Bufo > Bufo bufo. Next base: position 222,559,750 of record NC_053391.1, read on the forward strand.
CAATCAGAGACACATGGGAACAGCTCCCTGAAGGAAGAGAGGTCACATGCCCCTGGAGATGGCTGAGTAACCCTTTCACTCCAGACCCCTAATACTCTTGCCCTGATTTACCTCTATTTACCTCTATTCCACCGACCATCCCCTAACCCCGGCTGCTGAACTGCCCTACCTCAGCATTAATCCCTAATGAGCCTGTACCCTTGAGGCAGCCCCAGTTACCCCTGTAGCTGCCCTGTAATCCTACCCCTTCACTGCTGCCTGCTTACCCCAGTAGCAGCTGAGTGCGTGTTCCTCCCATAGGGATAGCTTAGAGCCAGGTTGGGTGGGCTACTAAGGAATGTATGTAAGTGTATTGTATAGCTAGAGTGTGGGGTGGAATTGGGAATTGTGCATTGTCTAGTGTAGTTAGGTTTGTATTGTGGTGTGTGCGTCTATATGTATATATATTTATAACCATTGATCTATAAATATATATAGATATAGCGTATAATTAGACTTGTATTATTGTCCCTGACCATTAACCCCTTCACTACATGCTGCCCTGCCTCAGCCCTGCAAGTCCCTGCAGAGCATTAACCCCCACCCCAGCAGTAGCCCCTTTACTGCTGCCTTGTTAACCCTTTCTTGGGTTACCCCTGCATAGTTACTACCCCGTGTTCCTTGGCCTGTATGTATTAACCCCTGCAGTGCCACAATTGTGTGATTAAACCCCTTGTACCCCGTAGGGACAGTGAGTAGCCAGGCGGGTGGGTTACTGATATTTGTGTGTATGTAAGTGTATTATTGTAATTGTAGTTAGATCCTGGGGAGGACTTGGGACTGTGTTAGTGTAGTTAGAACCGTATTAGTGTGTTGTTATAGTGTGTTTACTTATATTGCTGTGTGCTGCTATAAATATATATATCTATTCTTATACCTTGATATAGATATATATATTTATAAGCAAATATTAGACTGTTACGTATAGTGTGTTAATAAATACCTTTTATTTAAGCACAGTGTGTAGTCTTTTGTAGTACTAAGGCGCTGCAGCAATAGTCGCACGTAGTGTAGTTCAGTGGAGTGTATAGGTAACAGAGGTAGTTAGCTAGTTAACCTAGATAGGTTAGGTATATCTATATATGATTTAGGCATAAATAGGCGGAGTCATCACTAGACGATTCACGTCCATTTATGAATATTAATTATTGAGATTTGCATAAATATCAATAATTAATGTCCCCCTTAACACATCAATCATGGCATAACCCTGTTAAAGGAAACCTCTCTGGTTGAACATGGCGTTTGACCTGCCAGCAGTAGGTTTTAAAGCAGGAGGAGCTGAGCAGATTGATACATTGTTTTGTGGGGGGAAAAAATCTGTATAACTTGTAGCTTACAAAATTTTATTCCTGCTCATTCTGTGCTTAGGAGTCCAGTAGGGAGTCCGACTCAAATGTTTTGAGTAAACAAAAAAAAAGAGTTGTAAAATGTAACCAGAATTCGGGTAGGAAGAAGGGAAAAAAGGGTAAGAGGGATAGAGGATCACAAAGCGCCAGGGGAATACTCTAAGCGTTGGAGTGGTGTGGAATTGGACACTAAGGCTGCGCCCTACGTATTCAATTCAACCCAAACGGGTGAACTGTATATAGAGCAAGATAAAACTTAAAAAAGGAATATCCACAGAGTGCATATGATGTGTGGGGGCACCAATGCTTGCATTCTTGTATGCATGCTTGTATAGCTTGCTCCTGAGGAAGGGGATTTATTTACTTCCCCAAAACGCGTTGAGCTAATTTTTATTGGAATAAAGCAAACGTCTGATGTTACATCCTGTGAGGTTCCCGTTTTACCTCTCTGGGATAAGGAATCCATTACATCTGTCAAGCGATCTCGGCTAGGGAGGTGAGGGTACGAGTGTATTGAGATTATCTCGTACTCCCCTCCCTGGTAAAGTACATGGTTAATATACCGTTTCAAAACCAGTATCTACCTCACTCAGAAGTAGGTAGTTTTTTATCTTTTACTTTGTAATTCATCACTAACTAACACACCTAGGATTGTCATTTCTTTGGTGCCCCCACACTTCATATGCACTCTGTGTATATTCCTTTTTTAAGTTTTATCTTGCTCTACTCAAATGTTTGACAGCCTTCCCTGTATCACTGTGTATACAGAGATAACTGTCAATGTCTGACAGGACCACCTGCAGAGAATAAGAGGGGATTTCATTCAATACGTTACAAGTTATACTGGACTGTATTCCGACAAAACTATTGTATATATCAATCTGCTCAGCTCCTCCTGCTTTATGATATGGGAAGCATACAACATGCAATAACCCTATTTTACACTACACAACTATAGAAGCAGTTCCTACCTTCACCTACTGTCTCTTTGCTCGTTACCTCGAAGACTGCAAACCCTCTCTTTTCCTGTACCAGTCTGCAAAGGGGATAACTAGTTTATATGATCCATCCAATATATGTGTTAGTCTATAGTTTTCACACAATCTGGCCAGAGATTGCACTCTGATTTGTACATCATTTTAGTAGGAGGAGTCTCCGTATTTGATGCGGGGGAAGTAGGAAAGTCTGAGCTGGTTCTTGGATGTAGAGAGAGGGACTAAAGTGTGTCACATAGTAATTTCTTTGTGTCACCTGAACAGCCTGTAGAGCTTCAGAGAAGATGAAAACACTACAAACCTCACTTGTGGGACAAAGAGACTAACATTAGACAGGTGTGACCCGTCTTCTCAGCATCCTACAGTGCCTCACCGCCTCATAATAGATTGTGAGAGCTTTTGGTATCTATAAACATTAGAAAAACCCGTCAGAGGAACCCGTCATTTTGACAGGATCAATTTAATGTGTATGGCAGAATCCCATCAGTAAATGTATTTCAGCAAGCCCACTCGTTTTCTCCCACAGGGGATAAGATGCCACCAGAGGTTTCTGGCAGCAGCTTATAACCCTCTCTTCATTGAAAACCTCTTCCGAGCAAAGCAGGCATGTTTATGAGAGAGTTGGGAACAACAGCTGTCTATGGTTTGTATGGGCACCTTTAGTGACCTGGTATCAGCTTTGGCTCTACCCTAGTATGAGTTGATATTAGGCTAGGAGGTTCATATGTATACTGTTCATTTCCATTGTTCTGATTTGTCATAGGAGCAGATGATGAAAATGAATGCAGTGTTGGATCTATCATATGATGGGCACCAATGGATCCAACTGACTATAAAAGGTTCTGTTGGATTTCCAAGTCCATGTTACCAGAAAAAAATGAGCATTGCATGCTTCATTACTTTGTCCTGCATTCTTTATGGAATCTGTGTAGAAGGAAACCTGAGTACTGATCGCTCTGATGTCTATTCTTTACTGATTCTTGTATGTTAAGCTGAACAACCCAAGTTGAAAGCAATAAATATCATAAAAGGAAACCAGATGGGAAATTGCTCATCCATGTCACAAATCTGTCACTCAATAAAGCTCATGTGTATTGTAATGTCTTGTTCTTACATTTATTCCTGTAATATATCTAATCCCCTCTGTATTTCTGTACCACACCCTGAAGGTTCATGACGCTATAAAATACATCATAATAATATAATGCCAGATAATTCATGTAACATGAACAATTGGAATTTACAATGGATACAATATTAGACCTCTGCACTCACATCCACAGACACACGTCGGTGTCCGGGATTCCTGTAATGTAGCTCGGTGGGAGACAAGTCTTCTCCATCAGATGGGGACAGAGCAGGATTCCCTGGGCTCAAGTGTGACAGTTGTAGGTGGGAATGTCCAAGACCTTAAAAGAAAGTAAGGGAGAGTCAAGATGTCATTGTATGTGAAGATCAAACACATTCAATTACTATAAAAAAAAGATGGTCTGGGTTCCTATGAGTTTATTACATCTTTGTGCCCCAAATGGTAGCACATGACTACAAAAGCAAACGGACTGGGCATGTTTTAATAGGATAGCTGGTGACAACCTGCAGTATATAGTCATCACTGGAAACTCTATAGAAATGGCTCTGGTTACAGTTCATTCACATCCTATATCACCATACAAATTTGCATAAATCTCCATTTATGGATTACTAGAACACCACAACTTCATTCTCAAAATCTATTTTGCCTGGCAGGGGTCCTCTGATGGTCAGACATAGAAAGCAATACTAGGATTCAGTATTTTTTAAAGGAGTTGTCCCACGAAAATATTCTACAGTTTTCAAACCAGCTCTTTGATCTGAATTCGTAATTGCATATAATTAAAAATTTTGCATAGCCACGAGTTATTCAATATAATGTATCTGTATAGCGCCACCTGCCGTTTGTTTTTCACTTATTTCTTTGACCTGCTTACCGAGAAGGCCGCACATGCTCAGTTTCATCCTTCAGCTGCCTCCTGAGCTGTGATAGGGAGAGCACAGACACGCCCCCTTAGCTCCAGTTGAAAAGACACTCCCCTTGAGCTGTCAGCTTGATATAAATCTAGCAGAACAATGAATGGTGAGATCTCTGGATCCATGTGAGGTACAGGGCTGGTTCTAGCTTTGTTAGAAAAAGGTTGTCACGTACTATATGTCTGATCTCCATTTTTTTACATTACTCATGGGACAACTCCTTTAAAGTGTAAGGGTCCATTCACACGTCCGTTGTTTCTTTCCTGATCTGTTCCGTTTTTTGCGGAACAGATCTGGACCCATTCATTTTCAATGGGTCCTGAAAAAAATCGGACAGCTCAATGTCAGATTTCTTTTCAGGACCCATTGAAAATGAATGGGTGCAGATCTGGTCCAGATCTGTTCCGCAAAAAACGGAACAGATCAGGAAAGAAACAACGGACGTGTGAATGGACCCTTACTGTCATTCTTTTTTTTATATTTGTAATGTGTAGGGGCAGTGATACTGACCATTTTTGTAATATACTGTACTTTATTTACTGAAATCGCACATTTCCATTAGAAAAATTGCTGTAAAGTGGCCCGCTTTGAGCCTTAGCAACACTACTCTGTCTTCTGTTTACATAACAGTGGAGACCTTCTCAACACTGACTGTGTTATGTAAACAGAAGACAGAGGAGTGTTGCTAAGGCTCAAAATGGGTCACTTTAGGGCTATTTTTCTAATAGAAATGTATGATTTCAGTAATGAAAGTATATTACAAAAATGGTCAGTATCACTGCCCCGATACATTACAAAAAGAAAAATAAGAATGACAGTTACACTTTAAGGGTGTATTACACAGCCCGATTTAACAGGTGATTGTCGGGAGGGAAGCATTCCTTCCCAGCAATCGTCTGCAGATTTAGATTGCCTGATGAACAAGCGTTTGCTCGTTCATCTGGCAATCTGCAGCAGTATTATACTGGCAGATGATTGCTAACGAGTGTTATTACGAATGCTCGTTAGCGATCATTTACTGAAAAATCGTCAGGTGTAATACACCCTTTAGGGTTCAAGGTGATCCTACTGAGTAACTTAGTTTGTAAGGCTGAGAAATACATGCTCTAGATGTAGTGGATACCCCCTGGTTATAGTTCAACTTATCCAGATCCATTTATAAGATACAGTAATATTAGTCTTTTGTGTTCATCACTTTACACAATTTAGTATCATCTGCAAAACTGTAGATTTCACTGTGCAATTCATACATGATTATTCAGACATATATCAAAAAGAACAGTTACTAGTAGTACTCCACTAGTAACTGTGACCCAAACTGGAGATGTGCCATTGATAAGACCTCTGTTTTCTATCACTGAGCTGCTTACCCACATACACACATTTTATATCTCACTCCAAGCATTTTCATTTTCTGTACCAAACTTTTATGCAGCACAGTATCAAATGCTTTGGAAAAATCAAGATATTTGACATCCAGCAACTCCCCTGGTCCAGTCAAGAACATACCTCCTCATTGAAATTGATCTGATTTTTTTCACATGACCAATGCCTTATAAACCCATGATAATATGGGGTTATTTTCATTGAGATACTAAAGAAGAGCATGTCTTCAAAAACAATTTAAATACTTCACCCACAATAGAGGTTACCTGCCTTACTTACATGACAATAGTTCTGGGATCACTTCTTTGACACCTTTTTGAATATTGGCACCCCATTTGCTATGTTCCAGCCCTAGTAAACCGACACTGTCACTTCAGAATCATTAAAACTTAGAAATAGGGGTGTATCTACCACGGTACTTAAAGGGGTTATGCGGGTTCAGAGCTGAACCCAGACATACCCCCAATTTCACCCAGGCTGCCGCCCAGCATTGAGCCCGGTGACATCACCAGCACTAATAGTCTGTAAAACGGCTAGGGCAGCGCTAAAGCCCGCCCATTAGAGCCAGTGACGTCACCGGGAACACTGCTGGGCGGATCCAGCGCAGGGCAAGGGAGTGCATTGGAGCATGCTTAGGTGAAAATGGGGGTAAGTCCGGGTTCAGCTTTAAACCCCTTTAATACTGTAAGAACTTGGGGGTGCATGTTACCTGCATCCAATGATATGTCTACTGTAATCTGTTTTTAGGTAGCACTACACTTCATAGTTAGACATTTAATGGAGAGTGTAATGACTGTTTGGCTGACAACTATTCCTCCCAACTCCCCCATACACATACCTGTTCAGTTTGGCTGAGTATGGGGAGAGAAGGGAGAGTCTCTGCCACCCTGGTGGAGGCTTATCATCTGGGAGAAAAAATGATTGGGTGAAAATATTAAGTTTGTCTGACCTATCCGACATTAACTCTATGTGGAGATTTGGGAGCTCCTCAAACATATTAGACCGTTGGTCGAACACCTAATTTATATGGGGGCTTTTAGAACAATAGTTCACTGACAAATGTGGTTCAAGTTCTGGTAAGACCTTCTGCTCTATGGAAAATATTCAAAGATGACACTTAAAATTAGGTTTGGCCTGGTTGATACTGGCCAATTAGGTTTATGTTGCACCTCAGTTGTACATATGCTGACTTCTAACTGATATCATGTATATTAGGACAAAAAAAATATTAATATAAAGGCGTGAAATATCATAAGGGTAAAACTATTTAACACCATATGATTTATGGATGATCAACAAAAATTATGAAATAGGTATGTTAACTGAACAAATTTCATGTATAACTTTAAATTCACTTACAGTACAGTTTAATGTAACAAAAGTACAAAATTACAATAAGAACACGCCACTGGAAGTATCTATTTATATCTAATGAAGCATTATAAACAGCAATAATGTGTGAATGTACTAAAAGTAAACTGTGAATACAGCTGTTATCTAGGTGGAGAAGTCACACGAATAAAAATAACAAAAATGAGTATAAGTAAGCAGTGGCTGTTACAGAAACACATAATAAAAAGTAACTGTACATGTCTAGTTCTACAAATACTGTAGCACATGAAATTGTTCATAACAATAATGCTTCTTTTCAACTTCTACAACAGATCCTCATGGCAGCCCGTATCCATATAGCACAACAGTGGAGACAATCAACCCTCTGTTTCGAAGCAGTCATTAGGTGGATCAATAAAATAATGCTCTATGAAAAACTTTCAGCCACTCCCTAAGTATTGTACTATGCTGTTCCAGACTTACACTATTATGTTCAGCTGTGATAAGTGTTGAAATCGTACATCATTGGAACATATCTACTTTGTCTGACTATATCGCGGTCTGTATATTTGACTAGATATTAGATCATCTGTACTGATCTTTATTGTTTGTTATACCCTGTTTCCATCTTTTGGGTATATCCCCCCTGCGTGGGGTGCATTGACAGTATGTTGCCGACATTCATTGCTTTAAAACCCCAAAAATACCTTTTGAAACTAAATTATCCATAACAAGCCCACGTGTAACACCTCAAGTTCTATCAAAAACGTCCAGTATTCATTTATCACCAACCATTTCTACCCCAGGACTGCAAACGTTTAACACATAACCCTACCTAAAACACAACTTTACAATTTTTCTACTGTAAAGGAAGAGCTAATAGCTGAGACCTCACCCATCATTTGGATATACAGTTGCAAGAAAAAGTATGTGAACCCTTTGGAATGATATGGATTTCTGCACAAATTGGTCATAAAATGTGATCTGATCTTCATCTAAGTCCCAACAATAGACAATCACAGTCTGCTTAAACTAATAGCACACAAAGAATTAAATGTTACCATGTTTTTATTGAATACACCATGTAAACATTCACAGTGCAGGTGGAAAAAGTATGTGAACCCTTGGATTTAATAACTGGTTGAACCTCCTTTGGCAGCAATAACTTCAACCAAACGTTTCCTGTAGTTGCAGATCAGACGTGCACAACGGTCAGGAGTAATTCTTGACCATTCCTCTTTACAGAACTGTTTCAGTTCAGCAATATTCTGGGGATGTCTGGTGTGAATCGCTTTCTTGAGGTCATGCCACAGTATCTCAATCGGGTTGAGGTCAGGACTCTGATTGGGCCACTCCAGAAGGCGTATTTTCTTCTGTTTAGGCCATATTGTTGTTGATTTACTTCTATGCTTTGGGTCGTTGTCCTGTTGCAACACCCATCTTCTGTTGAGCTTCAGCTGGTGGACAGATGGCCTTAAGTTCTCCTGCAAAATGTCTTGATAAACTTGGGAATTCATTTTTCCTTCGATGATAGCAATCCGTCCAGGCCCTGACGCAGCAAAGCAGCTCCAAACCATGATGCCCCCACCACCATACTTCACAGTTGGGATGAGGTTTTGATGTTGGTGTGCTGTGCCTCTTTTTCTCCACACATAGTGTTGTGTGTTTCTTCCAAACAACTCAACTTTGGTTTCATCTGTCCACAGAATATTTTGCCAGTACTGCTGTGGAACATCCAGGTGTTCTTGTGCAAACTGTAAACGTGCATCAATGGTTCTTTTTGGACAGCAGTGGCTTCCTCTGTGGTATCCTCCCATGAAATCCATTCCTGTTTAGTGTTTTACGCATCGTAGATTCGCTAACAGGGATGTTATCATATGCCAGAGACTTTTGTAAGTCTTTAGCTGACACTCTAGGATTCTTCTTCACCTCATTGAGCAGTCTGCGCTGTGCTCTTGCAGTCATTTTTACAGGACGGCCACTCCTAGGGAGAGTAGCAGCAGTGCTGAACTTTCTCCATTTATAGACAATTTGTCTTACCGTGGACTGATGAACAGCAAGGCTTTTGGAGATACTTTTATAACCCTTTCCAGCTTTATGCAAGTCAACAATTCTTAATCGTAGGTCTTCTGAGAGCTCTTTTGTGTGAGGCATCATTCACATCAGGCAATGCTTCTTGTGAAAAGCAAACCCAGAACTGGTGTGTGTTTTTTATAGGGCAGGACAGCTGTAACCAACACCTCCAATCTCATCGCATTGATTGGACTCCAGTTGGCTGACACCTCACTCCAATTAGCTCTTGGAGATGTCATTAGTCTAGGGGTTCACATACTTTTTCCACCTGCACTATGCATGTTTACATGGTGTGTTCGATAAAAACATAGTAACATCTAATTCTTTGTGTGTTATTAATTTAAGCAGACTGTGATTGTCTATTGTTGTGACTTAGATGAAGATCAGATCACATTTTATGACCAATTTGTGCAGAAATCCATATAATTCCAAAGGGTTCACATACTTTTTCTTGCAACTGTACATCACAGGAAGTGAGAGTCGTTTTGACTCTTAAGGCCTTAATTTGTACATCTGCAGTGCTGAACAACCACACTGACCTCCAGCTTGTCTCTGCAGGCTTTTTCTCTAAATTTCATGTTTACCAATGCAAAAGAGTGGAGACTAGCTGCTATGATGTCTCCCATACACAGTACATGAGTAAAAAGATGATCTTGATCTATTTCTTGGCAGCACACCCCCAGAAGCAGGAGCTGCAGTGTAAAGAACATTATAAAGCATTCATAGGGTAGATGTGAATCCAGCATTGCAGTGACACAGATAAAGTACTGAAGCCAGCGGCTGCAGCATGTTTGTGTGCCTGTGTCTACCTCTAGCAGCTCACTCATCTCCTCTCACCTCTCCATCGACTTCTATGTGATCCATGTAACATGATCATTCAGTGAGCTGAAGAATGATTTTAGCTGTGATTTGAGGGTGAATGATCAGTTTGGGAGGCAGGAGAAGAAAGAATGGGCTCGTGAGTGTATAAAGCAGCATTTTGTCTAATAGAAAAGGATTCTTTACGGTAAGAGCAGTGAGACTATGGAACTCTCTGCCTGAGGAGGTGGTGATGGTGAGTACAATAAAGGAATTCAAGAGGGGCCTGGATATATTTCTGGAGCGTAATAATATTACAGGCTATAGCTACTAGAGTGGGGTCGTTGATCCAGGGAGTTATTCTGACTGCATGATTGGAGTCGGGAAGGAATTTTTTATTCCCCTAAAGTGGAGAAAATTGGCTTCTACCTCACAGGGTTTTTGCCTTCCCCTGGATCAACTTGCTGGATAACAGGCCGAACTGGATGGACAAATGTCTTTTTTCGGCCTTATGTACTATGTTACTATGTTACTATGTATGTTACAATATAAACATTGCGTCTCTGCTTCTGTGCCGTGCTGGTGGAGTGATGGGACCCGGGGCCCATGTGGCCTCACTGTATAGTGGGGCCGCTGTGCGGCTGCTGGATCCCATTGCCTGCTGGAGCGGTGTGGAGGCGTGTCGGTCGCCGCACGGCTCTGCGCCATGGTTAGAGTAGGTTCCCACTTAAACAAGAGGCATCCTTGTCGCGGTAAGTGGGCCTATGCGCTTTGATCAAACTGTATACTAATTGCCTCTTTATAGTGCACAGCAAATGATTGATAGCATCGCTGTATAGCCTTGTTTTATCATAAGAAATGCTGATAATTGAAAACAGTTGTATATCAGAAGCATAGGTATGAGGATGTGCGATTTAGAGATTCTCTCCACATATCCATACAATATAAACATTTCTTACATTTTCTAGTGATAAAGATGATGATTTATCAAAAACTTTTTAAAAGGGCAAACCCTCTTAAATACATAAGTCATCAAAGTAAGTTTTCTTGAAGAAGCTATCTGACAGTCACCATGACTACCATTAACTTAAGACCCCTTTACATGGGCTAATTATCAGGCAAGTTATTGGGAACGAATATTCAGATAAACGCTTGTTCCTGATAACTGGCCCATGTAAAGTTCACCCGATGACCAAGTTCATTCATTAGGTAAAAGCATTGTTGATGCGGACACCCAAATCATCGCTTCTGGGCAGCAGATCATTTTATGTAAATAGGGATCTGCGGCCCAGAAACAATGAATCGGTATGGGGACAAGCGATTGCAGCAGCAATTGCTCATCCCCACACAGAAAAAATGACTGCTGCATGTAAATGCAGCTTAAGCCTCCTCTGATGGGCAATTATTGGGAATGAACAGTTTGCTGCCGATAACTGCCTGCAAAGTCGTCCCATGTAAAGGGCCCTCGAGTAGGCCTAAGATCTTCAACCAGGTGAGCCAACTATAAATTACAGTAAATCATAAAATAATTTAAATGGAAACATAATTTTGGTAATTTTGTTAGGTTTCAGAAAGGGTAAGGATTAGTGGGTACTATGGAGGAAAGGGGAAAAGTTAGGCAAGGGGTGGGTTAATTAGACATTTGCAGGACAGTGTACCCTGTATCTAGGGACAACACTGCTGAGAATGAGTACAGAATTTCAAGGACCAATGAACTGCAATCGCTATGGGATCACATCGCAAGTATGATAGGTTTACAGAGAACTTCCCTGGTTCTACCATATGTTGTGGTCTGCTGACAGAGACCTAGGCCCCTCAACCCTTGCACTGCCCTGTATTTTAAAACATAGGTCATGAGGTAAGGCTACTTTCACACTAGCGTTGTTTTAATCCGGCGTTCAATTCCGACACCGGAACTGCCCACCCGGATCCGGAAAAACGTGTGAAAACGGATTACATTTGAATCCTGATCAGGATTTTGATCACAATGAAAAAATGCATTGAAAAAAACGGATCCGCCATTTATGGACTTTAACTTTTTTTTCACATTTTTCGGGTTTAACATGCAAAAGCCGGATCTGGTTTGACTGAACACACAGCGCCGGATCCGGAGTTAATGCAAGTCAATGGGAAAAAGACCGGATCCGGCGTTCAGTCAAAGTGTTCAGGATTTTTGGCCGGAGGTAAAAATACAACATGCTACGTTTTTCTGAAAAGCCTGATCAGTCAAAAAGACTGAACTGAAGACGTCCTGATGCATCCTGAACGGATTACTCTCCATTCAGAATGCATTAGGATAAAACTGATCAATTCTTTTCCGGATTTGAGCCCCTAGGACGGAACTCAGCGCCGGAAAAGAAAAACGCTAGTGTGAAAATACCCGAAGTGAGCAAATATTTCTAGGTACTATTGAAGACTGGTATTGTATCTTATTGCATGCTATTAAAATATCTTAATAATATCAACACAAGACATCGAGACAAAAAAAAAAAAATAGAGGTTAGAAAAGTAAGGTATTGCATATACCCCAGAGAATCCTTGATTAGAAGGAAAAACGCGTTGGGTCTTCCGTGTTGCAGATAATGAGCATTTTTTTTTAGATGAGAGCCTTCAGTTTGCAGCTCCCCCGTCTGTTTGATGCTCCTTCTCTCTTCTTATCCTTGCGCCCACACACCCTGCTCTGCCCCCTGCAAAATCCCTCTCTAATTAAAGATCTAATTCTCCATCCTCTCCCCTGCTCTACATGCTGAAAGCCAATTTATCATAGATGGGCACTGCCAGCTTCTGCCATTCTAACCTCTATATCCTGTTTGATGAAAGACCATCAGACAGGAGGAAAACTACTGGAGGTATGAGCAGCACAAAGGAGATTGGAATTGCAATGTCCAACCTACCTGAGGAGCTTTTTTGTCTTCAAAGGTCTGTATCTCATGCGGACAGAGCATCCTAATCACTGCGTCATTCACACTGGGTTAATAGGAGCAGCATCAACGACCGCAGAAAAACACCTAATCACAGTGGTGACTTTAACAGCATTATAAGCCTCGGTAGCATATGGTACAGAATACCAGAGAAGTAAATATGCCTAATGGAATATAGGTCACCAGGCTGCCTGAGCAAGTGACCTAATAATAAGGTTAAAGGTTACCGAGACTGAGCATTAGCTAATGGCAGGGATGACTCCTGCACAACGTCAGTCTTTGATAGTCATCTCGCTAGAATGAGCTAGTCATATTCATTGAGGACCTACTGATACTGACAGCTGTCACACCACTGATCGTAACAATCTACAGAAAAGTGTCTATAAAAAGGCTTTATGGTGATTCTTACGGACGTTTTGTAAGGGAATAACCTCTGATTGCCAAAAAGTGTTAAGTTAAAGGGAACCTGTCCTTTTGCAAATACAGTCCATTCTGTTATAGAGGAGAAGGAGCTGAGCAGAGTGATATATAGGTTTGTGGGAAACGTTCAGTAGGACTTGTCATTCACACTTCTGCTCTTTCTGACATTAGGAGTCCAGTGGGCGGTCCTACTCAGTAACTGACAACCTTCCACAAACAGATATAGCTGTCACCACTGAGAAGGACCGACCACTGGATTTCTAAGGTCAGAAAGAGCAGAGGTTTACATCAATAAACAGCAAGTTATACTGAATGTTTTCCCATAAAACGATATATCAGTCTCATCGGCTTCTCCTGCTCCAGAAAGGAATACATTTTCAATGTGACGGGTTCCTTTTAAATGCAGACATTTGTTTCCTTCAGGGTACGGGTAAGCCTAAGGCAATGGTCTACATGACATCTGTATTCCTGATCCCCATAATTGCTCTGCGGATCCTTTCTTTTATAGTGGCCTTTGCCCGCAGTCCATCGACAGGATCCATGCTGCAGTCAGTACTTGGGTACATAGGCAGAGATTTATCAAAACTGGTGTAAAGGAAAACTGGCTCAGTTGCCTCTAGAACCAATCAGATTGATCCTTTCATTTTTCAAAAGAGCTCTGAAAAATGAAATGATCAATCTGATTGGTACCGATGGGCAACTAAGTAAATTTTCCTTTACACTAGTTTTGATAAATTTCCCCTATAGTTTGTATATATCTAGATGTCACATGTTTACACATATACAGACATCTCTTATGGACTCCAATAAAAACTATATACCACACAGTACACCATTTATTTTCTTCAGTTATATTATAAAAGGTGCAGTCTAGTACATTTTTAATATGGAGCTGGGATATCCTGCTGTATCCCTGCAAAACACTATTCTGGCATATGGTTGCCCATTAAAGTCTGAAGATACATGCATTAAAACGGTATGTTGGTAATATAAATAAGCCTAATGGGAAATTCTATTGCATATTTATTCCATCAGTGCACTTACTGGGGAACTACAGAATACTGGTGTGATAGCTTACATACATGTATGACCACATGGGCGATTCTATGTTCCCTCTGTGTTCAATGGAGTCTCTGCCTGCACTGTATCAATGCATGCTATTGTATAGATGTACAAACTATTTCAAAGGGGGCCCTTTAAAATATCTGAAATGTTCTGAAAATAACATGTGTTAAAGGAGTTATCCCATGACTAATGTAAAAAATGAAAAGCAAAATTCATATAGTACATTACAACCTCTTTCTAACAAAGCTAGAACCAGCCCTGTACCTCACATGGATCCAGAGATCTCCCCATTCATTGCTCTGCTAGATTTATATCAAGCTGGCAGCTCAAGGGGAGTGTTTTTTTTGCTGTAGCTCATGTACTCTGCATGTCACAGTTCAAGTGGCAGCTGAAGGATGAAACTGAGCATGTGCGGCCATCTCAGTGAGCAGGACAATATGGAAAAGAAAATTTAAATAAGCTTGAAGCCAGGAAGAATTTCCTAGGATTACAGTAAGAGACAGACTACCAAGAGTAAGAAGTTGCAGCAGAAAGCAAGCTGAAGGAAAAGTTCCTATTTAATCCAGCCAACATAGCAGAGCTGAGAAAGCTACTCACTAAAGGTACAACAGAATAGAGAAGTTTGTTGCAGAAGTTGTTTGCCTGCCAAATCCATGCTAAAACCTATTGGGAACCAAGACGAGTTCTGTGGATTGTTTTGGAACACGTTTATTCAAGTAAAGCTGCATTGGAACTATATCCAAAGTCTGAACTCAATTATTCCTTCATCATCCAAGTTAATCACCCCTTTTGCACTGCTTTGGACAACCACGTCTGGGATCCAAGGATATCCATGTAGGAGCACCGTGACACGTGCATACAACACCTTCAGGGAGATTGCAGGTCACTCTACACCACTCTGGCAATCCTACATCTGGATACCAACACCACCATATTTAAAGGGTACTCCATGTCCTCGTTGCTTCAATGCAACTGGCGTCACAACAACTTGCTCTATCAGAGGGACATATGTCGTAAAAACCTCTTAAAGAGTAAGGGATACCCCATATGCTGGCAACCGCCCGCTGCAAGACCACCAGCGTGCTGTAGTATGAGTCCGCCTGCTGCCACAACACAAGACTGAGACTAGTGTCAATCAGCTGCAGTAAGCCATGGAAAACTGATGCAGCCAATGTTTTTTTTACCAGACTCGTGGCTCTAAGAATGCAGGGGATGTGCTGCTGACAAAAGATGTTACTCTATGAAAGGAAGGGTTTGAATGAAGACACAAAACACTGTTTATTCAAATCCCTATAATTGTCAAAGGAAAATGAAAGTAAACTGACACTGATCAACGCCCAAGTATTGATATTCAGCCCTCGTTACAGGCAATCCATCTGATTGACACTTTACTATTTTAGTATGGCTGTATAGCTAATCCGGGACGGCTCTTACTGGGAGAAGGCAAAGTGCTGGGTGGGTGACTACTCCCCACGTTCCAGGCCGGGTCTTGGTTTTGGGCTATAAAACACAGGCAGCACTGTCAGGTGGTGTGGATTACTCCTCTCTCACAGTGGAGCTCTGTCAGTCTCTGTGTTGGGACCTGGGAGTTTGGGCCTGGATTAAGGCCTGCTACCTTGTTGGTGGGAAAGCAGGTGGATTCTGCTTTGTCCAAGGACTTCTTCTTTGGTGCATGGTGTGAACGAACACCAGAATCACAAGGTGACTGTTTTCCTTGAAACTGACTTTTTGTTTTGTCACTTACTTAATGTGTGAATAAACACTGAACTGTTTAATTTAAAGACTTTGGTGTTGCCTCCATACTGCGTCCGCTAACCTGCCTATCAGAGTGAACCCCCACAGTATATATACAGACAATTTAGTAAATACTTATGTAACTTTCTCTTTCAACATGTGTCCTTCCCTCAGGGGAGCCTATAGACACTATCATAGGCAACATGTTAAAGTTGATTGTGACAAGTTACTGTCAAGGACTGTTAGATGCATTTGGGTACCGCAGCTATCCAATACCCCAAAAATACTTCAGTAACAATGTCTCTCTTTACTAAGGATCTGTTCACACTTGCATCAAGGTTTCTGTATATAATGGACACAAGTAATTTGGAAGGAAAGGTCTCGGAAGCATTGGAAATCCTCTTAAAAGCTTCTTCTTTTATTGAACATACAAAACAGCAGACATGGCCACTGGGTACACGGAATACAAAACATTGACGCGTTTCGGGTACTAGACCCTTAGTCGTAACCTACCTTACGACTAAGGGTCTAGTACCCGAAACGCGTCAACGTTTTGTATTCCGTGTACCCAGTGGCCATGTCTGCTGTTTTGTATGTTCAATAAAAGAAGAAGCTTTTAAGAGGATTTCCAATGCTTCCGAGACCTTTCCTTCCAAATTACTTGCAGCCTGCTGTGGGGACACTCCCCTAAGGTTTCTGGAGTCGGGACTATTGCACAATCAGGAAGGTGAGCTGGATAAAGTTTTTCTGCATATAATGGACACCACAACACAGTGGAAGGTCGATTTTGACGTGTACTATTGGTGCCCAACTAACCGCATTAGGCTACTTTCACACTCTAGTTTGGTGCGGATCCGTAATGGTTCTGCACAGATGGATCCATTCAGATAATACAACCATCTGCATCCGTTCAGAACTGATCCATTTGTATTATCTTTAACATAGCCAAGACGGATCCGTCTTGAACACCATTCAAAGTCAATGGAGGACGGATCCGTTTTCTATTGTGCCAGATTGTGTCATAGAAAGCGGATCCGTTCTCATTGACTTACATTGTGTGTCAGAACGGATCCCTTTGGCTCAGTTTCGTCAGACGGACACCAAAACGCTGCAAGCAGCGTTCTGGTGTCCGCCTCCAAAGCGGAATGGAGACTGAACGGAGGCAAACTGATGTATTCTGAGCGGATTCTTTTCCTTTCAGAATGCATTAGGGCAAAACTGATCCGTTTTGGACCGCTTGGGAGAGCCCTGAACGTATCTCACAAACGGAAAGCCAAAACGCCAGTGTTAAAGTAGCCTAAAAGGGTTTTTACGGGAGTAGAATATTGATGATTTATCCTTGGGATAGGTCATCAATATCAGATTTTTAGGGGTCTGACACCCGGCACCCCTGCTGATCAGCACTGCGGCTTCCTCACAGCATACCAAGCACAGCACCGTACATTGCATATTGGCTGTGCTTGGTGTTGCATACCAGGCCCATTCACTTGAATAGGACTGAGCTTCACATAGGCAATGTGATCGATGAACATAACGTCACTGGCCTAGTAAGAGGACGCAGCGCTCCTCTCCAAACAGCTGATTAGCAGGGGTGCCAGGAGTCCGACCCCCACCAATCAGGATAGATCATCAATAGACTACTCCCAGGAAACCTCTTTAACTGAGCAAGGCGTCTATTATTCTGATGGAAAAACGCATTCAGCACTATTTTCTTAGCAAATATGATGGCACATGAGGCACCAAACTGATTACATGGCATCAAATAACTATTTCTTGTAGATATTTTGCACTAGTGTAACTCATGGGACCATGGTAGAACTATGGTGGGGATTTATCAAAACTGCTGCCAAGGAAAACTGACTTGGTTTCACCGGCAACCAATCAGAGTGATCCTTTTACTTTCCAAAGGAGCTCTGAAAAATGAAAGGCGGAATGTGATTGGTTGCTATGGGTAATTAAGGCAGTTTCTTTTTGCACCAGTTTTGATACATCTTCCCCTTTGTCTTCCAGCCTGGGGCTGTCAGGGCATGTTGGGAGTTGTAATTCCCCACAGGTGCAGAGGCCCAGGCTGGAGACCAGGGATGAGCGAATCAACTTTGGATGAAACATCCGAAGTCGATTCGCATAAAACTTTGTTTCAATACTGTACTGGATTTTTACAGTAGAAATAAATTTATGAAGTTATTACGCGAAGTCTCATAATAATTTTGGCTCATCGGAGTCAATACATTCTAATACTGTATGGAGTGCTGGCTCTATACAATATTGAAACAACGTTTTATGCGAATCGACTTCGGATGTTTCACCCTGAAGTCGATTCACTCATCCCTACTGGAGACCAGTAACTTATACCATTCAATAACTGTACTATTTTTGTAATGATGCACCATCATTTTTATTATACTTAAAAAAAAAAAAAAAATACAGCGGATTGCAATTATAAAGGAGGTTGGGGGAAAAAAACAAATTCTCCATGTTGCAATATTATATGTAATAAAAATAGATTTTCCTAATCGCAATAATTACAAAATCCAATTAGATTTACCTGGAAACATCTCTTGTCATAATTATATAATAGCTAACCTTCTGAATTTGCGAACATATAAAGTCAAGTCTAAACATAGTTGTTCTAATTACCACGTACTGTACTTAATGAGCGTATTTATGAGGAATGCGCTGCTAACTATATTGTTATTATCATTTACATAACTCCATTATATCAAGCACTGTAATTATAAACCTGACCCCTGGGTAATTTGTGTTACCATTCACGTGATGCTAAATGATGCAGAGGACCAATATCCTCCTGAGAAGCACTGACCCAGCAAGAAATACGGGGCGGTATATTCATTTTAAGCCCTTGAATTTGTTTTATCATGCGCATTTCTTAATCACGGATGCATTTGCCTAAGATCATGGTAAAAAAGTCGAATATAACAAAGGCACAAGACCAAGCTGTGCTCATAATTATTATTATTTTTTTTAACAAATCTTTATTTTCATTTCTGGCAAACATACATCAGTCAAGAAATGGGACATAACAAATACAGAAGGGTGGCAACATTGGCGAACGGTCATGTGAGCATTACAGACATTTTACACAGTGGTTGTCTTATTATAATAGGTGACAAGAGGTAGAAAACTCAATATTATGAAGGCCTAACCTGTACAGGAATGCAAAATAATTGCAGGCATAGAGCGAAATCATATATGGGGTAGTAATAGATGCTGATGCGTTACCCATTTGTGTGGGTTGAGGTAGTTTTCTTACTCGACTGGATCCAAGGAGCCCATAATTTGAGAGACTTATCGTGAGAATAGGTTTCCCAACTGGATAATTCTTCAAGCCTGCATATTTCATGAACCTTACTGATCCAATCACTAATAGGGGGTACTTGTTCAGATAACCAATATTAAGGGATAAGCAGTTTATCAGCCGCAAGTAGGTGGGGAGGTAACGAAAATCTATTAAGAGGACAGTGGTGGTCTGGTAGAGTAAGTAGTGCTAATGAGGGCGAAATGGGGACATCTAAGGAGCATATCTGTCTGATGGCGGTTGATATTGCGTCCCAATAAGGGGCTATATTTGGGCATGTCCACCAAATGTGAAAAGCAGACACCGCCAACATTCTGTGGGAATGGAGGGGCTGTGCTCATAATTAACATATGTATGTGCTGCATTAACCCTAACTGTAAGTACTTGTAGTAGTAGAGTAGTTTGCACAGAGTACAATACTGCTTTCTGCTTCCAGAGAATATCGGTACATGGCACTGGATGTCCTTCTTCTGGTCACTCCACATATGTGCTACAAACTTAGCCCAGGTTTAAGCTGCCCACTAATAAAAAGAAGACTTAGCATGCATGTAAGAGTATTTAACTACAAGATGCCATGTAAATAAGGTCAACATGAAGAATAAAACAAATCTGGCATGCCCCGATATACTGTAATCTTAACATGCCAATCCAGGCTTGGCACGGCCACACATTCATCAATCTTCTTGGAACCTTCAATCCATTTATCCATACGTCACTCACCTTCGCTATGTCGGCTGTTTTTCTGGTTGTACTGCTCTGTGAATTCCGTGATCGACTCTTCTATAGTCTCGGTTCGAGGAACAGAGAGGGAGAACCGTCGCGTGAAATTTTTCATCTTGTTCATGGTGACAAGGTAGACCTGGGAGAGATAAGACTGTGTGTGAGAAAGACTTTGTACGAGGAAAGAGGAAGGTACGCATGAGAGAGGAACGGGAGTGAATGGAGAGAGAGGAGAGCAGCAGGAGATGCACACAGTCAGATAGGAAAGAACTGGAAATGGTACAGTGGAATGGAATGGATGGTCCCAAAATTAAAGCAGCATTTTCAGAAGGTCCAGGGGTAAATGGGATTACTTTAAGGAGGTAATAGTGATGTTGCTCGATGATAGGAGGAACAGTTTATGAAGACTGCATGGAACAGGGTAATAAATAGATGACCATAAATCAGGATCGGAGTGATGAAGAAGTAGAGAGGAGAGTGGGCTGCCTGGGTACGAAGAGAATGCAAGCATGTGGGAGGGCTACATCTGCTGCATCTCTTATCACTGTCTTGTAGACAAGATAAAGGAGCCGAGACGTTCTCTCCTCTGAAAAACAAAGCTTTACATACTCGATCATATTGGAATGGATAGAGTGCAAGCTCTTCCTTCTCCCTGGAAACATAACCTAGCCCTGCCCTTGAACTGCCCTGCGCTGTGTAATAAGGCTGGCACTCCTGATACCATGGTTTTATGGGACAATAATACTGTTGAACTTCTTCATTTGTACTCTCGTTTTTCTGTGCACTTAATCACATTATAATAAAATACAAGAACCTGGTTCATGTGCCAGGTTTCATAGACTGGACCCTGCACCTGTGCGAAAGGGATATCAGGCTGTTGGGCTGAGTTACAAGTTGCTGCCTGTAATGTTCCTCGCCCTGGAGGTGTTCTTATGTGTTATGCTTTTTTTGATATATAGCTACTTCTGCATTTTTTAGGTAAATGTGTTCTCAAGCTTTCCCACCGTGCCTGAGCAAACAGAACATGTCATCTTTATCACAGGGTGCATACTTACCTCTTGTCCCCTCCTATAAATATCACATTATAGGCAATGCTATCATTACATAAGCAATAGGCACCTTATGGCTCCCCGGTCAGGAGGGTTAATTGACGTGGTTCGGTTGATCGCAGCGCCCTGTCATAAAGGCCGGGTGCCGTGTATGTGATACCGCTGTCACCCGCAGCCTACATTTGTATTTAAGGGGTAATTATATGCATTAGCGCAGCCTAGTATAGGAAAATAGAAAATCCCAGTATGGTATCAATCTGGGTACAAAAGTACCGATTGGGTATTGAAAGTTCGATACCCGATGCAACCCTAATCTCATGAATACATTTTTTTCAGGTGTACCTTCCAGTAGTATAAAATCAAGCAAAACCTTTCACTGTGTTGTAGACCCATCGCTGGGGCTTCACGGTTATTTCGCATGTTACTGTTTCCCATGGAGTTGGTCTCCCTGAGATCAGCTATTGTTTTGTTGGGGTAGTCTCCATTTCTTTCATAAAATATTTGTATGATTTCATCATATTTTCTTCCATTCTTCATTATAATATACTGTACCTAGTGGAATAGTTCTTCTACTATGCCCCATCATTGATCCAGGGACAGATTGGGAACTTAAAGCGGCCCTGGGAAAAAACCTTAAATGTCCCCACGTTGTAGGAGTGTCTAAATTGACAGCAGGCGGGGCAACATAAGTAGGAGGGGTCAGCAATACCATAGCGCAAAATACCATATACCACAGTGCAGCACAATATATTACCCCAAAAGCTTTCCCTCTGTGTTGGCCATCGAATAGATGCAATTTTCTGTCCTCCTCCAGTTGTCTCTGATTAAGATATGGAGCAGGGGACTTAGGAAGTGAGATGCAGGTCATAGTTGAATTCAGGTGGACATTTGCAGTCACTGGCTGGGTACATGAGTACTTGATTCTCACAGCATTAAGTACCGATGAGAGCTCATTATGTACTTGGCCAGCAGCAGAGTATGGGGCTTGGGCAGCCCCCTGGGCATCGGCCCACCGGGAAATTTCCCTGTAACGTCTGTGGCCAATCCGCCCCTGCAATGATCTACATCATGAAATGGGTGGTCTTCTCAGGCCATCATATGTGAATACTAGTAAAAATGATGCCATACTATGTGTTGTTTTTAATTCTAAAACCAGTATTACAATGTTATATATGTAGATTTTATTCTAGCATAGTGTATATTGCCATTTATAATGTATGTACATGTTTGTACGTAGAAATCAACCAGTCTATGTTCATTTGTCATAAGAGTACACCTTCACTATAGAAATCTCAGCTACAATAGCAATAGTCATATTCATTAGCAAATTATTACAGTATCTCTGAACTTACGAATTTCCATACAGTTTAATCATTACAGGAACATGACTTGCTGCTCCATTAGCAGCACATCCCCATTTACCAGGCCACGTGCTGCTGACCAAAGATGATTTTAATTTCCACATAATACGGTAGATGCCACAGGCGTAACTACCAGGGTAGCAGGCATAGCAGCTGCTATGGGGTACAATTAAAGCGGCCCATTCCCACTAAGACATCAGACGTGACTAGTGATAATTATGGACAATGACAGGTGCTGGGAAAAATCTAATGTAGTCCCATTCTAAGTTTTAATATTCTAATTTGTATTATTACTTCTTCATGGTGTTACTTTTTGCTTTTTTCGCATACTGTGATGTCATGTGTGTATTATACCTCCATGTGACGTTATGTTTTTTTGCTTTGCTATATGGGATGTCACTGCTGCAGCCAAAATAATAAGTCACTGCTGAAACCTGACAGAGGAGACTGATGGCAGTGCTGGACTGGGAGGGCTGGGAAGGCAAGTTAAACTTTTTTTTATTATTATTATTATTATTATTATTTTAACAATGTCTCTGCAATTGGCCCTTTAAAGTGAATCAGTAAGTTTTGACCATGCTAAACTGCTGACAGCACTAGGTAGAGACCGGGGAGAGCAGTACAGACATACCCTTTGTTGAGCTTTTATTACATGAGTAGCGAGAATATAAACTTTTATTCTGCCAGGTTCTGCTCCTCCAAGTGCACTGGAGGTGGAACTTCATTGTAAAGTGCTCTCTGCATTTAATTGCTTCACAGCCTCTACCCTCTGCTCTGAGTGACAGCTATAGCATTAAACCAGCAGCCCATTACAGCTGTCACTCAGAGGAGAGGGGAGGAGATGTGAAGCAGCTCAATGCAGAGAGCCTCCAGTGCACATAAGGAGCAGAATCTGGCAGAATAAAACTTCATATTCTCACTACTCCTGATAACAAAAGCATCAGAAAAGGTATGTTATGTTTCCCAGCCCCTAACTAGTGCTGTCGCTGTTTAGCATGGTCAAAACTGATGACAGATGCCCTTTAAGAAAACTAACTTGGAAAACTCTGTTAACCTTCCATCAAAAGTCAGACATTCTCTGACAAAGGATGTGCGAAAAGTCTCTAAGGTTCACATGCATTGCTTGCCATTCTAGCAGTAGTTCTGCTCAATGACTTTAACTTGCTGTTTGAGGTCAGCTAATCTCTCTGAATAAACACACTGAGGAGGTTATCACACTGTTAAAATGGCACAATGACTGAATGAGCAGGTTAAAGATAAATGTGACATCTTACATGTCATTTCTGTCATTTTACATTATCTGATAATATTTTAGGGCCAATTCACAATGGCAGATGATTGATCACGCCAATTATAGGTTTGTCAGCTTATCTGATCATTTAAATGGTAGAAGGAAATCATTGTTTCCCTGTGCACAGAGGAGAAGATTGCTATATGTAAATGCAGATGAATGATCAGGAATGAGTGGTCTGTTCCTGATCACTGCCCTGTGTATCGCTCCTTAGTACCTACTGTTTTACATATAAATATGCGTCACATGGCACATATGCCAATACTGGCATAGTATGGAATAGCTGTGGCAAGGTGTTAGAATGGTATTTATTAGTTATTCTTAATGTGTTTCGTTTTCCCTTTAATTATCATTTTAACTTTTAATGTAATCATATTCCTTGTAATATAGTAAGTTAGGGTTAGTTAGTTAATATAGTCATTGTTCTGTGTGAGATGACCGGCCACATTCCAGAGTGGTTAACTCACAGGACATGCTCAATAGGGTTCAAGTTTTGGGAATTAGGGGGGTAAAATAGTACTTGAAAGTCTTGGTCATGCTCTTCCAACCAATATCGCACATTTCTAGCTATGTGACATGTCATATTGTCTTGGTTGAAGATCCCATCCACCCCAGGGAAGACAATAAGCATGTATGGGAGTATGTGATCTGCAAGGATGGATTCATACCCAAATTAGCTAAGAGTGCCGTCTACATGGATGAGCAGGCTCCGAGAATGCCTAGACCATAATGCTGCCGTGGTTGCAGGGTGTTTGTTCTCTGATGTTTCTCGCCAACGTCCATCCGTTTAATGAAGCAGAAACTCATCAGAGAAGGCACCCATTGCCAATCAGCAGAGGTCCAATTCCGAAACTTCCGTGAAAATTTAAGCCTTTTCTGCCGATACAATTTTCCACAACAAACATTCGCAATGGTGCCATTTGTCCACTCGCAATACACGCGAACAGTTCACATACTGCACAGATTTAGAAATGCTGCCACCCTTGACCTGAAATCCAATAATCATCTCTTTTTGCAGCTCTGATAAAGCACCCTTTTACCCATAAAATCACTGCTGAAGTTGAATGGTGGAAGTGGTCATAATAATGTGACTCGACTGTGTAGAAATTTCAGCCGAACCCACCGATTTTGGCAGTACAAACCAACTATGTAATCTGAATAAGTACCGCCAGTAGATGTTAATGGAGATAAGGATCCAACAGTTGGATTTTGACTGCCCGATCCTTTTGGTCTCGGAGAAATAAGCTGGCACCAGTGGAGTGTGGTAGCAGCTTACACTCCTCTATATGTATGGGGTGGGGCTGGGGTAAGAGGTGATAGAGGGAGGTCTACCGTGTATGGCATCCTTTGCTTACACTACATCAGATTACTGTTCACCTCCATAAAATGCAAATAAACCGAACAGGTTATGTAAAGACATGGAGCCAGCCGTGAATGCTGGGAGATTTCAGCTCTTAAAGGGAGTCTGTCACCTGCATTTCACTTTTTTAACCCTTCCCACAGCTCCCTAGCATGCTTACAGTTAATAAAAACGTTACCTCTGGCATCAATCCTGGACTTATAGAACCCTCAAAAACAATCTTTATAAGATATGCAAATGAGGGCTCGCAAGTGCCCAGGGCGGCGTTACTCTCTTAGGTGCCCTGCTTGCTCAGCCTTCTCATTGCGTCCCCCCGCCCCTTCCTACCCTCTGCCCGCCCATCCTTTCCCTCTGACCGCCTTTGTACTAACTTGTTATGCTGCCGATATCCGAAGATCGGCGTTGTTAGCCGGCGCATGCGCAATATTTACTGTGATGCCGTACAAGGAATGGGCATCGCAGTGCGCATGCACCGGCCGGCGGACTGAGTGCGCAGGCGCGGGGTATCGGCAGCATAACAAGTTAGTACAAAGGCGGTCAGAGGGAAAGGATGGGCGGGCAGAGGCTAGGAAGGGGCGGGGGGACGCAATGAGAAGGCTGAGCAAGCAGGGCACCTAAGAGAGTAACGCCGCCCTGGGCACTTGCGAGCCCTCATTTGCATATCTTATAAAGATCGTTTTTGAGGGTTCTATAAGTCCAGGATTGATGCCAGAGGTAACGTTTTTATTAACTGTAAGCATGCTAGGAAGCTGTGGGAAGGGTTAAAAAAGTGAAATGCTAGTGACAGACTCCCTTTAAATAAAATACAGTAAGATAAATACTGGAATGTATTTACAAAGTTAAAGGTAGATGGACATTGATCCAGGGATTTGTTCTGTGGATCAATATAGCAGGATTACAGGTTGGACTTGATGAACTTTTGTCTTTTTCCAACCTTCACAACTATGTAACTCAACTGGTTTCTATTTGACAACTGTCAAATTACATGAAAAAGCAAGCGAGCACTTCTAGTAACTTTTTTTTAAACTTTTCTAGCCATGTGTATTGTTTTTTTTGTCATTCTTTGCCTAGAAACATGACCTAATCACCAAGTTCTGTAACATACTTTGCTTTTAAGACATACTCTGCTTTTAGACATTTAAGCTAAAAAAAATCTCAAACAGTCTAGCCCTGTGTGACCCTGTTATGCCAGAAGCATAGTACAGTAGGAGGGTGGATGGTAATCTCACAGATCACCGAGCATTGTGTTTATGCCGCCAAGCGAGCCCGCAGAAAGTTGCATGCAGTGAGCCTAGAAAACCAAAGTACAACCGTGATTACATTTACTACTCAAACCTGTGTACAGGTCCCATGACCTATGTGGCAGAGAAGGGTTAAGAGGGCACATGTCAGTAACTATCATCCATTTATCATACCGTGATCGCACCTCTAGCTGGGAAGTGAAACTTCCTCTGTGAGATTTCTCTCCCTGCCTTCACTTCTATAAATAAAGCTCTCCCCTCCTCTGCCCTCCTACATGCCTGTGGGCAGAACCACTGTCTGCAGATGTGCTAAACTACAAGTACCTGCTCTTTATTATATATGCAATTATGACTGCATTTCCCAAGGCTTAACCACTGCGCTTCTTAGGTCCAGGCTAATGGATCATGACACTATTGGCCGCCTTCTGCGCGTGCAGGGAGAGGGCAGAGATCAAGCATCTAGATGCCTGCGGGTAAACTGCAGATGATTTGATCCGTTCTGCGCTTCCCGTTTGAACCATAAGTTTAATTCTAACATTCCTGTAGAACGGTATATACTGCTTCACCGCTGACAAGGGGCGATAGATGTAAAAACTGCTGCTTACGTCATCTATATAGGCATTTCTAAGTGATGCGTACGTTGTTGGTCTGTGCACTGAATTCCTGAAGTCTTAAGCTCTTACAATACATAACATTAGATATGCCTATTTTACCAAAGGCAAAGAAAGAAAAATGTTGGCGCAGTAAGGGTGCGGCCACACTGTCAGGTTTCTGCATGCAGTTCTGGAAGCCAAAATCAGGAGTGGATCATAAAAGGAGAGAAAGTACACTGCGTGCAGAATTATTAGGCAAATGAGTATTTTGACCACATCATCCTCTTTATGCATGTTGTCTTACTCCAAGCTGTATAGGCTCGAAAGCCTACTACCAATTAAGCATATTAGGTGATGTGCATCTCTGTAATGAGAAGGGGTGTGGTCTAATGACATCAACACCCTATATTAGGTGTGCATAATTATTAGGCAACTTCCTTTCCTTTGGCAAAATGGGTCAAAAGAAGGACTTGACAGGCTCAGAAAAGTCAAAAATAGTGAGATATCTTGCAGAGGGATGCAGCACTCTTAAAATTGCAAAGCTTCTGAAGCGTGATCATCGAACAATCAAGCGTTTCATTCAAAATAGTCAACAGGGTCGCAAGAAGCGTGTGGAAAAACCAAGGCGCAAAATAACTGCCCATGAACTGAGAAAAGTCAAGCGTGCAGCTGCCAAGATGCCACTTGCCACCAGTTTGGCCATATTTCAGAGCTGCAACATCACTGGAGTGCCCAAAAGCACAAGGTGTGCAATACTCAGAGACATGGCCAAGGTAAGAAAGGCTGAAAGACGACCACCACTGAACAAGACACACAAGCTGAAACGTCAAGACTGGGCCAAGAAATATCTCAAGACTGATTTTTCTAAGGTTTTATGGACTGATGAAATGAGAGTGAGTCTTGATGGGCCAGATGGATGGGCCCGTGGCTGGATTGGTAAAGGGCAGAGAGCTCCAGTTCGACTCAGACGCCAGCAAGGTGGAGGTGGAGTACTGGTTTGGGCTGGTATCATCAAAGATGAGCTTGTGGGGCCTTTTCGGGTTGAGGATGGAGTCAAGCTCAACTCCCAGTCCTACTGCCAGTTTCTGGAAGACACCTTCTTCAAGCAGTGGTACAGGAAGAAGTCTGCATCCTTCAAGAAAAACATGATTTTCATGCAGGACAATGCTCCATCACACGCGTCCAAGTACTCCACAGCGTGGCTGGCAAGAAAGGGTATAAAAGAAGAAAATCTAATGACATGGCCTCCTTGTTCACCTGATCTGAACCCCATTGAGAACCTGTGGTCCATCATCAAATGTGAGATTTACAAGGAGGGAAAACAGTACACCTCTCTGAACAGTGTCTGGGAGGCTGTGGTTGCTGCTGCACGCAATGTTGATGGTGAACAGATCAAAACACTGACAGAATCCATGGATGGCAGGCTTTTGAATGTCCTTGCAAAGAAAGGTGGCTATATTGGTCACTGATTTGTTTTTGTTTTGTTTTTGAATGTCAGAAATGTATATTTGTGAATGTTGAGATGTTATATTGGTTTCACTGGTAAAAATAAATAATTGAAATGGGTATATATTTGTTTTTTGTTAAGTTGCCTAATAATTATGCACAGTAATAGTCACCTGCACACACAGATATCCCCCTAAAATAGCTAAAACTAAAAACAAACTAAAAACTACTTCCAAAAATATTCAGCTTTGATATTAATGAGTTTTTTGGGTTCATTGAGAACATGGTTGTTGTTCAATAATAAAATTAATCCTCAAAAATACAACTTGCCTAATAATTCTGCACTCCCTGTATAAAGGACAGATACGACTTCTCCTCTTTTCTGAATTCATTTCTTGCTTTGGCTTCCAAAACTGCATGCAGGAACCTGAGTGCGTGGCCGTACCCTATGTACACTCCTATAAATCACCTAACGCGTTCATAAATATGCCACATAGCCTAACTTTTTTATGGCCTGTTCACATTTCACATACAGTGTCTATCTGGAAACCTCTTCTTAAAGTGGTTGTTTGCTTTTTACTATGGGGTCCGACTCCCGTCACCCCAGCTGATCAAGTTGTTTGAAGAGAGAGCAGTGCTCATACGAGCACTGCCTTCTCTGATCTGTTTACCTGCTTGCCGCAGCTGGGATGGCTCTGTCTGTTCAATGAAATACTACAGCCATCCCATAGAAGTGAATACTTGTAATTACACCTGCTTACAATTGCAATTGCTGCGGCGAGCAGGTAAACAGAGCAGAGGAGACAGCTCTCATATGAGCCCTGCCTTTTCTTCTAACAGCTGATCGTCATTAATAGTAAAAAGTGGACAACCCCTTTTTTTTTTGACAGAAGGGACTCCTGAAAATAAGCCAAACAACCCCAATAAGCATCTTTACTGACGAAACCTGGACGTAAGTGTTCTGTTTCACTGCAGCAACACCACAGGGAAAATTAAAGGGGTTGACTGAGATAATTAAAATCCCAGACAAGCCCTCGGATCGCCTTAAAATAACAAATGATGTTACACTCAACCCTTTCTCCAGCGCTTCTCTGCAGAGCTGGCCTGGTTCTTCTGCTGCTGCTTGTTTACAAACTGCAGTGGCGACGTTCTGGTATATGGCAAGTGACCACTGAGAACAGTGACTGGCTGCAGCAGTCACGTGCTATACATCTGCATGTCACTGTACACAGTACTCACTGCAGCCAGTCACTGTCCCCAATAGCAGACCGCTAAGAATAGTGATTGGATGTGCAGTGGTCACGTAACATATACCAGCACGTTATGGCTGCAGTTTGTCAATCCATTTAAGCATCACGGCGTGCCTGTCTATATCAATGGGTTACCTGTGTAATGTATGACAGGACAAGGTCTTCAGAGCAAGAGACGCTATTGTAACAGCTCTCCACTTTGGCCAAGAGATGAGGTTCATAAACAGGTGAGCAGGTTATCAAGCTAGTGGTGGACTGGCCATAGACCCTACAGGTACATACTAATAGGGTCATTATTAGAGAAAGTTCAGGCAGCATGCTGAAGGTAGGGTTGGCTCACATTTCACCTTCTGAGCCCCCTACACCACATCCATATTACAGACAATTGGAAGAGGAGGACAGCACGTGGCAGCTATTGATGCGAGGTATTTAGTGCTGTACTGCGGTATTTGGTTCTGTGGGATGGTATTTTGGCTGCACTAGAGTATTACTGACT
Organism: Bufo bufo; assembly: GCF_905171765.1. Classification (NCBI taxonomy): domain Eukaryota; kingdom Metazoa; phylum Chordata; class Amphibia; order Anura; family Bufonidae; genus Bufo; species Bufo bufo. The sequence goes on from NC_053391.1 coordinate 222,589,992, forward strand.
CATCCTACTTGTATTGTCCCCATCTACTTGTGCTGCCCCACTTTTTGTCAAATTGGACCCACCTACAACATTGGGGCCACTTTAAGTTCCCTGTCCGCCCCTCTTTCCAGCACTTAGCTATTGACGACCTATCCTCATTATAGATCTTTAATATTGGTGGGGTGTAACCCCCACACCTCCACCGGTAAACTATTTCAGCCAGCTGTCAGTGCCAGAAACTAAACAGCTCAGCTCCCATTCACTTGAATGTGATGAACAAGAACAGGTAAGCAAAATACTGTAACAAAGAATAATGCAGAGATGATAAAATAGATTTCCTGCTTATAACAGCAATTATTAATTAACCACCTCCGGACCGCCTAACGCAGATTCGCGTTCCGGAGGTGGCAGCGCTGCGCACAGTCACGCATATACGCGTCATCTCGCGAGACGCGAGATTTCGCTCCAAGCCGGCCCGCGCATGCGCATCGCGGGCCGGCAAAAGTTAAAGAACAAGTTCGTCACCAGCCTGCCAGCAACGATCATTGGCTGGCAGGCTGGCGATTTTTTAAAAATCCAATCACAAGCCATATAACAGATCATATTAGTAAATATGATCTGTTATATGGCTTCTCTGCTCCTGTGCTGGTCCTTTTCGTCGGTTGGATCCAGCACAGGAGCAGACTGAACTGTGAGTAGCACCAACACTACACCTTAGCCCCAGATCACCCCCCTGCACCCCAATTAACCCTTTGATCACCCCTTTGATCGCCCCTGTCAATCACCAGTGAAAGGAAAAAAAGTGATCAGTGTAAACTGTCACTTTTTTTTTTCTCACTAGTATTGACTGTTAGGTTTTAGGGATAGTTTAGGCCCCTTGGTTAGGTAGTTAGCGTCAGTTAGCGCCCACCCCACCGCACCGCAGTCACTTTTATTCGCTGAATAGCGTATCGCTAATCAGCATTTGTACTTTTATAGTATCTGTAAGTGATCAAAACTGATCACAGTCAGATCTATAATAGTATTAGTGTCACTTTAGTTCGCCCTCCACCCAAAACGCAGTGTTTGCCCGATCAGGCCTGATCGGTCGCCCACACGTGCGTTCACCCACGCCCGCCCCACCGCAGTGACAAAAAATATATATTTTTTGATCACTGCACATTCATTTTACACGCACTGCGGCGATAAAAAAATCTGTTTTGATATTTTTTATCAACCGCAGCGGCCTCCGGTACTTCGCTAGCCTCCCCTTTGTAAGACAGGCTTGCTTTTTTTCTTGGGTAGTCTCAGGGAATACCCCTAAATTTAGTAGTCCAAAATGTCAAACAGGGGGTATTCTTCTGAAGAGGCCTACAGGATTCTGACCCAGTCGGATGAGGAGTGGGAACCCTCATCTGATGAATCTAGCGGGTCAGAATATGAACCTGTGGAAAGCAGTGGCTCTCTGACCCAAAGTTCGGATGAGGAGGTGGAGGTCCCTGGCAGCACCAGGCGTACCCGGCCCCATGTCGCTAGACCACAGGTTATGCAGGATCCGCTTCAAGAGCAGCAGAGTGGGGCTGTCGCTGCCGGATCACGCGGTGAGGCATACACCAGCAGCGCAGCCCTCCCTGGACCTAGTACCAGCACTGCCGTACAACATGGTGACGTGGCGAGCACCAGAAGGGCAGTTGAAGCTGGTACGGTGGCACGTGCACTAGTTACCCCGTCGCAGCCACCGCAAAGACAGGCCCGTAGAGCCCCTAGAATCCCTGAGGTGCTGGCAAACCCTGATTGGCAGTCACCAACTTCAGCCGCACCTGTAGTTCCCCCTTTCACCGCCCAGTCTGGAGTTCGGGTTGAGACGGCTCAAATCGGTTCGGCCCTGGGATTTTTTGAGCTGTTCTTGACTGCGGAGCTCTTGGACTTAGTCGTGGCAGAGACCAACCAGTATGCCACACAATTTATATCCGCCAACCCGGGAAGCTTTTATGCCCAGCCTTTCCGGTGGAAACCAGTCCAAGTTTCCGAAATTAAAAATTTTTTGGGCCTTCTCCTCAACATGGGCCTGACAAAAAAGCATGAATTGCGGTCATATTGGTCAACGCACCCGATTCATCACATGCCCATGTTCTCTGCTGCTATGTCCAGGGCACGATTTGAGGCCATCCTCCGTTTCCTGCCTTTTAGCGACAACACCACCTCCCGTCCCAGAGGCCACCCAGCTTTTGACCGGCTCCACAAAATTCGGCCCCTCATAGACCATTTCAACCAGAAATTTGCAGATTTGTATACCCCCGAGCAAAACATCTGCGTAGACGAGTCCCTAATACATTTTACCGGGCGCCTTGGCTTCAAACAGTACATCCCAAGCAAGCGTGCCCGGTATGGGGTCAAATTGTATAAGCTCTGTGAAAGGGCCACAGGCTATACCCACAAATTTCGTGTCTATGAGGGAAAAGATCAGACCCTGGAGCCGGTCGGTTGCCCTGACTACCTGGGGAGCAGTGGGAAGACAGTCTGGGACTTGGTGTCACCCTTATTCGGCAAGGGGTACCATCTTTATGTGGACAATTTTTACACAAGTGTGGCCCTCTTTAGGCATTTGTTTCTAGAACGGATTTGCGCCTGTGGCACCGCGCGAACTAGTCGCGTGGGCTTCCCCCAACGGCTTGTAACCACCCGTCTTGCAAGGGGGGAGAGGGCTGCCTTGTGTAACGAAGAACTGCTCGCGGTGAAATGGAGAGACAAGCGTGACGTTTACATGCTCTCCTCCATTCACGCAGACACGACAATCCAAATTGAGCGAGCAACCCGTGTCATTGAAAAGCCCCTCTGTGTCCACGACTATAATGCGCTCATGGGAGGGGTGGACTTCAATGACCAGATGTTGTCTCCGTATTTAGTTTCCCGCAGAACCAGACGCTGGTATAAGAAGGTGTCTGTATATTTAATTCAATTGCCGCTGTACAATAGTTTTGTTCTCTACAGTAAGGCTGGGAGAACACGATCTTTCCTCAAATTCCAGGAAGAGATCATCGAGAACCTCCTTTACCCAGGAGGTTCCGTGGCCCCATCCCCCAGTGTAGTTAGCCGTCTACACGAGCGACATTTCCCCAGTGTCGTTCCTGGTACCTCAACCCAACCGTCACCCCGAAAAAGATGTCGTGTCTGTAGCAGGAGTGGAATAAGGCGTGACACCCGCTATTTCTGTCCTGACTGTGCTGACCACCCTGCCCTATGCTATGGAGAGTGTTTCCGGAAGTACCACACACAGGTACACCTAGCATAGGGATTGCATCTCACAGGACAGGCACACAGGGCTATTAGGGCCCTTTTACTCTCAGCTGCTGCAAACCTCTCCTTTCACCTGGGATAAAGTGCATAACGTACTTCGCCACATCTTTGGGCGATTTGCGCTTTGCACATTGTCCCATGGGGAAGGAGAGGTTTGTTCTATAAAGGTAAAAAAAACTAAACAAAAAAAAAATTACCGGTAAGTAAAAAAGTTAAAAAAGTTTAAAAAAGTTAATATGTTCTGTTCTAAAGTTAATAAAGTTATTGCTTTGCGGCCTGGTTTTTTCTTTTTTGTTTTGTTTTTTTTACCTTCCAGGTGGACCAACCGATCGACCAGCTGCAGCACTGATGTGCATTCGGACAGAAGCATTGTGCTGCTGTCAGATTACACGCAAGTCGGTGTATGCGGCGCTGCAAGACGAGATTTCTCCTCTGCAGTAAAAGATATGTTTGCCGAGGCATATGAGCTGAGGAGGTGGCGGTGTTCATATACTTTGGCAAACACTTTGTATATATAAAAAAAAAAAATCCCGGCAATGATTTATTCATCCACATCGATTGATGTGAATGGAGAAATCTGGTTTGCCAGGGCATACGAGCTGAAGTGGGTATGGATGTTGGGCGGAGCTCCTATGTCCTGGCAGACGCCTTTCCCCTCCTTTTTCTTTTTTTGGCAGAGATTTTTTCATCCACATTGATCGATGCGAATGAAGAAATCTGTGCCGTTCATTTTTTTCTTTCAGCCCAGAGGCTGAACGGAAAAAAAAAATCTCATTACCCGTATGCTCAATATAAGGAGAATAGCAGAAACTCCTAATGCTGGGCATACATGTAATGATTGCGGAGACCCTCAAATGCCAGGGCAGTACAAACACCCCACAAATAACACCATTTTGGAAAGAAGACACCCCAAGGTATTCGCTGAGGGGCATATTGAGTCCATGAAAGATTGAAATTTTTGTCCCAAGTTAGCGGAAAGGGAGACTTTGTGAGAACAAAATCCAAAAAATCAATTTCCGCTAACTTGGGACAAAATTTTTTTTTTTCAATGAACTCGCCATGCCCCTCATTGAATACCTTGGGGTGTCTTCTTTCCAAAATGGGGTCACATGTGGGGTATTTATACTGCCCTGGCATTTTAGGGGCCCCAAAGCGTGAGAAGAAGTCTGGTATCCAAATGTCTAAAAATGCCCTCCTAAAAGGAATTTGGGCCCCTTTGCCCACCTAGGCTGCAAAAAAGTGTCACACATGTGGTATCTCCGTATTCAGCAGAAGTTGGGGAATATGTTTTGGGGTGTCATTTTACATATACCCATGCTGGGTGAGATAAATATCTTGGTCAAATGCCAACTTTGTATAAAAAAAATGGGAAAAGTTGTCTTTTGCCAAGATATTTCTCTCACCCAGCATGGGTATATGTAAAATGACACCCCAAAACACATTCCTTACCTTCTCCTGAGTACGGAGATACCAGATGTGTGACACTTTTTTGCAGCCTAGCTGGGCAAAGGGGCCCACATTCCAAAGAGCACCTTTCAGATTTCACAGGTCATTTACCTACTTACCAGACATTAGGGCCCCTGGAAAATGCCAGGGCAGTATAACTGCCCCACAAGTGACCCCATTTTGGAAAGAAGACACCCCAAGGTATTCCGTGAGGGGCATGGCAAGTTCCTAGAATTTTTTATTTTTTGTCACAAGTTAGTGGAAAATGATGATTTTTTTATTTTATTTTTTTTTTTTTTTTTTTTTTTCATACAAAGTCTCCTATTCCACTAACTTGTGACAAAAAAAAAATTTTCCATGAACTCACTATGCCCATCAGCGAATACCTTGGGGTCTCTTCTTTCCAAAATGGGGTCACTTGTGGGGTAGTTATACTGCCCTGGCATTCTAGGGGCCCAAATGTGTGGTAAGGAGTTTGAAATCAAATTCAGTAAAAAATGACCTGTGAAATCCGAAAGGTGCTCTTTGGAATATGGGCCCTTTTGCCCACCTAGGCTGCAAAAAAGTGTCACACATCTGGTATCTCCGTACTCAGGAGAAGGTGGGGAATGTGTTTTGGGGTGTCATTTTATATATACCCATGCTGGGTGAGAGAAATATCTTGGCAAAAGACAACTTTTCCCATTTTTTTATACAAAGTTGTCATTTGACCAAGATATTTATCTCACCCAGCATGGGTATATGTAAAAAGACACCCCAAAACACATTCCTCAACTTCTCCTGAGTACGGCAATACCACATGTGTGACACTTTTTTGCAGCCTAGGTGGGCAAAGGGGCCCATATTCCAAAGAGCACCTTTCGGATTTCACTCGTCATTTTTTACAGAATTTGATTTCAAACTCCTTACCACACATTTGGGCCCCTAGAATGCCAGGGCAGTATAACTACCCCACAAGTGACCCCATTTTGGAAAGAAGAGACCCCAAGGTATTCGCTGATGGGCATAGTGAGTTCATGGAAGTTTTTATTTTTTGTCACAAGTTAGTGGAATATGAGACTTTGTATGAAAAAAAAAAAAAAAAAAAAATCATCATTTTCCACTAACTTGTGACAAAAAATAAAAAATTCTAGGAACTCGCCATGCCCCTCACGGAATAGCTTGGGGTGTCTTCTTTCCAAAATGGGGTCACTTGTGGGGTAGTTATACTGCCCTGGCATTCTAGGGGCCCAAATGTGTGGTAAGGAGTTTGAAATCAAATTCTGTAAAAAATGACGAGTGAAATCCGAAAGGTGCTCTTTGGAATATGGGCCCCTTTGCCCACCTAGGCTGCAAAAAAGTGTCACACATCTGGTATCTCCGTACTCAGGAGAAGGTGGGGAATGTGTTTTGGGGTGTCATTTTACATATACCCATGCTGGGTGAGAGAAATATCTTGGCAAAAGACAACTTTTCCCATTTTTTTATACAAAGTTGTCATTTGACCAAGATATTTATCTCACCCAGCATGGGTATATGTAAAAAGACACCCCAAAACACATTCCTCAACTTCTCCTGAGTACGGGGATACCAGATGTGTGACACTTTTTTGCAGCCTAGGTGGGCAAAGGGGCCCATATTCCAAAGAGCACCTTTCGGATTTCACTCGTCATTTTTTACAGAATTTGATTTCAAACTCCTTACCACACATTTGGGCCCCTAGAATGCCAGGGCAGTATAACTACCCCACAAGTGACCCCATTTTGGAAAGAAGAGACCCCAAGGTATTCGCTGATGGGCATAGTGAGTTCATGGAAGTTTTTATTTTTTGTCACAAGTTAGTGGAATATGAGACTTTGTATGAAAAAAAAAAAAAATCATCATTTTCCACTAACTTGTGACAAAAAATAAAAAATTCTAGGAACTCGCCATGCCCCTCACGGAATAGCTTGGGGTGTCTTCTTTCCAAAATGGGGTCACTTGTGGGGTAGTTATACTGCCCTGGCATTCTAGGGGCCCAAATGTGTGGTAAGGAGTTAGAAATCAAATTCTGTAAAAAATGATGAGTGAAATCCGAAAGGTGCTCTTTGGAATATGGGCCCCTTTGCCCACCTAGGCTGCAAAAAAGTGTCACACATCTGGTATCTCCGTACTCAGGAGAAGGTGGGGAATGTGTTTTGGGGTGTCATTTTATATATACCCATGCTGGGTGAGAGAAATATCTTGGCAAAAGACAACTTTTCCCATTTTTTTATACAAAGTTGTCATTTGACCAAGATATTTATCTCACCCAGCATGGGTATATGTAAAAAGACACCCCAAAAAACATTCCTCAACTTCTCCTGAGTACGGGGATACCAGATGTGTGACACTTTTTTGCAGCCTAGGTGGGCAAAGGGGCCCATATTCCAAAGAGCACCTTTCGGATTTCACAGGTCATTTTTTACTGAATTTGATTTCAAACTCTTTACCACACATTTGGGCCCCTAGAATGCCAGGGCAGTATAACTACCCCACAAGTGACCCCATTTTGGAAAGAAGAGACCCCAAGGTATTCGCTGATGGGCATAGTGAGTTCATAGAACTTTTTATTTTTTGTCACAAGTTAGTGGAATATGAGACTTTGTAAGGAAAAAAAATAAATAAAAAAAATCATCATTTTCCGCTAACTTGTGACAAAAAATAAAAAGTTCTATGAACTCACTATGCCCATCAGCGAATACCTTAGGGTGTGTACTTTCAGAAATGGGGTCATTTGTGGGGTGTTTGTACTGTCTGGGCATTGTAGAACCTCAGGAAACATGACAGGTGCTCAGAAAGTCAGAGCTGCTTCAAAAAGCGGAAATTCACATTTTTGTACCATAGTTTGTAAACGCTATAACTTTTACCCAAACCATTTTTTTTTTACCCAAACATTTTTTTTTTATCAAAGACATGTAGAACTATAAATTTAGAGCAAAATTTCTATATGGATGTCGTTTTTTTTGCAAAATTTTACAACTGAAAGTGAAAAATGTCATTTTTTTGCAAAAAAATCGTTAAATTTCGATTAATAACAAAAAAAGTAAAAATGTCAGCAGCAATGAAATACCACCAAATGAAAGCTCTATTAGTGAGAAGAAAAGGAGGTAAAATTCATTTGGGTGGTAAGTTGCATGACCGAGCAATAAACGGTGAAAGTAGTGTAGGTCAGAAGTGTAAAAAGTGGCCTGGTCTTTCAGGGTGTTTAAGCACTGGGGGCTGAGGTGGTTAAAGGGGTTTGGACTAACACTTTTCAGTTTGTGATTCCCCCTTCCTTCCATTTAGGATGACTGTTCCATTACTTGGAACCCTTAGAAGGGTTCTCTGGAAATGATTGAAAATGGCAGCCAGCCAAATTACAATCTGGAACTTCTACATACTACATATTCGTAAGTTTTCCTGTCAGGCTGCTCAGACATAATGGCATAACGTAGGCAGGATCTCATCATTACAATCTATTGTAGAGCAGTGTAGTAAAGCCCCGTCCTCTCACTGAGGGCAGCATAAAGTAGTCACAGAAATGCTGATTTCAGCGGTGTGTCACTCATGAGCTGAAAGTAAGTGGTTTCCGAGAACCAGCATCATAATCATTGCAGCCTGGGCCTGAAAAGAGTCAAATCTACCTGAGAAGAGTCCTGGTTATTTATGTGCTCCTGCTTTCCTCACCTGCTGATGACTGACGGTTTTTTCCTTACTTCTCTCCCTTGGAGAGAACAGCTGTCCACATCCATATGTCTGTTCCGTGGCCCCACAAAAAAGATAGAACATGTCCTATTTTTGTCTGTTTTATGGACAAGGATATGAAATTTCTACAAAGTTAAGAAAGAATTGGCAGCATACACTCAGCGGGTATCCGTGTTTTGTGAATCTGCAATTTGCGGACTGCAAAAACGGACTCTTCTCAGGTAGATGTGACTCTTTTCTAGGCCTGGGCTGCAATGATTACGATGCTGGTTCTTGGCAACCACTTACTTCTAGCTCATGATTGTGTATCTGTCACTAATCTATGCTGTGAGGTCATCAGAAAATTGATGAAAGGTCATTTGACATAGTGGGAGTAAAAAATGGTTCATTATCCTTGCAGCGGGCGTCATGGCAGGCAGGTCTCTGCTGTTTCAAACAGTAGAGATCTACCCGCTAATTACCGTGATCGGCAATAATGCCGAACACGGTAATTAAAGGCTTTAGATGCTGTGATCAAAATATAAAAATATTTTTCCAATACGGCGAATGGCGTAATGGAAAAAAGGGTCAAAATGGCCAATTTGCCATTTTTTCATTGCTTCTCTTAACCAAATTTTTTTTATAAAGTGTGTTTAAAAAGTCACACACACTCCAAAATGGTATGAATTAAAAGTACATATTGTCCCGCAAAAAATTAGCCCCTACACAGCTCAGTAGACATAACTACAAAAAAGTTATGGGGGTCAGAATATGGTGATGTAAAAAAAACATTTTTTTTTCAAAGTTTACATTTATTTTTACACTATTTAGACATAAAAAAAACTTTACATATGGGGTATCATTGTAATCGTACTGACCCAAAGAATAAAGGCCACGGGTCAGTTTTGCCGCAAACAAAACGCCGTGGGAACAAAACACTTAAAACGGTGGAGAAACTGCATTTTCCAATTCCACCCCATTTTGAATTTTTTACCACTTCCCACTACATTGTATGCCATAATTAATGGTGGAATTAGAAAGTACAACTTGTCCCGCAAAAAATAAGCCCTCAAACAGCTATGTAAACGGAAATATAAAAAATTTATGGCTCAAGGAAGATAGGGAACGGAAAAAACCTCCGGTAGTGAAAGGGTTAAATGAGTTGCAATACCAGAAACGGTCCATGACATTGTTTAGGGGGAAAAAACTTTTTCTAATCCTAGACACCTCTTAATATATTGTGATGCATTGATTTGATGTGATACATACCGTACACATAGTAAATAGATCATGTCAATAATTCCAGCACTATAAGAATCAGGCTATTGCCTGTCAGTATTTCTCACATCACCAGCAGAAAATCATTGCAGCATTGCAAAATTACCGTAGTTGCCCTCATCTTTACACATGTATATTTACTGTATGTAATATGGGCGGTCAAGGATATAAAACTTTGCATTCACATTCAAATTTTTTATCTTTCTGTACACATGGTAACTGGTTGTTGTTTGCACCACTGACATGGATGACAATAGCTACAGCACTATCTATTCTAATGGTTAACAGATACCCATTATGGAGGTTTTCCCCACATTAAAACCTGGAAAAATATTGCTTTCTAAATGCTGTTCATGCACCATATTACAAAAAATGCACATACTCTAGCAGGTACCTGAATTCCAACACATGAGTTGTCAAGGACACATCAATCATCATCAATGCCAGGAGCTTTCCCTGGTAGACCTGTTGCAATGCAACATATGTAATCCGTATCCCCCTGTCGAGAATCCCTATCCCCTATCCCCTGTCGAGATTCTAGAACCGGAAAGACCTCCTTGTGCCATCGTTTGGTGCCTTTGTGTTCTCATCTGTAATATGCCTCTGTAATAAGTGTGATGGAACATACCACACATTTTTTTGCAGTATGGTCCTATACTAGGCTATGATAAATTTAACAGAAAGATGAGAAAGAACAGTGCTTCACAGGACAACTCAACGTTGGAATGCAACATAAAAAAGTCCCTGGTAGTGTGCACTAGGGATCGATTTTTTAGAGCCGATACCGATAATCTGTGAACTTTCAGGCCGATAGCCGATAATTTATACCGATATTCTGTGCATTTTCATTTTTGAAAAAACAAAAAATTCCTACACAAATCTGCTGAAAAAGAACATGTTTATTGTTAACGTTTAGCTTTTTTTGTAAATCTTTCTTTTTCAGTTATACTTAATATTTTGGTGTTTGTTTTTTTTATTATTATTATTTTTTACTAACTTTTAGCCCCCATAGGGGCTAGAACCCTTGCCCTAGTCATCATGATAGAGCTCTATCAGGGTGAATAGGACTTCACACTCCCTGCTGCTCTGTGCTTTGTGCACACAGCAGCTGGGAGCCGACTATGGCAGCCAGGGCTTCAGTAGCGTCCGGGCTGCCATGGTAACTGATCGGAGCCCCAGGCTTACACTGCTGGGGCTCCGATCAGAAGCTGCCACTGCACCACCAATGAGGAGGGGAGAGGGGACCCTGTGGCCACTGCCACCAATGATTAATACTGGGGGGCTTGGGTGGGGGGGGCGCACTGCGTCACAATGTTTTTAATACTGGGGTGGGGGGACGCACTGCGCCACCACTGTCTTTAATACTGGGGTTGGCGGGGGGCGCAAATCGCCACCAAAGAAGATAACTTGCAGCACCTGAGGGGTTAACTACCGCAGATCGCAGCTACCGCTCATAAAAGTCGGGAGCCGGCTATGTGATTCTGCAGCCAGCTCCTTCCTCCTGTTGAATAAATGAATGAATGAGTGAGTTAAAGCGAACCTTTCACCGGGATTTTGTGTATAGAGCTGAGGACATGGGTTGCTAGATGGCCGCTAGCACATCCACAATATCCTAGCTCTGTGTGCTTTTATTGTGTAAAGAAACCGATTTTATACATATGCAAATTAACCTGAGATGAGTCCTGTAGGTGAGATGAGTCAGGGACAGGACTCATCTCAGGCTAATTTGCATATGTTTCAAATAGTTTTTTTTACACAATAAAAGCACACAGAGCTATGGGGACTGGGTATTGTGGATGTGCTAGCGGCCATCTAGCAGCCCATGTCCTCAGCTCTATACACAAAATCCTGGTGACAGGTTCCCTTTAACATCATTGGTGGCGCAGTGGCCACAGCCCGTCCCCTCCTCTTCTCATCTCTCCTCTCATTGGTGGCAGCGGCACAGGGGGAGGGAGACATTGCTTCCTTCTCCCCTGTGCTGCTGAGGGAACACGGATCGTGCTGACAGCAGCGCGATCCTTGTTCCCGATTTGTTATCGGCATATCGGCAAAATAGATGCCGATACCGATAACATTGAAAATCCAGAATATCGGTAAAACTGATAATCCGTCGATCCCTAGTGTGCACCCCTATGTGGATCAGCTCACTTTGCCCAATTTAATTAGTTATACGTTGCCTGTGAAAGGAAGTTTTTTAACATACATACTTACAGTCTCAAAGTTGAGTGGATCCTTATGTGAAAATCCTACTTTCACCAACATTAAGTCCTTTACCAGGTTTCTAGTCTGGTTGATGGGCAGGGACGTCACTTCCACTGTGGACGGGGCCAGTTCTGACCGTGCCCCCAGCAGAAGGGATGTCCCTGTCTATCGACTAGACCAGAAACCGGTTAAAGGACATGACATTTGGAGAAACAGGATTTTCAAAAGAGCAGCATGTGCCCGGGTTCCCAAGTGGCCAATCTGCGCAACTTTGAGATGGTAAGTACAGTATATTACAAATATTAATTCAGATGTAAGATATTAGTAATTAGGTGAGCCCCAGAAAACCCATTTAACATACATGTAAAAGCAGTGGCGTCTCTAGCTTTCAAATTTTGGGGGGGCACACTGGGGGCCAGGACAAAAGTAAGGGGGGCAGCTATAACAACGATACATTTACACAAGTACGCTTAGAAATGTTGTTATACTTTACCCAATACCTAAAATCGCAACAGGGAAGAAAAGTCCTGCTGTCTGTGGATGACACTTTTATAGAGAGGGGGATCTGTGGATGACACTGCTATGGGGGGGATCTGTGGATGCCACTTACCATATATAGCATCTTATGCTATATGTGTCATCCACAGATCCACCCCGTGACAGTGTCATCCCTATTTCCCTCTCCATAACAGTGTCATCCACAGATCCCCCTCCCTATAACAGTGTCATCCACAGATCCCCCTCCCCGCCGCTCACAGGAGTGTACATTTGACATTTCTAAACTGTAATCCATATCCTGCAGTAACTAACTTTAAATCAGGATTAAGCGGCCGCTCATCTCTACTAGTACCTTAACCTTACACCACTCGGCTAGCTTCAGAGCCTGGTCTCGGGAGGGGCACTTCCAGATTATTTTCTGTCCGCCGCCACAGAACAAGGGTGCTTATAGAACAGACTACACAGTGTAGAGGTATACTGTACATTGTGTGGCACAGTGTAGCGGTATACTGTATATTGTGTGGCACAGTGTAGCAGTAAACTGTATATTGTGGGGCACAGTGTAGAGGTATACTGTATATTGTGTGGCACAGTGTAGAGGTATACTGTATATTGTGTGGCATAGTGTATGCTATATGTCTATAACATAAACATATTTCACATGAAAACTTACTGTTACTTGGCTTGGCCCTTGGGGATCTCGGACGCCACTTCAACACTTTGGCCGGGGGCTCGGTGGAGCTGATGTTGTGTTTTATCCTAATGAGAGATTTCATAATAAGGATTTGGAGAAGGGGCTGAGGGGTCAAAGAGCAGGGAGAGGCTGGTGCTGCTACTAGAGGGGTCATACCATGGGGGAGTAATAAAGCCCACCATAATGCCCCCCCCGTAGAAATAATTCTCCATATAATGTGACAATGCAAAAAATACCCCCTTGGTTGAGCTAATACCCCCCCAGTTGAGCTAAGTAATGTCCCCCATAATGTGCCAGTATAGAATACCCCTATATAGTGCCCCCAGTAAATGCCCCCATAGTGCTCCTCTCCCCCTTCATCCTAGTGCCCCCCATAATGTACCAGTATAAAATGCCCCATATATCATGCCCCAGTAGATGCCCTCAGTGTCCCCCATAATTTGCAAGTATAAAATACCCCTTATTAGTGCCCCCCCATAGATGACTCCATAGTACTCCTCTCCCCCCTTCCCCATAGTACCCACCATGTGTCCCAGTATAAAATGCTACTGTACAGAGCCCCCCATATAAAATACCCCTTCTTTGTGGCCTCAGTAGATGCCCCTATAGTGCCCACCAATAATTTGCCAGTAATAAGTGCCCCCATCACGTGCCAGTAACAAGAGCCCCCCAATGTGCCAGTAATAAGCCCCCCATCACGTGCCACTAATAAGCCCCCCATTACGTGCCAGTAATAAGCCCCCCCATTACGTGCCAGTAATAAGCCCCCCCATTATGTGCCAGTAATAAGCCCCCCATTACGTGCCAGTAATAAGCCCCCCCATTATGTGCTAGTAATAAGCCCCCCATTACGTGCCAGTAATAAGCCCCCCATTACGTGCCAGTAATAATCCCCCCCATTACGTGCCAGTAATAAGCCCCCCATCGTGTGCCAGTAATAAGCCCCCCATCGCGTGCCAGTAATAAGCCCCCCATCGCGTGCCAGTAATAAGCCCCCCATCGCGTGCCAGTAATAAGCCCCCTATTGCGTGCCAGTAATAAGCCCCCCATCGCGTGCCAGCAATAAGCCCCCCATCACGTGCCAGCAATAAGCCCCCCATTACGTGCCAGTTATAAGTCCCCCCCATTACGTGCCAGTAATAAGCCCCCCCATTACGTGCCAGTAATAAGCCCGCCCATTACGTGCCAGTAATAAGCCCCCCATTACGTGCCAGTAATAAGCCCCCCCATTACGTGCCAGTAATAAGCCCCCCCATTACGTGCCAGTAATAAGCCCCCCATTACATGCCAGTAATAAGCCCCCCCATTACATGCCGGTATTAAGCCCCCCCCATCATGTGCCAGTATTAAGCCCCCCCATCATGTGCCAGTATTAAGCCCCCCCATCATGTGCCAGTATTAAGCCCCCCCATCATTTGCCAGTATTAAGCCCCCCATCATGTGCCAGTATTAAGCCCCCCCATCATGTGCCAGTATTAAGCCCCCCCATCATGTGCCAGTATTAAGCCCCCCATCATGTGCCAGTATTAAGCCCCCCCATCATGTGCCAGTATTAAGCCCCCCCCCATCATGTGCCAGTATTGTAATAAGCCCCCCAATGTGCCAGTAACACTATTGTAAAAAAAATAAAAATTATACTTACCTCAGTGTCAGCAATGCGATGCAGGCCTCTTCCGGCCTGTGTCCCGCGCTATATGGCTCAGGCGGCGCGATGACGTCATTGCGCCGCCTGCGCCGGCCTCTGATAGGCTGAAGGCACTAGGCCGGCAGCCTATCAGAGGAAGGGGAAGGGACACGCCTCTCCCTCCCCTGCACCGCCGCAGCACAGGCAGATTACTATGGAGATGAGCGCAATGGAAGCGCTCATCTCCCTGTTCCCGGCGGCGGCGGCTCACTTGGGGGGGGGGGCATTTTAGTTGGGGGGGCACTAGGTACCCCAGTCTCCAGCAGCCGTTCCCTAATGATGCGACTTCGATGAGCTGACACATTGTCATCCATGAAGATGAAATTAGGGCTGTGTTGTTCATGAAAAGGCACAATGACTAGATTAATGATGTTATTCAAGTAGTATGGGCTTGTCACTGTACAATTCACAAAGTGTAGTGCAGTTCTGTATTGACTGGACAAAACTGCCCACACTGTAACACCACCATCACCAAAGGCTCGTCTGGTGACAACAGTGGCTGACGCATAGCCCTCTCCAACATCGTTGGCAGCCATCATTTCTGCTCAGCGTGAACAGCACTGAGGCCCACTGGTCCCATGTCCAGTGTAGATGCTCCCTGGCCCATGCAAGACAATAACACCTGTGGTCAGGTACCCTTGCAGGTCGTCTAGCACACAGATCGCGCTGATGTAAACAGTTTCGAATGGTCTGACATGACACTTGGGTGCCTCTCACCTACCGTAAATCTGCCTGGAGTTGTGTCGCATTCACCATCCGGTTCTGCAGCATTGTTCACAATGAAGCGGTCATCAGTGTGGGATGTAGCCAAAGGACGTCCACTTCTATGCCTTTATGTGACTCCTTCAGTCTCTCTGTATCTTTGTTCCAACCTGCTGGTGACACTCTGTGACACTCTAAGCTCAGTGGCCACTTCCATCTGAGAACATCCTGCTGTTAGGTGTTGTCTTGGTCTCATGATGTTAAAATGTGAACAACTTGATGAGGAGGACTGTTTAACTACCAATTCTAATTGAACCAGGAAATTTATTGGGCAAATCATGGATTAAACACTGCTGTGAATTTTGCTGTTAAGCTCCTTGATAGAGAACAGCAAGTTGTGCAAGAAGTACTGAAACATTGAACAGCTGAACATGTGCATTCAAATGTTTAGAGAATATCACATTAAGTTCACCTGTAAAGGTTAGAGTGCATTTTAGGTTCAACTTGAAATTTCACCCAGAAGCCAAATACAGTATCCCTAACTTTTTGTGAGTAGTGATTGTGTTACAAGACCATACCACTCTCTAAGAAAATTACACCATGGTAATGCCACTCTGAAGCAGGGACAGGCAGTCTCCTAATGCACAGATCTTAAATGCATTGAATAAAATTGTTTGAAATCTACTTCAAATCCACAAATTCCTTCACTGCCACTAGATCTTTTATTTGTCTTAAAGGGGTTATCCAGGAAATGATAATGATGACCTATACTCAGAATAGGTCATCATTATCACATCAGCAGTGGTCCAAGTCCCATCACCCCACTGATCAGCTGTTTCAGGGAGCTGCTGTTCTCACCGGAGCTCTGGTGAGTGATGCAGGCTCCCGGCAGCTTTCCAAGGACAGCGCCGTACATCGTATAGTGGCAGTGCTTGGTATTGTAGCTCAGCCCCACTGACTTGAATGAGGCTGAGCTCCAACTAGGCCATGTGACCAATGTACAGTGATGTCACTGGCCTAGGAAGAGGCTGCAGTACTCAAGGCCTCTTCTAAGAGCAGATCAGTGGGGGTCCCAGGTATCGACCCCTGCAGATCTGATACTGATAACCTATCCTGAGGATGTCATAAATATATTTTCCTAGATAACTTATTTAAGGTGGCGATACGCTTTAGAGGGTTATCGGGAGCTAAATATTATGACCTATCCTCCATCTAAACGGTGGGGTCCGACTCCTTACACCCTTGCCGATCAGCTGCTGGAAATGGCCGCAATGCAGTGCAGTGCAAGCAGTGTGGCTTCTTCCTTGGCTTGTGAAGTCACATCCTTCAGTCACATGGCCTTTCTACAGTTCAGTCCTGTTCAAGTGAATAGGACTGAGCTGCAATATCAATCACAGCCACTATACAATGCACAGCGCTATGCCTGAATACTTTAAGGAGGCTGCAGCTACTTCAAACAGTTGATCGACCAGGGTGCCAGGAGTGGGGCCACCAGTGATCTATTATTGCTGACCATGTACTATGTATGGGGCTGTCCCAACATCAGATGTCACAGGAAAGAAGGATATACATGTTGGATTTCAACATACCCAACAATTTTGTTCACAGGGGAGACACATGTGGACCTATCACTGGGGGAAGGGGGGGGGGGGGGGCTGCTTTGGCCAGTGATTAGCTGTGGGGTCATTTCCTGGGATAACGAATACCAGCAGGGGGCTCACAAAGTATGGGATGGGAGAGGTGGGGGATCGGTGAGTATTGCTTCTTTGATTTTTGCCTGCTGGACAACCCCTTTAAAGCAAAGTAGAGACATTTTCTGATTGATGCAAGAGATGTTTTAGCAGATGCCGAGTTCAACAGATGCACATATCACTTTACAGGGCCGGCTCCAGGTTCATGTCGGCCCTTGGGCGATAAATCGCAGTGGGCCCCCTTGTGGCATTTTTTTACTTTTACATGTACCCCTGTGGCTCACACACCATATAAAGACCCCCAGAGGCCCCTATTGTCCCCACACACAGTATAATAGCCCCCAGTGGCCCCCACACAGTATAATGGCCCACACACACAGTATAATGACCTCACGGTGGCCCTCCATTCAGAATAATGACCCTCAGTCACACCCATTCAGAATAATGACCCCCAGTGGCCCCCACACTGGGGGTGATACTGTATGGAGGGGCACTGGGGCTCAATATACTGTATGGGGTCACTGGGGTCATTATACTGTATAAGAGGTCCTCATTAGCTAGAACTGACTGGCCCCCAAAGAAAATTTTTGTACAAACCCCCCGCTCCCCCGGTGGTTTCACCTCACAAGGGTCCTTTGCGCCGCAATCTGCAACTTTTCCCCACTCATGCCAGGTCTGAAAAAGGTGGCGTGGGCAGGGAAGGGGATACAGTTACTGGATAACACCACCATACAGTGACCGGATAAAACCACCATACAATAACACTGCTATGCAGTAATTGGATAGCACCACCATACAGTGACTGGATAAAAGGGTATAAGGGGGCACAGTACAGGGAATGAGGAGGGGCACTGTACAGGGTATGGTAAGAGGGAACGATGCAGGGTATAATGGGGCACAGTACGGGGTGGGGGGGCACAGTCACGTGACCCTGTGACGTTAAAAGGTCCTTATGGTGCATGCGTTTTATACACTACCATGAGAGACAGAGGAATGAGACAGGGGCCCAGGGCCCTGGATGGACAGGAGAGGTGCACACAGCAAGTAGGTGGAAGGGGCTCTGAGGGGGATTCATACAAGAAGTACAGTAGTGGCAGGAGGTCTGTGCAGGGCAGCAATAGGAGATAGGAGGGGGGAACAGGAGTTTTGGATACATGAGGGAGGAAAGGAGACAGCAGGGGCTTCATGAGGATGAAATAGGACAGGATATGGGGGGCAGGTGTCATGAAGCAAACTGCTTACTGAGGCAGTAAAACAACTAAATAGTATAAAGCTGCTGGTCTACAGCATCCAGCAGCAGCTTGAAGAGTTCCCTGACCGCTGCCCCCCCCCCGTCCCCCCACAGAGAAGACAGTCACAGTACAGACTCACTCACAGACTGTCTTCACACTGCGGCTGCAGCCCTGCGGTTTCTCTCCTGTGTAGAGGGGGCGTGTCTAAATGTCCTGCTCTGCTGAACGGAGTGAAGAGGGGGCCTGTCTGAAGCTCCGCAGCACAGGAGCTTGTAAGGGGGACAGCAGCAGTCGGCTTCTGCATGCTGTTGATGCTCCCTTGCTCCATTCTGACGCTGAGGCCCTGCTACTGCTCCCGGGCCCTTTCTGCCTTCAGGGCCCGAAGCAGTGGCTTCCACAGTGGGCCCCGACACTTGCCCGGGTATGCCAGGTGGTGACGCCGGCCCTGTCACTTTACCTTGGCTAGATTTGGAAAGGATACTGGAAAGCACATGTAACTGAACCAAGGTCAGAATATCAATAGGGACACTTAGTCCATAGAGAAGGGGCCGATACTGCTTTGCAAGATAAAATACACTGCTATGAAAATCAATTTGATGGCCATGAAGTGCATATTCCTATTCATCCACAGACCTCAAGACGCTTGCTTCTTATATTCAATCAGACACTATCACAAACGCTAGGCAGTCTAAATAAGTACCGTTTGATGTGTATCGTATTAACTGTGTCATTTACTTTACAGCAGCATTTGCCGTGGGTACTTAACAATGTACTACAAGCTACTTTGATCTCTCCAACACACTTCTCTTTCTGGTTCTTAGATATGGAAATCAGGCCTAGTTATTGAAAGGTGGGAAAGGTCAAATATGTACATAGTTTAAAGGAAGGCACAATCACAAGACATGCTGGTCCACAGTGATCATTAGGCATCTATTTAGTTGCTCTTTGGACTGTTATAATAGGATGGAAAAAAACGACAAAAACTCTATAAACGAGTCAAACAGTAAACCGTTTTTATGGATGGCAAATAAGATAAAATCTGTTTTGGCAAGAACTCTACCCTCTAAGACAAACCCAAAAGTCTTTCTTAAAGGGGTTGTCTGAGCTACCGTAAATTTATTGTAAAAAGCACTGAAGCTATTAAGATAGTAAAAAAAAACTTACACTTACCTTTCAACCCTACTCCGATCCAGCACCACTGTTCCTCCCCGCCAGGCTTTGTTGCCATGACAGCAGCAGTGAATGCCTGTATACCACATCTGACTGCTGCAACTAATCGCTGGCCCCAATGGTCTCAGTGGACAAGTGATTGGCTGAAGCAGTCTGGGTTCAGACCTGGCAAAAACCAATGTTTCCCTATGGGCATGGTTCTCACCTGAGCGTTTTACAGCGCGTACGAACGCCCTACACCTCAAGAAGTACAGGAGCTTCTTTGGGGCGTATTGTCGCGCGTTCCCACCCATAGACTTCAGCGGGAACGCGCAAAAAAATGGGCGTTTGCTTGTGTCCGCCCATTAAAAACGCCCGATAAAAACGCCTGTAAAAAGCGCATATCGAATACGCTCAGGTCTGAACCCAGCCGTAGTGTATGGGCAGCCAAAAACATGAAGTCATGGCTGTAGAACGTGGTGCTGGAATGTAGGGGGTTTACAAAAGATTTTTGGGATCATTTTAACAGTATCAGTGGCTTTTACAATAAAAAGGTAACTTTGACAGAAACTTTAATAGGGAAAGAACACTGTCAAGGACATGGCATGCGGTGGTTCCAACATTAGTGTGTAGAGCCACCCTATTTGGCAGAGAACAAATCTTGTAGGCCAACATTATCAATAACAAAATACTCACACAGTTCTCCCGTAAAACCTAGAAATGAATCATAAAAGTAGACAAGAAGTACAGTTTAACAAGGCAGAGGGGGTGAGGCTCCTGCTCCAGCCAGTTGTCTCACGGCTGATCTCCTGGGACACACAGTGAATATTTAAGTATTTCTCAGAGGAGATTAAGGGAGGAATGGATGAATATTTTTTTTTTGTGTGTGTATTTTTAGTATTTAATGGTCCTTTAACGGGTGGAAGTGACCTAGGAAGTCAACCTGTATTTCTGGCTGAAGATTGACTTGTTCTCTTTTGGACTTTTTCACTTTTGGACAATCCACTAAAATAAACCCCCATTAGCCTTGTGTTTCTTCTACTAGTCCTTGCAAAAGGGCATAATAAAGCAAATGAGCCTTATTGTGCTCTGTGATAGACCCACTGTGATTCGACATCATGGTTCTGCTAATACAGGGGGTTCTACCAATCATTAAACACTGAATAGACATTTGGGATGGGGGAGGTGTGAAATCGAAGCTCCAATAATTAAGAAATCTAAAAGTAAGTGCGGTAATGTACAAAGTATTGGGCATCTGTGCACTTGTATTCATTAGATTTACTATCTTGGTCAGCTTTGTACTACAGGTCAGGACTGATAAATGTAGTTTACATTTTAAATCACATAATTTTTTTTTTTCAGCACAAATCTAATTTACGTGGCTAAGAGAGTAAGCGGGAGTTAAATCCTCTCCCATCTGTTTCGCTGTCATATGCAAATAACGCATCACTTCTAAGAACAGCATGTTTGGGAAGACGTCCGTCTGGTGTTCCAGCTATACATACTCGTGTCCTAGTGGAATACACCTGCACCCTAGCATTGGCTTCCCAGCATCCTCAACTCACTGAACAGACTCTGATGGTGACAAGCCTTTGGCAGAGGGTATACAAGAAACATGAGGAATCTTGATGTGTACAAACTGTGGTTTAACATCATCTGGTTATACATATTTAAATATTCTGTAGTATTAGCCTACATCAGTGAACCATGGTACTTGTAAATCTACTACAGACAAAGCATTTTCTATATGTAGACTAGAACTGAAATGATATAACGCAGTAGTGCCAGTATATACAGTGCTATGAACTGTACTTCTCATACACAGTTCTGAAAGGACTTAACAACAAGCACAGTGAAAACTTATTGAATAGCAGCTGGCTGTCGGGGCATGATGGGGGTTGTAGTTTTGCAACAGCTGGAGAGACACAGGTTGGTATTGTACGGCGCGCTGAAGCATACTTCCAAACTTTTAAAAAGGCCAAAAAAGGACAATAGCAGAGGCCCCGCCATAGTGCCCCCACTCAGTATTAATACCCCCCATAGTGCCGCTACACAGAATTTATGCCTCTCTAATTACCCCACACAGTATATATGTCCCCTAAGTGCCCTCTATACAGAGTTTATGCCTCCATATTGTACCCACACAGTATTTATATCCCATACTGGCCCCTCTACAATATTTGTGCCTCCATAGTGCCACCTCAGTGCTCCCACACAGTAGTCATGCTCCTATAGTGCCCCACACAGTAGTCATAGCCCCCATAGTGCCCCCACACAGTAGTCATGCCCTCATAGTGCCTCTACACAGTAGTCATGCACCCATGTGCCCCCACACTGTATTTATGCGCATACAGTAGTTATGCCCCCATAGTGCCTCCCTGTACTGTTAATTTAAAAAATAATAATACTCATCTAGTCCTGTTCCCCCGATGATTGGAGCACATCCCGTGCTTCCAAGCAAGCATGATGGGGTGAAACATTGTGCCTGCTGGGCTTTGTAGAAGGAGCACAGAAGCCGATTTCCTGGCCTTTGTGTCCCGCAGGCATGAAGTGTCACTGCATCGCACCTGAGGCTAAGGAGAGCACAGGCTGAGGAATGGTGCAGCAATTTGTCTTTTAAACAGAACATGCAACGTGATCAGAGGCCCAGTAGGCATAATGTGTCACAACATCACACCAACTCCCATCACGCACTTATAGCTGCAGGCTGTTGGGATATGATGGGAGTTGTAGATTTTCAACAGCTGGAGAGCCACAGGTTGGTAAACATAGGTCTACAGTATTGTAAGAAGCGCTGTAGCATACTTTTGAAAAGGTACAATAGTATCGAAGCCCCCATAGTGCCCCAAGCAGTATTTATACTCCCATAGTGCTCCTACACAGCATTTATATTCCCATATTGCCCACACATAGTATTTATATCCCCTTAGTGTCCCCTACACAGTAGGTATGCCCCCATAATGCACCCACACAGTATTTATACCCTCATAGTGCCCACTCCACAGTATTTATGTCCCCACAGTGCACCGCAAGGCTGTGGAGTCGGTGTCCATTTTGGTGTAGTCGGAGTCGTTATAAAATGGACCGACTCCAAAACTATATAATAAATTGGTACAGTTAGTTCAATGCAGTATGTGCTGAATATATTTTCATAAGAATTTGGGAAAATGATGAAATGTCCTATAAATGTCTGTTCTATTCCTGATGTAAGCATCTAGGCTTTTAGTTGAGATGAATGTGTGCTGCCCTTTACGTAGATGCTCAGATCAGAGGTAAAGGCACTGGGAAGGAATGGCTGCACTCATCTCAGATCTGCTAGAGAAAACAGGATTAAAGAGGTTTTCTCACTAGTTACAAAGATTAGCTTTCAACATAAAGGGACAGTTAAAGGGGTTCTGCACTTTGTTTAAACTGATGAGATAGATCATCAGCTTCGGATCGGCGGTGGTCCGACACCTGGGTCCCCCGCCGATAAGCTGTTTGAGATGGCAGCGACGCTCCAGCAGCGCCGCGGCCTTCTCACTGTTTACCGCCGGCCCAGTGACGTCACGACTAGTATCAACTGGCCTGGGCGCAGCTAAGCTCCATTCTCTTGAATGGAGCTTAGCCCCGCACAGGCCAGTTGATACAAGTCGTGACGTCACTGGGCCTGCGGTAAACAGTGAGAAGGCCGCGGCACCACTGCCTTCTCAAACAGCTGATCGGCGGGGGTCCCGGGTGTCAGACCCCTGCCGATCAGAAGCTGATGATCTATCCAGAGGATAGATCATCAGTTTAAACAAAGTGCAGAACCCCTTTAAAAGAAGACATTTTCTAAATACATTGGTCAGTAGATTTTACTTTAGTCATGAACTATAGAGTCTCTAGATAGACAGTTCAGCAGGTCTCTCACTGCACACAGGTTTCTATGGTAACCTGCAGACCTGATTAGCTGAGAGCCGGAGTGACCTCACCCCCAATGATGGGACTGAGCTCTGAGTGAACTTATAAGGTTTAGCAAGATTACCTGCCGTCAGCAATAGGTCCAAGTGTTGTGAGGACTGAGAAGCATGGCTTTACCTGTAATTCTTTTAGAGCTCACAATCTCCTGCTCTGTCAGAGTAAGTTAATATATGCTAAGAACTGCTGGAGACCCCCCACAGCCTGAGGAGACAGAGTGAGTGCCAGTCAGCCAGTGCCTCAACGTGCTGAGAAAGCCCCTTTAAAGGCAAGTACTTCTTAGTATATCTAAACGTTCAATAAACTGTGCCTGTTCTCTCTGTATGCTTTATGTTTTAGTTTACTTTTCCTCTGAGAGGTTAGCTGCTCTGATGGCTTCTATATGCTATACATAGAATACAAGGGGGAAAACCGTTTTCTAAAATCTCAAATTCAGAAATACAGCAACACAAAATACAAAAAAAGCTTAAATGAAGTTATCGCTTAAACATGCACCATGTATGAGGGAGTGGGAGTCAGAGTTAGGGGAAATTGAGGAGTCGGGGCTTTGGCTTTACCGACTCCACAGCAATGGTGCACCCACACATTAGTTATGCCCCCATAGTGTCCCCTAAACAGTATTTGTGCACGCACACACTAGTCGTGCCCTCATAGTGCCGCCCTACCGTAGTCATGATCCCATAGTAACCCTACACAGTTGTCATGCCCTAATAGTGCCTCCACACAGTATTTATGCTGATATGGTGCCTCCCACACTGTATTTATGCCTGCATACAGTAGTTATGCCCCCATAATGCCTCGCTTTACTGTTACTTAAAAAAAAAAAAATACTCAGTCCTATTGCCCCGATGACTGGAGCACATCCTGCGCTTCCCAGCAGGCATAATTCGTTGACACATCATGCCTGCTGGGCTGTGTAGTAGGAGCACAGAGTCGGATTCCACGGCCATCGCCCTACTCCTACACAATGTATTACTTCACCGCACCTGAAGCTGGGGAGAGAACAGGCCAAGGAATGGTGAAGCAGTTTGTCTTTTAGACAAAGCATGCAGGGAGATGAGAGGCAGACTGAAAATCAGGGGAGATGTAGGGTCCAACAGACTGTATGCAAAGGGGCTCTCCCAAAACAGGTGCAAAGATATTTCCTCTGTGAATGGGCACTTGGGGCTTTGCAAAGAATGGTTTTGCAAAGTTTGCAGCCATGACTAAACTGTTATGGTGACCATACACATTCAATAGCTGTTGGCCAAACGATCAGCTATCTCTCCCAACTTCCTTCCGTCTCCCCTCCCTCTCGGTTGAACGTTTATGTGTATTTAATGGCGTGAGAGGAAAATGCCGCTGCCAGAGACTTCTGACCTCAGCTTACCTCCCAGGGAAAACAAAAGGATCAGGTGAAAATATTCATATTTCACAATCCTTCTTATGACTACTAACAGCACAAGGTAGGGGTGCCCTTTTTCACAACTGATGTTTGTGCCATCTATTGAACCCCTCGTTCAGGCTATTAGACAGGATGGGTGGGTTAAGGGCATTAAAATTGGGAAATGTAATGACTGTATAAGCCTTTATGCGGATATGAGCCTCACCCTAACTGACCCACATAATTCCCTTACAGCAGCACTAGACATCATATTGTCCTTTGGTCACCTATCATACTATAAATTGAACACTTCTAAATCACAAGCCTTACCTATTCATATCCCTACGCAGCAAGTTTCTTCCTTAATCTCCTCATTTAATTTTAACTGGCAGAAGTCACAGTTAAAATACCTAGGCATTAATAAAACTCCCCCAGTTTCTCGTTTATACCAAACCAATTTTCCACCCTTTTTGTTGACCTTTGAGGAAGAACTTTACAATTTAGCCCACTATGAGATATCATGGGTAGGCCGTATAGCGGCCTTCCAAGTGTTTACCCTCCCTAAATTACTTTACCTGTTTAGAAACTTACCAATAACACCCCCCCTACCCTTTTTTACTAAACGTATCAAAATCTTGAACACCTTTATTTGGAACAAAGGGAGGCCTCGAACAGTGACAAAACTTTTGCAGAAAACACGTGCTTAACGTTTATGACTATTTTTTAGCGATCAAAACTGCCAAACTGAAAGACTGGTGGGTTGAGGACATATGAAAACATTGGGTTTATATAGATTCCGCTCTCATATCTTCCAACAGTCTTCGGTCTCTTTTAAATTCCTCTGTGACCCCCTCATTTTCATGCCCACCCTTACCGTATATAGCATCATCGACCATTAACAGCTGGTTTCAATTTCACATGTCCAGCAACAACTCCTCGTTTCAGACAAAAACCCTATAGTCACATTAGATCATCTCTTACCTGATTTTGACATACGTGTAGTCACATGAAAGGTGCATGGAGATATTTTCAGTGACAAGGATATACATTCCTTCGAACATATCCATTGTACCTTTCATGTTCCTAATGTAGACTTCTACAAATTCCTAAGAATCAGACACCTCATTCAATCCAATAATCCTTTTCAGATTACGGCTAACCTAGACATAATTCAAACTTTAGTCTCTGCCTCCCTCAACTCACTCTCCCCTACATCCAATTTATGAATGTATGTCCTGTTGGAGATGTTTACAAAATCCATTCCTTTTCTTGCTTAGGAGAGAGAGCTGGGCCATGCTTTTTCTCTTGACCAATGGATATCTGCACAACGCTTTATTTCCCAAACATCTGAAATGCGCGTCACATTATGAATCACTCATGAAGATGAGATTAAGAGTTTTTTTTACACTTGATAAATTGTGTTACATGTTTCCAGGTGTCCATAACTTGTGGGCTTGCCCATTACTTCAATCTCTGTGGCAGAAAGTATTTTCCTTGGCCTCAGAGTACTGGGCTACTCATTAGAGCCTTCCCCTTCACTAGCTTTATTGTTTCTCAATCTCGGCCATTTACATTCTAGATATAGAATGGTCATAACTCATCTCTTTTATCTAGTATATTGTCCGTTACTCAGAATTGGAAAAGTTCAAATATCCCAACTCTCTCTTATATAACTAAAAGGATTAGCAATACATTCTCCCATGACAGATCTTGGCCTTTGTCCACCATTCTCACTTCAAGTTTGCAAAGATGTGGGTCACCTGGTCTTCTTCATGCTATGCAATCCAATTGTCATGAACCACTAAGGCTTGTTTCACACTTGCGTAGTTAATTCCGGTTTTGAGATCCAGCAGAGGATCTCAAAACTGGAATTAAAAGGATCCATTTTCATTTTGCACATCATCAGTATGCATACGTTCTGTTAGGATGCAGGTGTGTGCAATCAAAACGGAAGAAACTGGATCCATCACTGAAAGTCATTGCGTGAAGGATCAGTTTTTTTAGGATCTTAAAAAAATGGATCCATCACCATTGACTAACATCGTTTTTAGTGACAGATTCAGTCTGTTCCTTTTCTATGACTGGTCACAAATCGGAATGCTGGCGGAGCGGAAGACATCCTGATGCATCCTGAATTGAGTTTTTTTCCATTCAGTATGCATTAGGATTTTATTCCATTCAGTATGACTTAGGACTAAATGGAACCGTTTTTTTTTCCTGGTTTTGAGATCCCCTCCTGGGCCTGTGAAACAAGCCTAGGCTGTGATGATATTGCTCATCTTCTTCAAGGATTTATTTTGTTTATTTTATTTAGTTTATTTTATTTCTCTAATTCCAATCCTCTGATTTAGGACATTTATTATTATATCTTATATTGGAAAACAATAAAAATTTATTGATTCTAATAATAAAAATGAATGCAGGGTGCTCTTTATTAGTGTTAGATTATTAAAAAAATATAGTAACATCTGTTCAAGAATCCTTCAGTATGGTACTTGTCATCGATAGTATCTCTTTCATAGTGAATGGAACATATTAAAAACTTGCCAGCTATGTTTGAATACTTACACATGACAATTCAGGGGACACAAATACCTCTTAGGCTGGTTTCAGACTGCCGGCACGTCTTTCCGGCAGGCTGTTCATAAAGGCTGGCATAAAGTGCTGGGAATCGGACCGACACAAACCGCTGCACGCAGTGGTACTTGTCTCGCCGATTCTCTGCATATTTGCCGGATCACCTCCGGACCCCATTATAGTTAATGGGGCCAGACGGCATTCCGGCAGCGTTCAGCATGCTATTTCCAACCAGAAAAGCTAGTGTGAAACTAGTCTTCACAGCAGTTCTCTTAGCTTCTGTAGGCCCTTGTAGGGATGAGCAGCTTAGCTTGTGTTCACATCCCCTTTTTGTCCCACCTTTAATGTATATATTGGAAAAAAGGATGCAAAAGAGTAGTACACTATGCTTTTCCATCTTGCAAAGTCCAGAAAAAGAACATATCTGTGTGTGATCCACACTGGCACTACAACGGAGTGGATAGCCAGGATCAAGGCTACATTTTCTGCTACAGGGAGGAGGTGATATAAAGAAATGTTGGGCTTTTCTAGTTGAAGAACGTACATGAAAAGAAAAAACCTTGTTTTAAAACCTACTACATATGAGACCTCTGAATTACAGTAAATTAACTATTTTTCTTGTCTTTCAGTATAAAGGGGATTTGCAGATTTTATTGCGAGATGTCAGATCACTGCTTGCTCCAGAAGTGATCTACAAGGATGAAGTATTAGAGGATTATAGGGGAAAAAGAACCCATTAATGCAAGTGATCCTTTTTAAGACAGAAACAGGCTGCTACTGCTGTAACAGTCAATAGGAGGACTGGAAAATACTGTATATTGTACAACATAATGCAAAACTGGACAGCGAAGCTCAGTACAGTTACAAAACTTTAGTCACACACTGCAGAAAAAAAATAAAAAAAATAGGGCAGATTTGAGGAATGTACTGCGGGTTTAGAAAAAAAAGTTTCAGATTTTTGCAATGCAGGGAACCCTGTGATTAAATCTAGAATAAAATTTGTGTCAAAACCCAAGTGTAACACATGCAGCTTTAGGCTCCTTTCACACTGGCGTTTTGGCTTTCCGTTTGTAAGATCCGTTCAGGGCTCTCACAAGCGGTCCAAAACGGATCAGTTTTGCCCTAATGCATTCTGAATGGAAAAGTTTCCTTTCAGGGACCCTTCGGACCCGGGATTTAAATTATTAAGGTTCAGATAGCCAAACGGCTAATGGGTTCCCGTTTAAGGTCTATTTTAAAATATAACATTTATTTAGTATTCTTTCAAATTAACGGAAAAAAGAAAAGAAAAATATTTAAAAGTTCAAATGCTCTGGTGCTTGATAACAGTAATTGCTCTGTTTTCTTATATCCACTGCTTGTATTTGCAGTCTCTATCTTTGATATGTCTACAAATCTATCCTGAGGAGTTGATCTAACTGAATTTCCCTGCTTCAGTTTAGCAGGAGTATGGCGAGATAAATCACTGTCAGTCCCGCATCATTATGGATAGAGTGTATGTAGCTCTATCCCTTGTTCCTCTTATGGATAGAATGTAACTATTTGTCACGGCTAACCCAGTGTCTGCAGCTCACCGGGGCCGGACTACAAGCACACCGCACTGATCTAAAACCTAAGATTGCAGCTCCCCCGACATGTTTCACCACAGATGTGGCGTCTTCAGGGGCTATGGAGCTACTAACAACACGATCGTCCTCTGATTTGCCCTTTATATATCACATGGGTGGGTCGTTAACTTACCCTATCACCAGTGATTCGCCGGCGATCTGTTGTTAGTCACAAAGGTTGGCCAATAGGAATCCAGTTGATACACCGTCAGTGTCAAACTGACCAGTGCCTGTCACCAGTGTGCGCTTGCGTATACACTTTTAGCCTGAAATCCTCTTTTCCGTTCCAGGACCTGTCTCGCCGGGGTAGACTCTCCGTACGGTTGCTAAGTATAGGCGCATGCGCAACACTCACAGCATCGCTGAATGGAAAAGGATCCGCTCAGAATGTATCAGTTTGCCTCCGTCCCGTCTCCATTCCGCTCTGGAGACGGACACCAAAACGCTGCCTGCAGCGTTTTGGTGTCCGTCTGACAAAACTGAGCCAAACAGATCCGTTCTGACACTCAATGTAAGTCAATGGGGACGGATCCGTTTTCTATGACACAATCTAGCACAATAGAAAACGGATCCGTCCTCCATTGACTTTCAATGGTGTTCAAGACGGCTCCGTCTTGGCTATGTTAAAGATAATACAACCGGATCCGTTCTGAACGGATGCAGACGGTTGTATTATCTGAACGGATCCGTCTGTGCAGATCCATGACGGATCCGCACCAAGCGCGAGTGTGAAAGTAGCCTTAGTTGTGGATCTGAAGGTGATTTTTGTTCAGTTCAGTGTAAACATGACCTTAAAGGGGTCGTCAACCGTTTACAAGTGATGGCCTATCCTGTGGTGGGGTTGTGACATTCCACACATCCACCGAACTGCTATTCTGCAGTCGCTCTGGTGCCGGACTTAATGCAGCTCCGTCCGTTGTGCATTAGACAGAGTTGTCTCCTGCAGCGCTGCTCCCATACACTTCAATAGGCCATCACAGGTACAGATGTAGCAGGGTTAACACACAAGCTCTTAACTCTAATTTCTTAACTCATCGTGTTATCTTGAGACAAAAGCAATTGAAGGTGTTTGCTTAACGCATTTAGTTTAGATAAAAGGCATGTATGTTAACTCTACTACATCTGTACCTCCAGGGAAAACAAAACTTCATAGTGGTGTTATGTCTTCATATACACTACCTCATTCCTCTCACATTGCAGAGAGAGAAAGAGAGCAACGCTGGACAAATAGCCCAAACATAGTGTAACATCTGTAGAAGGTCATTAATATCCAATCAGTGAGGGTCCCACACTCTGCACTCGCATCCTCTGCATCCTATGATGCAGGAATTAACTCTCTGAATGGAGGAGGAAGCACAGCACCGTTCAAAGTGTAGTGGCCATGCTGGATTAATGCAGTTCAGCTCCCATTGAACTGCATGCAGACTGCGAACCCATTGAGGTCAATGGGCCCACAATAAAATACGAATGGCACATGGGCCATATACATGTTTTGGGGAACCGCGGTTTGCAGACCACAAATGGTCATGTGCATGAGGCTTAAGGGCTCCTGAAACCAGGGGCGGATTGGGAATTTAAAATGGCCCTGGAAAAAAACTAAAAGTGTCCCCATGTTGTAGGTTGATCCAAATTGACAAAAGATAGGACAAAACAAGTAGGCGGGGACAACAGAAGTAGGCAGGGCCTGCAATACCATAGTGCAGCACAAAGTACCGCCCCAGCAGAACCAAATATCACAGGTTAGTACAAAATACTGTCACTCCAACTCCAGTACTCAACTGTATCACCGTCATGAGGACGGTAATACAGTTGAGTTCAGGAGGGCACCTGTGACCACTGAGCATCAGATCATTATGTACCTGGCCTGCAGCCATCAAGAGGGCGAGTGGCCCCCTGGGCATCGGCCCACCGGGAAATTTCACTGTAGAGTCTATGGCCAAACCGACCCTGCCTGAAACGCATGCATTTTTCAACATTTAGTAGGTCTTTCTAACCCCTACAAAATGGAGCAACCTGCAACTATCTCCATTCACTTTTTTTTTGGAAGTCCCATCAAGGTGAACGGAGGTAGCTGAACATGCGCAGCCTATTCCCATAAGCAGGGCCTGTAGCTATCAGACATTTTTGGCATATGGTACAAAATAACACAATAAAACAAATGCTTACAATAATGTGTAATCAATAGAAGGGGGTTGAAAAAGGGAATGAAACCCAAAAATTTTATCATGTATATATGGTGTCAACTGTATATGGCTAGCTTAAAGCAGTACCACATTAGCATCGATTCACATGCAGCAGACTTGTTGCAGACATTTATGTGACTGTTTTATTGGTTTCTATGGGGTTTCCTGCAGAAACAACCCTATTCAGATGTATGTGCAGCCAGCCAGAACCGCAGGGGCGACACGTGAGGTGCACGGTGGGCTGATGAGAGAAATAGTAGTACAGTTCATCGGTTTACTCACGGTTAGCAGAACGCCTCTGTAAAGGGGGAATATTAATCACTAATATTTATGTAAATATGAATAATTAATATTCATAAATGGGAGGAGCCGTCTATTGATGACCCTGCCCATTTATACCTTTATATAACAATATTACAATACTTTTACTATACTTTTCCTTTACCTTACGCTAATCACTACGCTACCTGCATGCGCCTTACTAACTCGCTACCGCTAACAAGTACACGCTACACAAAGGGTACAAATATAACGGTATTTATTAAAACCTAATACACTAAGCACGCAATACACTAACAATACACAGCACTACAAATATACAATCCTAAACTACACTACACGTTCCCAATTCCACCCATAATCTAACTATACAGTTAACACATACAAATATATAACAACCCACCCCACCTGACTATATACTATCCCTATGGGGTACGACGAGGGTTAATGGTGGTCTTACAGGGGTGTAAGCAGACCACAAACACAAAGGGTTATCAGGGCTGTACAGCAATGCAGGGGTTAATACCCTGCAAGTGTACAGTGGGGGGGGGGGGGGGGGGGGCAGGGATGCAGGGGTTGCCACCAGGGATTTATATAAAGGTAGGGAAAGGGTAAATCAGGGGTTGGTCCATCAGGGGTTATAGGGTTAACAAGGGGCAGTATGGGGTCAGGGATTTAAAGGGTATAGTGGTAGGGAATAAGGGGGTGATACTTAGGGTTCGTTGCTCATTGTCCAGGGTGATTCTCTCCAATAGGGGGAGACCGCTCCGTCCCCCTGAGCGCCGATCGCGTTCCCGACCTGCCTGAGCGCAGGATGCGCTCTCCTCTATGGGGGGGGGTCCGGTCGGGCTCTTCAGCCGGAGGAGGGGGGGCCGCACTGTACTGAGCGTCGATTGCGCTCTCCTCAAGGTGGGGGCCCCGATCCTAACTAACTTGAGTGCCGGGGCCGCCGGATATTTATCCCCGGCGGCCCGCACTCCCGCGCCGCGCATCATCCACGTGGGCATCATCACATCGGGGACGCGCTATGGGCTAACAGGCGGGAGATGCCTTTGATCTCCCGTCTGTAGCCTCTAGCATTCCGGACAGCGAGATGTTAATTTCGCTGCCGGAATGCGCATAATAGAAGGGGGGGAGGTTTCTCCCCTTCTTCTATCATGCATAATTATTTCCAACGGCTCTGGAGATAATTAGAACAAAGGACTCAGATTCTGTTGAACCTGAGTCCTTTGTAGTCATCAGGATGACCGGACCTTTGTCCGGTCATTCTGATGCAATCAATCAGATTGCATCAGTGCGAATGCTTGGGGCACATTCACACTGATGCACCTGGTTGCAGATATTGGGGCCTATGGATATGGGGGCATGTATCTTATTATTATAAGGGGGATCTCATATTATAAAGGGGCACATATATATTATAAGGGGGCATAGCCCTTACATTATAAGGGGGCACGGCCCCTACATTATAAGGGGGCACGGCCCCTACATTATAAGGGGGCACAGCTTCCAGGGGGCACATATTTCCCACAGGGGCCACCATGAGCCCCTGGGGATCACCATGGGCAGACGTGCGCAGATGCTGGGCACATCTGCGCACATCACCCCATGATGCGGTGGTTAATGTATGTTTATATATACCATACATGCCCGCACGTGTTTGCAGGCATGCATGGATATATATGCATACGTCTCAACCCTTCCTCAACAGCCTCCCTGGGTCGGCAGCACAGTGTTGAGGAAGACAGCACGAAATCCTCCGGGGCACGCTCTGTGGTAGGGAAGCACCAGCCTAGATGGAGGTTGAGGTGCCCCTGATGGCAGTGGTGTTTAGGGTGCTTGTGGCGGCTGGGTCCCTTGGTGGTATTTGTCGTGACGCCAGTACCGTTAATGGTGGTAACACCAGCTGTAATTAGATTGAAGAATGAAGTAGACAGTGGTAGGATACAACTCACAACTTTTACTGAAGTTGGTTCCAGTTGCGGCATATACATCCAGACAGAATACAGTCTATTGTTCTTTAGAGGAATTCTGTTGATCCACTGTTAATAGGTTTGGCTGGGTTTTGTCTTTCTGGTAGATGACTTTGCTTCAGGTCTCTGGTAAACTAGAGTAATTTGGTGAGGTTGCCTGTAATACTTATTGGTATGCTTAGTCCTATTATTTCTGTATCTTCCAAGCCCTTGAACAGGTAGCTAATCTGTATTCTTCAATGTATGGTGAGGCTGCCTGTAGCTAGATTGTCCTCCACCATGTGCAAAGGTGCCCATTAAGCCTTAGGTAGTGGCTGTTATCACCGATGTCTCTCTTTTAGCTTGGTTTTCTTCCAGGGACGCAAACACTATCCTCTGGTTGTAGGATGTAGGAACTAAGAGGATCAGAGGAGGAAAACGCTGTCCTGCGCCTCATACCTTGGCTCTACCTCATTGCTGCATCAGGCTTCACCGACTACTCTGGGGTGTGTAGCCTCAGCTTAACAACCCACTCTACTCCTCTCAACAACCTAACTCAACTCCTTTCTCTATCCCACTAGGCCTGACCTAAGTATTTATATAACCTAAGTGCTATCCCCATCTAGTGGTGGGATGTATAAATTGCACCTAACCAGCCTATGAACAGGGATACAACAGGTGTTGTAATACAAAATGACATGCAATGTGATAATGCAGTTTCAAAGCTATTTTGCAGTTCCCACATGTCCTGAGTGGGACGCAGCATATGGAATAGATTTTCAGTCCATATAATTTCTGAAACAAATCTGCCATGTGTGAATATACCCTTATTGTGTGTACGTTTCCTGCTTTGAATGTTGCTGGCTGGTTTTGCTATATGAGTGCATGTATGGCAGTCATTAGGTACCTATATAAGAGTTCGCTTGGAGTTGTGCCATATATATTAGTAAGCATACAAATTTTTATAAATTTGGCACCAAATTAATCATCAAAAATTTTCCTTTGCAAAGTGTTGGCATATTAGGCCTATACATACCTTATGGGGGCTGTGCTGTAGGTCCTCTGCACAGTGGGTGGACGGTGCATTGCTGGGCTGGAATAGAGAGTGAGAGGGCCCCAGCAGTGAATCCTAGCGACGTCATCACTAACGCTACATGTGTCTGAAACGCTACATGTGTCGAAACCCCCGCCGATCAGCTGTGTGAGAAGGCACCAGCGCAGCCTTCTCAGTGCTTACCAAGCACAGCGCTGTAGATTGTATAGTAGTTGTGCTTGGTATTGCACCCAGCACCATAGGAGTGAATGGGGCTGGGAGCGATATGGTCATGGACATTCCCGCAACAGGTGGCAGGAGATCGGTGAGACTGGCAACACATGGTTTTATCTGACATGACGTCTTTGTTGTTTCTGGTGCTTGCCACACCTTCTTTCCCCAGGTGTGGATTTTAGGGTAATTTAACCTTCTCTATTTATAGTTGCCTCTCCCACAATGCTGTGCGGTTTATAGCTTCTGTTTGGACCTTTGGATAGATTGTGGTTGGATCTCGGCTGAGTTCCTGGTGCTTCCATTGCTCCTTTGAAGTTAAGTCTTTCCTTTCCCTTTTGTATTTTGTTTGGGTTCTGTGTGTTGCATTTCCCTATTGTTTGTATTAGGCCTGAAGGAGACTTCTGTTCGTTATTCCTTTTTGGAGGAACAGGTTGTCTCGGCCCTGCCATTAGTACCAGGGTCCTATAGGGCTTGATAGGACTCTAGGTATTCCTGCGTATGAACTCACCTACCTTTGGGGTCTGTTCATACTGGTAGTCAGTCAGGATTTTGGTTAGGGTTTTCACTAGGTGTCCATTTTCCTTCCCTAGTTCTCAGGTCTGATTCCCTGTTCCCCCCTTCCCTCCTATGCTCGGTGTGGTGTTTCCCTCCCACACCGAAGCGTGACGAGATACCAAGCACAGCTTCTATACAATATACAGCGCTGTGCCTGGTAAGCATGGAAAAAAGCGGCGCTGCTCACAGGAACACCGTTGCCTTCTCAAACAGCTGATCGGCGGGGGTCCTGGGTGTCGGACCTCCACTGATCACAAACAGATGACCTATTCTGAGGTCATCAGTATCAAAATCCTGGAAAACCCAAGATTATTATGGTTTGTAACAGATATGCTCATGGTGTTGATTACCTCATTTACATCTTCCCCATGTTTTATTTTCAATTGGGACTCTCCTGACCTGTTTTCACTACATAAACCAATCCTTCTGGTTTGTTACATCCTGTATGTAGCACTTCCTGTTCCTGTATCCAACCAATCCCATGATGCACTTCTCCTTTCTCAGGTCCAGCACCTCCCCTAACACCGCCCAGCTAGTTTATAGCTCCTCCCACCAGCTAGTTAGATAGACACTCCCCTATCACTGCCCCTGTTGCTGTTTTGACACATGGACATAACAATACAGGCAATAAGAAAGAGCTACATGGACATGGTCATGTGACCAAAGCCCAGAATGGAAGATAAAAGCAATAAAGGTAAAATAAATATATTACAAAATTACAGCTACCATTATAAATTATTATTTCAAAGGATGTTGATGCAAATCAGAAAACCCCTTTGATGAAACATCAGAATATGGAAATAGTGTGAACCTGCGCTGTAGAACTTTCCAGTTGATATTTTTTGCAATAGCATATGCTATAGCAGTTCTCTACTAGGATACTTTCAGAAAAACCTAAAGACCTCCTCCACGTGCACTTTTTTCCTTTTTTTTTTTGTTAGTAAAAACTACCATGAATTTCAAGAATTTTTCATTGCATTCTTTCTACAAGCATTTTTTGATGCCATGTTTTCAATTGGTTTATTAAAAGTATGCATTAAATGCTTGGCTGTACCCCCTATGACAATGGTCAGCAACCTTCGGCACTCCAGCTGTTGTGAAACTACAATTCCCAGCATGCTCCATTCACTTCTATGAGACGTCTGAGAAGAATAGAGGAAGTATGCATGCTGGGAGTTATAATTTCACAACAGCTGGAGTGCCGGAGGTAGCCTACCCCTGTCCTATGATATTGCTAATCAGGTTTTGACAGGGAGAGTGGAGGAGTAGTAAGCTGTGTGCTTTCAGCTCTGGATACACTGTACTGTCTGCAGATAATAGCTGTCAGACGGAAGCTTAGTACAGGGGCTAAATACATGGCTATCTCTTCCCATTAGCGTGCGGCTACACAGCGATTTGGGTGTGTGTCACGTGCCAAAGTATTGCAGTGTAGCAGGAAAGCCATAGAAATGAACGGCGTTTCAGCACAACTCGAATGTTTCCCGCAAGCGTGACCCCAGAATTGCGAATAATCCAACAGTGTTCATGTTTGGCGTACAAGGTTCCGGTTCAGGTTATCTAAGAATTCTGGAATAACGGAATTCTTAGATAACCCGAACCTTGTACACCGAACTTGAAAACACAACTTTTGTGGAAATCTCCTATCCTTGGCTGCAAAACGGACAAGGATAGGGCATGTTCTATCTTTTTTGGGGGCGAAATGGACAGACGAATATGGAAAGCACATGGTGTGCTGTCCTCGTCTTTTGCGGGCCCATTGAAATGAATGTAAATGTGAACACATACGTTTTTGTGCATGAGCCCCTACTGCGTAAAACATCCGAACTTACTATCCGGTTAGTAAATGACTACGATGTCTAGTTGCTGTAGACGTCTGGGGGCACAGGGTGCAGAGCGGCGACAACGGAGGCAGCTGCTTTGATTCCCACTTAGTGATACAGCTGCTCCTGTTAATTAGTAATGAAACCGGCGGAAGACAAAGGTAAAGAAAGGTGGACAAGGTTAGCGGAGGCTTTCAGGCAAGCAAAGGGTTAAAGGAAAGTGCCTTATCTTTGTGGGATTATTTAACTATTTCTCTACAGGAAACAAACACTCATGGCTCATTATAGCCTGTGACAAAAGGCAAGACTTTGGATTTTTTTTTTCAGCTACAGCATTGAGGGTGCTTTCATGCCTGGTTTTTGCAGGCATTTTTCCTGCACATTTGTGTTTTTAGTGGTGTTTTTTTTTTTTGCTGTAAAAATTCCAGCTCC
The DNA here is from genome assembly GCF_905171765.1 of Bufo bufo. Classification (NCBI taxonomy): domain Eukaryota; kingdom Metazoa; phylum Chordata; class Amphibia; order Anura; family Bufonidae; genus Bufo; species Bufo bufo. The sequence goes on from NC_053391.1 coordinate 222,627,460, forward strand.
AGACTTTATCTAAAGGTCTTTGGGAAATATGAAATACAGGACACACAAGTGTTTTTTTGTTTTTTTACTACCGGTGTCTTTGTTCATTAGGTGGAGTTTTTTGTTGTTGTTTTGTTGTCTTTCTAGCTTTTATTCAAAAACCCAATGGAGTAGATTTAGCAAAACTGGTATAAAGTAGAACTGGCTTAGTTACTTATAGCAACCAATCGGATTCCTCCTTTCATTGGAAAACAAAAGGTGAAATCTGATTGGTTGCTATGGGCAACTAAGAAAGGGTTTCTGTACGCTAGATTGATAAAGCTCCCCCAGCATGCTAGAGCTTTTGCCATATTTCAGGCGTTTTCACATCACCTTCTCTATAGGGAGAGGCGGGGGGAATGCTATGGAGAATACAATGGTCAGAAAACACATTGGTGGAGGAGATTTATGAAAATCGTTTAAAAGATAAACAGCCTTTGTTGGCCGCAGCAACCAATCACCGAGCAGCTTTAAAGGGTAGCTGTCATATTTTTTTAATATGCTAGTTTATTAGAGCTAGGCATGTATACCTGAGTTAGTGTGTCAATGGTTGTCAAAAGATCTGTAATCAGTGGCGTAGCTATAGGGGTCGCAGTAGCGACTGGGCCCCTAAGACAGGGGGGCCCAGGATGCCCCCTTGCCAGTGGTACTGCACTTTTTCCTTTATAAGATGCAGTGCATCTTATAAAGGGAATACTAGTGAGCGCTTCCATAATGGAAGCGCTCACTAGCATGCAGGAGGAGGCGGGGTGAAGCGCTGTACTTACCCCTCCTCCTGCTTACTCTTCTCAGGTCCCGCGCTGCTGTGTCCTGGCTGACCTGACGCTGCAGGAGGTCAGGTGACTGTGCAGCGTGGGCCCTGAGAAGAGAGCCAGGACAGGGAGAGTGGCGGCAGGAGAGGTAAGTTATTTTATTATTCTACAGTCTGATCTGAGTTCTGATATGGAGGTCTTATTTGGGGATCTGGAGAGGTGTAATGGGGAGTCTGGAGGTCTCATTGGGAATCTGGAGTGGTCTCACGGGGGGGGGGGGGTCTGGAGTGGTCTAATGGGGGGTCTGGAGGTCTGCCTGGGGTTCTGGAGAGGTCTAATGGGAGTATAGACATCTGATTGGGGGTCTGGAGAAGTCTAATGGGGGGTCTCGAGGTCTCACTGGGGGTTTGGAGAGGTCTAATGGGGGTATAGACATCTGATTGGGGGTCTGGAGAGGTCTAATGGGGGGTCTGGAGGTCTGACTGAGGTCTGGAGCGGTCTAATGGGGTACAGACGTCTGATTGGAGGTCTAATGGGGGTCTGATTGGGGGTCTAGATGTCTAATGGGGTTCTTATCTGAGGTCTGATATTGGGTCAGGGTATTACATGGAGGTCTAATGGGGGGGTCTGCTCTGAGGTCTAAAACTGGGGTCTGACATAGAGTCTAAAGGGGGTTTAGTCTGAGATGGGGGGTCTCATTTAGGGTTTTATATGGGGGGTCTGATCTTGAAGGGGTATTTTTTTTTTACTGGCGCACAATATAAAGGGGTGTTTTTGTACTGACGCTCTGTGTGGTACCAGAATTGGGGGTGGCAGGATGGGGTGTTGAGAAGGTGAGGAGGAGGATGGAAAAGTAGGAAAGTAAGATTTCTGTTTGTTAAACTCTGCAGAGACGAAGCGCGGCTGAAAGAAGTCACTATGGCGGTCTGGTCTGAGAGGAGAAGAGAAAAGAGAATATCTACATCAGAGAAGAGAAGTCACTGGATGTAAGAGGTACATATGTGGCGCTGTATTACCCTGTATGTTCTGTAGCGCTGTATGTAATGTTTTCCAAGTATGTCTTTAAAGGGGTTGTCTGCTTTATTATTTTTTTTGTATGAGCGCTACCTTCTCTGCTCTGTTTATCTGCTCATCACTGCAAATGCTATGGTGAGCAGGTGAACAGAGCAGAGAAAGCAGTTCTCATATGAGCGCTGCCCTCTCTTCAAACAGCTGACTGGCGGGGGTGCTGGGGGACCCTGCCGACCTGATATTAATGACTTATCCTGAGGATAGGTCATCAGTAGTAAAAAGAGGGCAACCCCTTTAACAGTAGGACTGTAGGAAAGGGAGTTAGTTTGAGAATTTGGCATGGGGGGGGGGGGCGTTTCAATTTTTGCCTCGGGCAGAAGAAAAGCTAGATGCACCAGCGCTGAGTGAAGGGGGAGGGGGCCCAAGCTGAACTATTGCAACAGTGGCAAGGCAAAAATTGGCATTTGCCCCTGATGGCGTCATTGAGACACGATATGCTCTTCTTGGTTTTCTCCCCCCCTTTAGATGCTCAAGTTAGCCGGCGACAAGGACAGCGTTGGGATTGGCCGGAATGGTTGCTGACCGGTTGGTGGGCAAGCAAGGACAGCATTATTATTGGCCAAATTGGTTGCTGTCCAGTTGCTGGGCATTGTTCTATTTTGACCTTTTAATGTGGATTGGTCAAGGGCCACCGGTGGAATTTGGGGTATTTATAGAGGTTACTCACCATAAGGAGCCTGTCATCGTTTGAAGAGTCAAGCAGGAGGATCGTCCCCCGCCCGCCCCCGCCTTTTTTTGTTGCGGTCTTGTTGAATGTGGGGGTGGGGCTTAGTCGCCGAGCCTTCTGGGTGAACCAAGGATGAGTCCAGTAATGGACTATTATTAACATATGTGGTGATTTTAAGAGTTAATGATTTAGGAATTTTTGGTCATATTTATGGTTACGCCCCAAATTTAATAAAAAGACCACGGCCATTTTAATACATGTCGGTAGTATGTCTTTATTTATAATATTTATTAATGTTAAGTTGTTGAATATGACACCATGAGAAGGTCCTCATATTGTAAATGTTTAAACATAACTATGGGAAAAACTCAAGGAAAACAGTGGTATGTGAAGAAACTAAAGATTGCTTTATGCATAATGCTGCTGCAGCAGTAATATATGCTAAAATGGATTTTTCCCCTCTCCCACGACAGCACTTTAGAGAGATGGCTCCGCCTCCAGGACAGGAAACCTGCAGCATAAAAAAGGTAGAGCCACTCTCCCACCTCAGTGAGGTTTCCTGTCCTGGAGCGGGAAGCCTGCAGTTTCTGAATTCTAGGTGCCCATGACCAGGAAGCCCTGGTAGCTACCAGAGGGTCATGGACAGGATTTGTGTTACCTGCCCGCAGTTTCTTCTCCCATAGGCTTGGGGATTGGGGGAACATGGGGAGCGGCGGTAATCCAGGGGACCGCTTGCTCTTCAAGGAGGCAGGAGGTGTCGATCCCTCAGGTGAGGAAGATCACACCGTAGGTGAAAGTGTGGCCAGAAGGCCCCAACATGTCTGCAGAGCAGCCGGGACGCAACAGGCCGGGACCGGAGGTTAGACGCAGGTTGATGACATCAGCAGGAAGAAGCATGCGTTCCACGGCCGGGCGCTGCCGGTCAGCCGACCGGATGTTCGGCATTTAAACAGAGTAAAGAGCGCGAAGAGGTATGTGTGGTACCGGAAGGATAGAGGGAATAAGGCTGAGTTTTGGCGGCGATATCCCTATTCCAGGTGGCGTCCGGTGCATGGTGGGTCTGCAGAGACAGAGCAGAAGGACTCTCAGGTGAGAGAAAATCTGATGGCTGGTGGTAATGGATAATATTGCTTGCATGCAGGTTTAGCTGCAGTTATGGAGGAAGAGAAGAGGTCTGAGAACAAAGACATTGAAATTCTGCCACCGGTATTGTAAATTCTAATGGTTGGTCCTTAAAGGGTTAAGGTTGTTTTCTTAGATATGGATGGTTTGTATCGGACAATTATAAATCTAAAGCATCTGAACAAATTTCTGAAGGTCAGGAAGTTCAAGATGGAAACTATCAGATCGGCGATTCATCTTTTGTCTCCGGGCTGTCATATGGCGGTTCTGGATTTAAAGGATGCTTATCACCATATTCCGATACATCCAGACCACCAGAATTTTCTCAGAGTAGCGATAAGGACAAAGCTCGGGATCCTTCACTTGCAGTTTCAGGCATTGCCGTCCGGCCTCTCTATGGCACCACAAATTTTTACCAAGGTGGTGGCAGAGATGGCCTCCTTCATCCGGGGAGGACATCACGTTCCTACCTTACCTGGACAATTTCCTGGTAGTAGCCCAGTCTTGGGAGGCGTGTGTAAGAGGGGTAGAACATGTAATGAGTATACTAAAGAGTCTGGGATGGTTCTTGAATATTCAAAAATCCAGAATGCAACCATCTACGAAACAGGTGTTCTTAGGTCTAGTGCTGGATTCCATAGAGGAGAGGACTTTCCTCACAGACGAGAAGATAGTCCGGATTTAGCGGGGAGTACACAGGGTGCAGTAAGGAGAGACCCTAACTATAAGGAAAGCGATGTCCCTGTTAGGAGTCCTAACGTCTTGTATACCAGCAGTACAGTGGGCTCAGAGGCACTCTAGCCAGCTACAGATAGATGTTTTGTCCTCCATGAGACGAATAGGAACATCCCTGGAGTCGGTCTTAAACTTGTCAGATCAAACTTTGTTATCCCTGAGTTGGTGGGAGGATGCAAGGAACCTAGCTCAAGGAGTGCCCTGGTCCTACCCAGAACCAGTGATAAAGACTACGGACGCCAGTCCCTGGGGTTGGGGGGCTCATGTCAAAGACCAGATTTTTCAGGTAGAGTGGTCCCAGGGTCAGAGATGTTTCTCTTCCAACCGGAAAGAATTGCGAGCAGTCCTGCTGGCTCTAAGGGCAGTTTTACCAGACGTCCAGAACAAGCATGTCAGGATAATATCCGACAATCCAACAGTAGTCTCATACCTCAATCACCAAGAGGGAACCAGGTCAAATTCCTTACTAAAAGAGACAGAGTGGAATTTCAAGGAGATAGAAGGGAAAATATTGCATCTTTCAGCTCTCCACATAAGAGGAGTCAAGAATATTCAGGCAGATTTCTTGAGTCGACACAGGTTACGACAAGGAGAATGGACACTAAATCCAGATTTTTTTCCCCAGATAGTAGATATGTGGGGTCATCCATCTGTAGACATGTTCGCCACAAGGGAGAACAGGAAAGTCGAGAAATTCTTTTCCCTCAATCCAGGGGAGTGCCCATCTGGAGTGGATGCATTTCTCCAGAGGTGGGACTTTCCTCTGGGGGTATACATTTCCCCCACTGCAGTTAATACCGCTAGTTAAAAAAAAAAAGATCAGGTACGAAGGGGCAAGAGTGATCCTGATAGCGCCTTTCTGGCCGAAAAGGGCATGGTTTTCACTGTTGAGAGCCACGTCAATTTCGGACCCCTGGTTTCTGCCAGAGATCCCAAACCTGTTATCGCAGGGTCCAGTGTTTCACCCGAGAGTGAAATCCCTACATCTTTCGGCGTGGAATTTGAGAGGTCATTTCTAGCCAGATAGGGATTTTCAAAAGAATTAGTTTCCACATTGATGAAAAGTAGGAAGGAAGTGACTAATGTCATTTATGCCAGTGTGGAGAAAATTCTTGTCTTTCCTAGGTATAGACAGAGTTTCCTGGCCCTTGGAATTCTCGGTGGCGCAGGTGTTGGAATTCCTCCAGAGAGGATTATCTCTGGGGTTGGCAGAAAGCACGCTGTAGGTACAGGTGTCTGCACTTTCGGTGCCCTATTTGTACTCTTTGGTGGGGCTAAAAGAGGTAATACGGCCTCAAAGGCATCTATTGCCCGCTGGATTAGAGAAGTCATTTCTTTGGCATATTCAGAATCTGGTGTTTCTCCGCCTGTCTCTTTGGGGGCCCATTCCACGAGAGCGGTGTCAACTTCCTGGGCTGAGAGAGCCAGTGTATCCATAGAATAGATTTGTTGTGCGGCTACCTGGTCTTCTCCCTCTACTTTCTATAAGCACTACAGGCTTCAACTCTATTTTATTTCTGACCTACTTTTTGGCACAAAGGTTTTGGGAGCTGTTTCCCACCCTTGAGTTATCTCTGAAATCTCTCTCTAAGGTGCTGTCGTGGGAGAGGGGAAAAATGATGATTACACTTACCGGTAATCAGATTTTCCTGACCCCACGACAGCACCTCTTTATTCCCTCCCTATGGTGGAGGTTCTGTGTGTTCATGGGTGTCGCAAAAAGAAAAAAAAAAAAAGAGAATATATATACAGTTGCAAGAAAAAGTATGTGAACCCTTTGGAATGATATGGATTTCCTCACAAATTGGTCATAAAATGTGATCTGATCTTCATCTAAGTCACAACAATAGACAATCACAGTCTGCTTAAACTAATAACACACAAAGAATTAAATGTTACCATGTTTTTATTGAACACACCATGTAAACATTCACAGTGCAGGTGGAAAAAGTATGTGAACCCCTAGACTAATGACATCTCCAAGAGCTAATTGGAGTGAGGTGTCAGCCAACTGGAGTCCAATCAATGAGATGAGACTGGAAGTGTTGGTTACAGCTGCCCTGCCATATAAAAAATACACACCAGTTTTGGGTTTGCTTTTCACAAGAAGCATTGCCTGATGTGAATGATGCCTCGCACAAAAGAGCTCTTAGAAGACCTACGATTAAGAATTGTTGACTTGCATAAAGCTGGAAAGGGTTTTAAAAGTATCTCCAAAAGCCTTGCTGTTCATCAGTCCACGGTAAGACAAATTGTCTATAAATAGAGAAAGTTCAGCACTGCTGCTACTCTCCCTAGGAGTAGCCATCCTGTAAAGATGACTGCAAGAGCACAGCGCAGACTGCTCAATGAGATGAAGAAGAATCCTAGAGTGTCAGCTAAAGACTTACAAAAGTCTCTGGCATATGCTAACATCCCTGTTAGCGAATCTACGATACGTAAAACACTAAACAAGAATGGATTTCATGGGAGGATACCACAGAGGAAGCCACTGCTGTCCAAAAAAAATTGCTGCACGTTTACAGTTTGCACAAGAGCACCTGGATGTTCCACAGCAGTACTGGCAAAATATTCTGTGGACAGATGAAACCAAAGTTGAGTTGTTTGCAAGAAACAACACTATGTGTGGAGAAAAAGAGGCACAGCACATCAACATCAAAACCTCATCCCAACTGTGAAGTATGGTGGTGGGGGCATCATGATTTGGGGCTGCTTTGCTGTGTCAGGGACTGGACGGATTGCTATCATCGAAGGAAAAATGAATTCCCAAGTTTATCAAGACATTTCCCAGGAGAACTTAAAGGGAACCTGTCACCTCTACTATGCTACCCTCACTGAGCGTTTCTAAATGTTCATTGTGTTACCCTAAACATATCAATTACACTTTTAATTTCTTTTGCAGACGAATTCAATAAGTATTATGCCTTTTTGTACTTCCCGCCTTTTATGCAAATTAACATAAAAGAGTCATATCTTACTTGTGTGACCAGAGAAGAGTCATATTTTCAATCTCAGGTTAATTTGCATATGTATAAAATCATATTTTATTTTTTTACACAATGAAAGCACACAGAGCTTTGGGGACTGGGTATTGCGGATGTGCTAGCGGCCATCTAGCAACCCATGTCCTCAGCTCTATACCCAAAATCCAGATGACAAGTTCCCTTTAAGGCCATCTGTCCACCAGCTGAAGCTCAACAGAAGATGGATGTTGCAACAGGACAACGACCCAAAGCATAGAAGTAAATCAACAACAGGATGGCTTAAACAGAAGAAAATACACCTTCTGGAGTGGCCCAGTCAGAGTCCTGACCTCAACCCGATTGAGATGCTGTGGCATGATCTCAAGAAAGCGATTCAGACCAGACATCCCAAGAATATTGCTGAACTGAAACAGTTCTGTAAAGAGGAATGGTCAAGAATTACTCCTGACCGTTGTGCACGTCTGATCTGCAAGTACAGGAAACGTTTGGTTGAAGTTATTGCTGCCAAAGGAGATTCAACCAGTTATTAAATCCAAGGGTTCACATACTTTTTCCACCTGCACTGTGAATGTTTACATGGTGTGTTCAATAAAAACATGGTAACAATTAATAGTTTAAGCAGACTGTGATTGTCTATTGTTGTGACTTAGATGAAGATCAGATCACATTTTATGACCAATTTGTGCAGAAATCCATATCATTCCAAAGGGTTCACATACTTTTTCTTGCAACTGTATATGCTTGTGAAATTAAACTAATATAAAGGGGAGTCCCTCTCATGCTCTGGAAACTCACTGAGGTGGGAGAGTGGCTCCACCTTTTTTATGCTGCAGGTTTCCTGTCCTGGAGGCGGAGCCATCTCTCTAAGGTGCTGTCGAGGGGTCAGGAAAATCCGATTACCGGTAAGTGTAATCATAATTTTTTTATGAAAACATGACAGTTACCCTTTAATTTCTTAAAGGGAGTCTGTCCGCACTTGTGACATTTGCTAAACTGCTGACGGCACTAAATAGGGGCTGGGAAGAGCAGTACAAACATACTTTTAGTGGTGTTTCTATCATCAGGAGAAGTGAGAATATGAAGTTTTATTCTGACAAATTCAGCTCTCTCAAGTGCCCAGGGCAGGACTTCATTGTGAGGTGCTGTTTGCATTGAGCTGCCTCACAGGCCCGTCCCTCTGCTCTGAGTGACAGTTATAGCATCCAACCAGCTGACCACTACAGCTGTCACTCAGCAAGGGGGAGGGGTGCGAAGCAGCTTAATGCAGAGAGCATTTCACAGTGAGGCCTCACCTTGGGCACTTGCTGGAACAGAATTTGGCAGACTGAGGCTTATTCACATTTCTGTGTCCGTTTGATGTCTGTGAAAAAATCAGTCCACGTTTCATCCGTAAAGAAAAAACAATCAACATCTCCCGGCAACGATCCGTAAAAAACGCATTGCATCCAGATTGTCTTCTGTTTTTCACACAAGCGCCATTCACTTCTATGGGAACAGGTCTACGTGAAAAACACACAATATAGAACATGCTGCGATTTTTCCTGAACGTGAAGATGTGTGAAACTGACCCTCATGTATACAGACCCATTGAAATGAATGGGTTCAGGATTCAGTCCGGATGCCATCCATTTACTACATGCATGACGTCCGGATGGAAAACTCACTCGTGTGAAAGAGGCCTAAGGGTACAACCTCACAGTGCGGTCGTGGAGCAATCATGTTGAGGTTAGGAACCGCAGCATCTCACCTCCCTATAGAAGACAATGGCAATTAGGTTTCTGAGATAGACCTGGCACTTTCAAAGTTATGATGAATGCACCTAATTTACGTGCTGTTGACCACATGTAAAAGATGTCCGGCTGCTGACCGCATGAGGTTACGAGTTAAGTAGCTGCTTACTGTATAGACTAAGGGTCCATTCACATGTCCGACAAGAATAGGACATGTTCTTTTTTTTTTCGGAGCCGCGGACCAGAAGATCGGCGGCGTGCTCCGGAAATGCGGATGTGGAGAGCACATAGTATGCTTTCCGCATCTATTCCGTCCCCTTAGAGAATAAATGGGTCCGCACCCGTTCCGCAATTTGCGGAACAGATGCGGACCCATTATTACGGACGTGTGACTGGAGCCTTGGGATTGTTGCAGAAAAAATATGCTACCATTTTCAACCCAGCACATGGATCTGAATACTTTTGCAGTCGCATGCAATTAAAAATGTATGATAGCTACTGAGTTATTCAATGAAATCTATCTGTATAGCGCCACCTGCTTTTTGCTCTTTTTCTAATTTCTTTGTCCTGCTCACTGAGACGGAAACACATGCTCAGTGCCATCCTTCAACTGCCACCAGCTGCAGCAGAAAGTACACACCACTGAGAAAGGGCATACCCTCTAAGCTCTCAGCTTGAAATAAATCCAGCAGAACAATTGGAGCAATGAATGGGGAGATCTGTGGATCCATGTGAGGTACAGGGCTGGTTCTAGCTTTGTTAGAAAGAGATTGTCATGTTCTAGATTATGTATGATTTTCATTTTTTACATTATTCATTGGATAACTCATTTAACATATTTCACCATGTGTCACTATTTAAAGTTAATCAGTATGCTAACCATGAACATTCACAAAAGTTCAAACAACAGTCCATATATTATTATGGAAAAAAAATGCACCCTAAATGCATACGTACCATAACCGCATCATGACCACACCGAGTGGTTGTACCCTAAGGCTATCTGCAGACGTAATCCACATCGTGTGCAGGCACCCTAATACTTTATAGTCACACTACTCCTGATGAGAAAAGCTTCACAAATGGTATGTTTGTCCTGCTTTCCTCTGCCCTTACCTAGTGCTGTCAGCAGTTTAGCTTGGTAAAAACTGCTGACAGACGGGGACAAATTTATTAAGGAGACTTGCAACTAGTTTCGTTGAAAAAAATGTCTCAAGTCTCAATATTTAGTCACACGGACAGTTTTATGCCATGTTCACCAGTTGGGTGGCACACGTTCGTGTCCAGCCCCGACAAATTTACTAACATTTATGCCTGGAAATGTGCTCGCGCAGTTTTATCGCCAGGCGCAAGGACTGCCATAGATACGCCTAATTTGTGACCAGACGCACGTCTCTTCATAAATTAGATGAATCTTGAGGCACCGCAGGGGGGAAACTAAGGTCTGCGTAAAATGTTGGTCTTAGTAAATGTGCCCCCGAGCTGGGATTGGTTGCTATGGGCAACTGTCACAGTCCCTCTAGTGACAGAGGTTAGAAGACCACATCTCTTGTCTCAGGTGTAGCTTGTGGTCATTACTGCTCCTCTATTTAGTCTGGACTCACACTTCATACCATGCGGTTGATATTCTCTGCCTGGAGTTGGAAGAGCTGGTGTGTGGTCCTCATCTGAGTTCCTGCTCATCCATTTTGTGTACTTCTCTTGGTATTTTGTTGCTCCCATTTGCTCGTTGTTTACTAGGCCTTAGGGAGACGCTAGTTTGTTCACCTGGGAAGGAACCAGTAGTCTCAGACCCTGTCACTAATCCTAGGACTTTTCAGGGTTAGTAGGGCCTAGGTTTCTGATGTGTGAATATTCCCACCTTCAGGGTCTATTCATACTGTCAGGAGTCAGGGCTAGGTTTGGGGTTTTCCTTTCCCTAGCCTTGAGGCCTGGTTCCTGGTCATTTTCCTTCTGTTGTCATTCTGGTGTTCCTCCCCTCCCCCTACACTGATAAACGAGGCCCACTGTTTGCAAAAAATGTGTCAAAAATTGCAGGTGGAAAAAAACAATGGCATGGAGTTAGGCCTCTTTCATACGAGCGTTACGGATTTTCTCAGGGTCTGTTCAGGAAAATACTGATGGTTTTGCATGCAAGTTCAGTCTGTTTTGTCTGCGATTGCTTTCCATGTTTCAGTTTTTTCTGCGTTTTTCACACGCATGAAAAAACTGAAGAATAACAATCTACATCTCCTAGCTACCATCAGTGAAAAACGCATTGTATCCGGATGCAATCTGTTTTTCACTGAAGCCCCATTCACTTCTATGGAACCAGAATTGCATGAAAAACGCAGAATATAGAACAGGCTGCGATTTTTCCTGAATGCAGAAATAATGAAATTAATGGGTCAGAATTTTAGTCCAGATGCTATGCACTTGCTTCACGCATCGCACCCTGACAGAATACTTTCTCACGTGAAAGGGGCCTTATTCTGATATTTTTACAGTCCCTCAAAAAGGGGCCCTAGGTAGGGGCCTTGAGAGATCTCTGGATTGTGCTGCTGACGCAAGCACTCGCTGTCATCCTCTCAATGAAACACTACTTCTACATCCTCTGTTTGCGGCTTGTTATTTCTGTCACTGAACATCTGCCGTCTTCTCCTCCTTTGCACATTTAGCTCATAACGGGAAACACGGTTTTAAAGAGCCAACTAAAAATAGATTTCCTCCAGCTGATGAAGAGTTAATCTACTACTGCACTGCAGCTAACCACAGCAGGGAAGGGGTTGCACTGAGAGCTAGGCATGTTCCTGCCACACACAGACACTGCCAGTCTCCTGGATAGCGGCTGACAGGAGGAATTCATCTACCCCAGAGAGGAGGCACAAGACATGAATAATTGGGAACGTGAGCCACGTGTATTCCACATTACTGTTAGATTTATTAAGTGCATGGGGCCTGCACTGTATTTCCGTATGCCTGTGATTCTATACAGTGTCATATACAGAAACGGAATGCACACGGAGCAACTTCTGTTTGCAGACCCATTGAAATGTATGGTACAGCATACGGTCTGCAAAATAAACGGAACGGATACGGTAAATAAATAAGTTCGTGTGCATGAGGCCTTAGAAGTGGAGGTGGAATCGCCAAAGTTATGTAGCAGCCTGTGCATCTTCATAACTCCGGCGGATCCACCGCCAGTGCAGGGCTTTATTACGACCAGCGTCTAAAACGCCGGTCTTAATAAATGTGCCTCTATGAGATGAAGGATACCCTAGTGATTTTTTATTTTTTTTTAAACGAAGCATGTTGGAACAATAGCATCATATTTCTCCTTTTCTATAGGGGAAAAAAAGACCTGAAAAATACAGTACATACATTTGGTTTGAAAAAGGCAAGAAAACAGGCCATAAAACCACACAAGCAGTTTTTCTTTACTGGCAACAAATCTGTGTGTGAAGGAGCCCTAAAAGCATTGTTTCAAATGGAGAATAGCTCTGTACACACTGTGCATGTTGGCGCCTTTAAGGCAGCAAAACAGTAAAAAACGGTGGTGTGACAGTAGTTTTTGTAATGGCTGTTTTTAGAACCAAAGTCTATATGGGGCTATTCACATGGCAGTGTTTGTTTTTTGACAGCCAGTGAATAAAAGCCATAAAAAAATTGGGACATGTCCTATTTTTGTCCGTTTTCACGGCCAGACGGACCCCATTGATATCAATGGGCTGTTTTTAGAAACCGGTACACTATGGAAAAGAAGGGCTTTTCAGGGGTTAAAATAATATAAATAAAAAACCTCACCACTTGCACGCCAGGGAAGGCAGCAGGACCTGACATATGACGTCACCACACTGGGAGAGTCAGGTACTGGTGCCTCCAGTGCGGAGCAAGTATTCCCAGGACTGCCTATGGCCTTACAGTTTATTCACATGTTGCGATTATATTATAGATTTTTATCCAATAAACCCTGATTACATAAGGCCCTATTTTTTTTATTTTATTTTTGTAAATATATTTTTGTATATTGGTGATACTAATAAAAATAAGACTTTGGTTACAGAATCAAAGTTCAAAATAAAAGGCAATACATACTTTTATCATTTCTAAAACAAAGAAAGCCCAACCCCCCAAGCCCTCCCCCCTCCCACCCAACTAAGTCACATCTGCAAGTATAGTCTCATTTATATTATCCAGCAATCTGCTATTGGCTATTACAATTATGTCTGAAGCTTTCTGTAATGTATTTACCCAGTCATTATCTTTATCTATCTCCCCTACCCCTCTTTATAGCTGTACTTAAATAGCTAATTTCCCCAACGTGCCTTTGAGGGCTTCTAGGTTATACCATTCTGTGTACCTGAATGATTGCATAATCTTTTTAATAACTTCTTGGTTGAAGTTGTTTGCAATAAAAGTTTTCCATCTTTTGAAAAACCCTTTAGTTTTCTTATCTTTATTTGACTCTGTGTCTAATTTATCTATATACATAAAACGCACCATCTGTGCCTTCACCTCATGAAGTCCAGGTACCTCCGATTTCAACCACCACTGTAAAAGACAACGCAATGAAATCACTAATACTGCATCTAATATCAAGGGGGGAGAATGTTGGGATTCTTCGAAGTCATGGAAGAGCATAGTTTCGGGTGTTAAACTCATGTCATACTTCCAAATTTCTCTAATCCAGCTTTTGACCTGATTCCAAAATGTCTGTACCTGTGGACATGACCATATACAATGCGTCAAATCTGCCTTGTTCAGAGCACATTTCGGGCAGGCAGTAAGAAAATCTGTCTTATCTGGCTTTTTGGGAAAGGTGAAAGCATATATAAAGCATGTGTATAAACGCAGGTGCGACTCTCGCCACACTTCACAAGGTATCGCTTTGCACACTCTGAGCCACCCCTGTAGAATTTTTTCAGGTGTTACTGAAATATTTAGCGTCTTCCCCCATTTTTTGAAGAGAAATTGAGCTGAGGCTTTATTGCCTGATTCCCTTAACACTTTGTACTTATCCTGCCCCTAAGGACAGCCTTAGCTGTGTCCCAAAATAAAGACGGATTCTCAAGGCTGGACATATTATCTCCTCTGAACTCCAGATACCATCCTCTAAGAACCTCTCTAAAGTTTTCGTTGTTATATAAGTAGGCGGGAAATCTCCAGATAATGTCCTGACCTTTTGGTTGGAACTCAGAAATCGTAATAGAAATCGGACTATGGTCCGAAATTACCATGTCGTGAATTTTCGGATCCACTACTCTCGTTCTCAGAGAATCAGATACTAGAAGGTAGTCGATCCTAGACCAGGAATTATGGGGAGATGAATAGAAAGTAAAGTCCCTGTCGTCGGGGTTGGCAGACCTCCAAACATCAATTAAGGCTGTACTTTGTCATGGATATGGGGGAGATCTCACCCTCTAACTGCACGTCTCCTATCTTCTATAGTGCTAACCACTGTGTTCAGGTCACCTCCAACTATTTGTTTGGACACCGAGCCCCTATTTAGTCTGGTCACCAGATCAGCAAAAAAGGTCCTATTCTCACCATTGGGGCCATAAATATTATGTAGTTTAATTTCTTCCGAATTGGTCTTTAGGTGCAACGTACACCAGCGCCCTGAGTCATCTCAATTAACCCCCAGAATATCATACATTAAATTTTTATGCAGTAGAAACAGTACCCCTGCCTTGTGTTGCACTGCTTGAGAACCCACTACCTTTCCCACCCAGGACTTTTCCATGCGACTAAAATCACTTTCTGTAAGGTGAGTTTCTTGTAACATAGCAATATCAGCTTCTAAATGTTTTAAACGTTTTAGAATCATATTACGCTTTTGCGGGGAGCGTAACCCTTTAACGTTCCACGACACAATTTTCATTATCGCATAAGGGATAAAAAGAACCATTTGAGACAGACACTTGCATGTGACTAACATAGACTCCATACTGGAACCAAACACCCACCCCCCAACCCCCCATAATATAACAATAAACCATATTGAGCATAAACATCCCCAGAGCAAAGCGCACTATAGATCTACCTAGTGCTTTCTTCATAGCTCTTACAAACTTCACTTTTTTCCTCATGTGGTGTCAGGCAAAACTCCCTTCCCCCCATAACAGTTGAGAAAAATATAGAATAGAATAGAATAGTAAGGCATAAACAATACAGATTGCCCCCTAAATTCTTTCTTATTCAGCAGCCCATACTCTATAATCCCCTCATAAAGAGAACGTCCCCAAGCTGAGACTGTATGTAATTTTTACTTTACAGTTCGTCATTCAACGAAATCTTTTGGGATGCGGATCATCTTGCTGGTCCGAGACCTGAGACAGATCTTCTTGCGCGCCTTTCAGTAAGTTCCGTTGGCCTCGCGTCACAGGACCCATTTTCCCCTCCAGGTCGGCCGCGGCTTTCTCAGGTGAGGTATAGGTCTTGCTGGAACCATCCAGTTTAAACACTCTCAAGGTGGCCGGGTAGATTAGGGCGAATTTAACTCCCCCTCGATGAAGCTGAGTGCATAATGGGGAGAAAGCTTTGCGTTTCTTCGTGACCTCAGCAGAATAGTCCCCGAATAAGAGAACTTTTATTCCCCTTAGTGTGACGGGTTCCTTGCTTTGAAAATAGCCTCTTTGTCGGTATAGTCCAAGTAACGCATGACTACTTGTCTTGGGCTGCTCGACTGATTTTCAGTAACCGAGCGGGGGAAAGACCCACTCTGTGAGCGCGCTCCACTTTGCAGCGCCTCGCTATCCCCAAGGCCTGAGGCAACTCCTGCTCACAAATGTTAAGTAAGTCCCCTTGAGGAATAGATTCCTGAAGGCCCACTAACCGTAAGTTGTTGCGCCGGGATCTATTCTCCAAGTCTTCCATCCTTTCCCATAGGCGCTTGTTGTCAGCTAACGCTGATTGGAGTTTTAAAAGAATCGACTCCGTGGTGTCCTCCATCACTTGAATGCGGCCTTCTGCTTAGTCCAGCCGGGTCTCATGCTGCTGGACCGCCTCCTGCAACTGTCGCATGACATTGGCGACCGACGACGCTAAGGTTTCCCGCAGATCCGGGGCCAGTTGTGTGGCTACCTCTACCGCCAGTTCCTTGTAATTGATTTGTGGCGGAGCATTTGTATTCCCCGTCGGTTCAGCTGATGGACTCGCCTCAGGTACATTAGGCACCATTGTTGTAGCAGCCTGGTCTTCAGGCCGCAAGGGAGAAACCGCTCTGCCTTTTGTTTTCTTGCCCATATTGGTCAGAAACCGATCCATGCGTTGTGGTCGGTGTTCCGGATAGGTAATTCTACCGATTTCCAACAGTATACGGGCAATTTGAATCTGTATGTGTCTCAACTGTGACGGAGCTCTCGTGCCTGGCGTCCTCACATGTCGGCGCCGGAACCGGAAGTCCAAGGCCCTATTTTAATGGATGCTATAGCATCCACAAAAACGGCTACTGGATAAATGCACATGGTCCAATTTTGCTTCAGATTTTTTGTTTGGATTTGCTCAAGGAAAATCCACAGTGGAATACAGTAACAGAAAAGTAGATGAGATTTTAACAAATCTCATCTACACACTGTAAAAATCTTCCATTTGCAAATGGACCTGCAGTGCGGACCATCTGTTTGGGTTCAAAAGTGACTGAAAATCCAGAGGAAAAATCTGCTGCTGTTTTTAGTTCATATCCACATCAAAAACTACATGAAAAACCTCAACAAAACTGCATGTATCTCCATCTGCAAGATAAATCTGCTGTATAACCTGAAATGCTGTGGATTTCCAATCTGCAATGCTGCACCTTTTCCTTTTCTTTTTACACAGCCTATGGATGAGAATTCAAAAATTGTCATCCACATTGCTAGTGCTGTACAACGCAGCAGATTTGCTGTGCGCAAATCCACTATAGCAAATCCGCAGTTATTCCGTCACATGTGAACTCAGCCTTAAGGCACATCCAGACGTGACTAAAAAATTGATCTTGTTATGGATTTTCCATGGACTTCAACCTAAGGATTGCAAATAGTGAAATCTCTGGTTCAGATCTGCAGAAAGAATTGTCAATTTCTGCAGCTTTTTGTTAAAATGTAATCCAATTATCTGTTCCTGTGATAAGTGTGACATGCTACGGATTTCCCACCCGCTACCTGTGAGCTCGCCCTGCAGCATGTCAATTTATGTTGCAGATTTGTTCCGGATTTTCCATTTGAAGGAGGGGTTACAATCTGCAGATTTTGCTGCAATCATTTGCAGACCTGCAGCAAAATGTGTAACTGCGGACTCCAAAGCCATCCATTGATTCCCCCCCCCCCCCCCTCTTTTCAAAGAAGGCTTCTTTCATACTTACGTTATAAGTGCGGCATGCTGTATAACTATAATGGGGTCCCTAGGAGATTGGGCCTTGGGCCGCTGCACAGAAAATATGCTGGGATTCGGCCGGACAAAAACCACTGCACCGAATCCCAGCATATTTGCCAGGTAGCGACCCAATCTCTGCCGGACCCTATTAAAGTCAATGGAGCCAGCGGGCATTGTGGTAACATCTGGTAATTCTGGATCTCTGGCAGGCGGTTCTCTCCTGGAATAGCCTGCCGGAACTAAAACGGTAGTGTAAAACTAGTCTTAAAGGAGCAGAACAATTGTCAAGGCTGTTGCAGCCTGTTATTGTGGGCTTTATAAGCTCCCCTCCCACAGTCATCCAGCGCTGGCGTCATTCTGTGCATCCGGTTACATCAGTCTCGCTCGCACAAGGCATCAGCCAGGTAAGTAGGGCCGCCGGCCCTTTCATGCCGCGTCCCCGCCACCTCGTTTCCCATCCAGCAAGGGCCGGTTCGGTCATCCGCATGTTTCCACCCCACAATCGGCCGCGGCGCTTGCGGGTTTCGCCGGCCGGGCAGACGCCAGCTTCCCGGCCGCCTGGCTCTCGTTCCCGTGGCCATTCAGGGCGGGGGGAGGGTGGTACAGGGTCCGCCCCATCCACGCCCATTCACGTCCCAGCGCCCACCTTCCTCTGCGTCCCTGACACCGCTCACCATCCGGCACGCCACGGTCCTCCATACCCTCATGTCCCATCCCACCTCTGGCTGCGGCGCTCTAGGGATTTGCCGGCCAGGCAGACGAGGCCCCCCGGCATTTCCCGGCAGCCTGCTCTTGCGTCCCATGCGATCCAGGGCGGGGGGGCGGTACAGGCTCCTCCCCGTCCACGCCCCTTCTTCGTCACAGCCCACAGGGGAGACGCAGGCTATGCACTGCTCAAGTTCCCCTCCACATTTCCAAGCACTTTAGACTAGTCGAGCTTCTTCAAGCATTGGCCACCAGCTCCTAATAAATCAGTTAGAAGACACTCCAAACTTGCTGCAATCCATGTTATCAGAGGTCATTTAAAAAAAAACAAAAAAAAAAAAAAACGTCATGTTAACTTCTGATAAAACAAAAAAAAAGTTGCAATGTCGCTCGTTTTACATTTTAGAAATACCTTGCTGGTTTGTTCTGGCTGGGCTGTTGCGCTCCAAGGACAAACAAAGCGGAATTTCCCCGAAAATTATTTGATCCTTTCCCGTCATATTCAATAACATAAGGTTAGTATTCTTGCTTTACAGTCACCATATTGTCTGCAATCACGCCCTGTTTACGTTATTCAGGCCACGCCTCGTCATCCATGTCTCACTCCTGTTTACGTTATTCAGGCCACGTCTTGTCATCCACGTCTCATGCCTGTTTACGTTATTCAGGCCACGTTTGTCATATACGTCTCACGCCTGTTTACGTTATTCAGGCTACATCTTGTCATTCACGTCCCATGCCTGTTTACGTTATTCAGGCCACGTCTTGTCATCTACGTCCCATGCCGGTTTACATAATTCAGGCCACATCTTGTCTCTTTCATGTCTCACGCCTGTTTACGTTATTCAGGTCACATCTTATCATCCATGTCTGGCCACCTCGGTCATGTTCCTGTCTTCCTTTCAGGCCTCATCTTCGTCATATCAATGTATCCCGTCTGCATCCGTCATTCAGGCCACTCCATTTTACGTACACGGCCTGGTATTATTATTCAGGCCACGTCCTTGTCATCCTTGGTCTCACGCCTGTCACGTTAGTCAGGCCACACTTTGTTCTCTTATCCATGTTCGTCTGTGGTGGCCTAACCCAGGCATCGTGTTTATTTGTCTACAATCTTGCTCATTGGTCATAGGCCTCTCCGGGAAATGTTTTTCTTTTGTCTCAGTTAAGAACCGATTCCAGTAGCGCCGCCACAAATTTTCAGGACCTGAGTGCCCTCGTTAGGTAAAGAGAGGACCAGTACCTGATATTCCCACCTGGTGAACCAGACCTAAGTTCGACCATTCGTGGAGCCTTGTTAAGTTTTTTCACGCCCCGGGCTCTTGTTCACTCCGAGCGTTCCTCTTGGGCAGCAAACGCAACGCGCCGGCTCGGGTTTCAGTGCCTAAATGTTTCAGAGGTGACGTCTTGTTTTACCCCAAACACTAAAAAATCTCTCTCTTTCAGCTTCCAACATGTCACGTCATTCTGAAATTGATGACACCGCTTCCATTCCGGAATCCCTGGCATCCAGCCACGCTAGTGTGGGGTCACTCCGGAGCTGGACGGTCCCCAAAATCATAGCGGAGTTGAACAAAAGAGGGATTCATTACCCAGCTTCGGCCCGGAAGGCGGAGCTATACTGACTCCTGGTGTCTGATTCCTCTCCCTCTGGAGAGCAGGTGTCAATGTCGACAATCCAGTTGTCATTGACACAGCTTCACGCCACCATCAACACCTTAGCGACTTCTATTTCGGACATCCAGAACAGGCTGTCGGCAGTGGAGTCCAGAGATCCGCCTCCCAGCCTCCCCATCCCTCCTCTCCCAGTCGCTTCAACGTCCCAGTCAGCAATCCCAGGTAGGGTTCCCGTCTTGTCCGAAGTAGCCCCGTCCCATTTCGTGACTGACAACATCAAACGGGACATCTTGGAGGGAAAGGACGTTAATTTGGCCGCAATTCTGATTGCCAACCACGACACGGTTGAGAATCGGACCATCGCTTGTGAAAACGTGTCAATAGTTCTCAGGTCCAGGGATGCCCGATTAAACAGAAAACTTTCCATCCCAGAATTCGTCCTGGCATTTAGCCTGTTCAGGGACATAATCTGCTCCGCCTACCCCGACAGGCACGAGGAGCCTAGATTTGAACTTGTACAGGGTCACGGACCTGGGGCATAAGTACGGAGGGTAAGCATTTTATGATTACCACCGCTCCTTCTCAGCCAAAGCCGCGGTGGCCCTCGCCCAGTTCCAACGGGTCACCAATTGGGCATCACTGGACATGGAGCTCTTTTGACGGCATTTCGCCTGGCTCAAAGCCCCTGCTTGCTCGTCATGCCAATCGATTCTGCATTCTTCCGATTGGTGCCCAAATCCCAGCCTTCCAATGTCCCAGCCTAGGCCCGCAGCAGGCACTTCGGGGTCCCAGCCAAGACACAACACGGACAAACTGGGTCGCCCTATAGTCTTCCTAGGCAACAGTCAGGTTTGCAACAAATATAACTTTGCAGCCTGCAATTACAACCAGTGCAGAGCGCTCCATGGCTGCTCCACTTGTTTCAGGGCCCACCCCCTGTCGGTTTTCCCAAATAGAACCGCCAGAAACAAGTGACTAGGCGTGGTCAACGTGGACCTGTTAGCTGCACTCCTCCGCGACCATCACAACCCCCACCAGGTTCACTTCTTAATCAAGGGTTTCACGGAGGGTTTCCACACTGGTCTCGTGGCCCTTCTTCAGTCTTCCTGGGAAGGCCCTAACCTCAGGTCCACAGTTTCCGATGCTGCTTCGGTGGGTCCTCTGATTCGGGTGGAGCTGGAGAAGGGTTTCCTCATTGGGCCTTTCTCTAGTATTCCCTTTGACTATTGGAGGATAAACCCCATCGGCATCGTCACCAAAAAAAATTCAAATAAAAAAAGATTAATCTATGACCTCTCAGCTCCTCATGGTTCAAACATCCCCAGCCTCAACTCCCTAGTCCCGTCTGAGGAGTTCTCGATGAAATACTCCTCTCTCAGCGAGGCCATCGCTCTCATTCTTCTGGCAGGCCCAGGGGCTTGGCTGTCCAAGGCAGACCTGGCGGACGCCTTCAAGTTGCTACCCATCAACCCACAACTCTGGAAATTCTACGGCTTAAAATGGGATGGCTTGTACTATTTTGCCAACCACCTCACCTTCGGCTTCAAAAGCAGTCCATGGCTATTCGATCAGTTCGCCCAGGCCCTGCACTGGGTCCTGGTAAACCACTGCGATTGCCCCATGGTCATTCATTTCCTGGACGACTGCCTGTTGATAGAACAACCTGACGCCACACCCTGCAAACTCGACAGTCTCCTCCAGGTTTTTGCTAGCCTCAACATCCCTGTCGCCCCTTCCAAAATAGAAGGGCCCTCAACCACCATCACCTTCCTCGGCATTGGCTTAGACACCCAAAAGATGGAAGCGAGGTTGCCTGAGAACAAACTGTGAAAAATCACGGAAATCATTTCCAGATTTGTGGGTTGCAGGGTCGTCCTGAAGCAGGAATTACAATCCCTGCTGGGTATGCTGAACTTCGTTGCCAGAATCATGCCCCAGGGCAAAGCCTTTTTATCCAGATTGTTGGATCTGCTCCCGACAGCCACAGAGCAGGACTCCCCGATAGGTCTTTCCTGGGCACCACTGCGCCAGCGCCAGTATCCGTAGCCACGACCATAACAAAAATAATGGAAGTGTCAGATCCAGAACATAACTAATGCAAATCGTACTGGATGGATCCTATTGACTATTATTGGGGTGCACTGGATTTTATTTGGGGTTCAGCATTTGACCGCACACAACAACTCTGCACCCTGCACTATTCTGTCCCATATTTTGGACGGCATCAGCAATGGAGGCCCCTATCGGGTGTCAGACACAGAGGGGAACACGGCCACACTGGGGCATCTGATTCTGGCATCAGTTTGAACCTCATAGAAATGAATGGGATCAGTCATTGGATTTATTTTCTATTTTAAATTCTTGCAATTTTTGGTTTTCCAAAGTACAGAGTGGAGCAGAAATTAGTAATTCTGATCCTGTAGTAAGACGTATTACCCCAGACTGTGGAAGGTTCATTATAGAGAACACAAATATGTTCAAGGAAGTCGTTTTGGCCTTTTACTGGATGGAAAAATTCTGCCAAGTTATTACATAATCATTTTACTTCTGAACCTCATTCCTTTTTATTTACCAACTTTTTCCAAGATCTGTCGGATTTGGGTCATAACTCTTGACTCTCCGTGAAGTAAAATACTAACCCCTTGCCTAAGGCCTCATGCACACAAGCCAACCGCTTACATAAGCCTGCGCAAACCGCAGATCCACAAAATATAGATGCGGTCAGTGTGCTGTCCGTGTTTTTTTTTTGCAGACCCACTGACTGCAATGGGTCCGTGGTCAGCATTTTGCGGACATATTCTATCTTTTTGCGGAATAGACATACAGATGCAGAAAGCACAAACATGATCTGTGTGCTTTCAGCATCCGTATGTCCATTCCGCATACTTGTCTGCAAAATGTCAACCTTGGACCCGCTGAAGTCAATGGGTCTGTAAAGAATGAAGATGTAACTTATTTTACGGATTCACAATTTTTGGACTGTAGAATACATACGGTTTTGTGCATGAGGCCTTAAGGCTGTTAGATTTTGTTTCCGAGACCCCCCTGGAAAGAAGTTCAATAGATATACTAGAACAGTCCTAACCCAAGTTTCACAGCTTGCCTCTAAGGCCTCTAGTATACGACTGTATTTTCAGTCCGCACGCATCTTATACGCATTTTTTACGGATCGCACACGGACCTATTCAAGGAATTCACATCTGTGCAGCCACAATATATGGGGTTCGGACCGCGCTTCTGGTCCAGGTCAGTATGCAAGTTCTTAGTCCTTCTTACTTCCTCGTTTACAAAGAGAGCCTGAGGGCTGCAAATATCCCTCAAGTAGATATCCTGCAACCAATGGAATTATAATAGTGTGAGTCCGTATGTAACAGTAACCTGCATTGCACTGATTATACTCACACAATGCGCATCACACAAGGCGTAAATGTAATCCCTCCGCGGTAAGTTGTTCTTGTTCTATCAGAACAGCCACGTTTCCATGCAATCTGGTTAGATCCCCACACGGACTCAAAGGATGTATACCTCAGACAAATCTATATTTCTTTTCTTCAGATTCCTGAAAATTTTAAGACAACTTTCTTAAAACAACTTTTTAAAACACATAAAATTCCCAGCGTCTGCTGCTTCTGCCCGACCCGGCTTTCACTCCTAGAGCTTCGTCAGGGGCACACTTGTTTTCACCCTCCCCCTCCTTTTTATTCGTCCATTATAATTAATCAGGAGTCAGGTGTGTTCCTCCACAGTGTTTTCCTATCCTGCTATTAACCCTATACTGGACTCTCCTCATCCCCAGGGGAAAGAAGGCGGATGTTATTAAGTCCCCATTCACATGAGCATGCTTTTTTTATATATAGTTTTTTACACTAATTTAATACAGCTTGCAGGTCGAAATCCACATTTAGACCTCCCGGCTGTAGTGTACCTAATTCATATATCCACTTGGTTTCTTGCCTATTGATTTTTTCCAAAAGACTGCCTCCCCTGCAATGGTTTTGTACGGATTCTACTCCCATAAACTTTAAACCTTCTGGGTTTTTTTGGTGATATTTTTTATAATGGGCCGATACTCCATGACTTTCAAGACCTTTTTTTATGTTTCTTATGTGTTCCTGTATGCAGACTTTTAGAGGTCTAATAGTCCGTCCAACATACTGGAGGCCACAAGGGCACTCCAGTACATATACAACCCCTTTACTATGACATGTCATCTCACCTACTACTTCTAGTTGTTTGTCTTTGTTGGTACTTTTGATCAGCGTACTCTTTTGTAATTTTTCTGTTCTTTTTCTGTTCTTGCATGGAATGCAAAAGCCACACCAATTAAAGCTGTTTTTCGTTTTTTTTGTTCTTATGTTTATTTTCAAAACGATTGGCGCTGTGTACCAATTTATTTTGTAAGTTGGGAGCCTTTTTATAGATGACTGTCGGTTGTTCAGGAATTACACGTCCCAATACTGGGTCATTTTTTAAAATCGACCAGTTCTTTCTGATTGCGTTTTTCAGTTCACCAGAACACTGTGTGAACTGGGTTATGAATGAAAAACGGAAATCCATGGTCTTCTCTATTCTTTTGAGTTTATTGGGGGTTCCCTCTTGTTGTTCAGTTACATCTTTTATGCACCTCTCCAGGTCTTCATTTTTATAGCCTTTTTCCACAAAGCGCTCCTTTATTACATTGCTTTGTTTTTTTTTAAATCGCCGGGTCGAGTGAAACCCGGGTCGGGCAGAAGCAGCAGACGCCGGGAATTTTATGTGTTTTAAAAAGTTGTTTTAAGAAAGTTGTCTTAAAATTTTCAGGAATCTGAAGAAAAGAAATATAGATTTGTCTGAGGTATACATCCTTTGAGTCCGTGTGGGGATCTAACCAGATTGCATGGAAACGTGGCTGTTCTGATAGAACAAGAACAACTTACCGCGGAGGGATTACATTTACGCCTTGTGTGATGCGCATTGTGTGAGTATAATCAGTGCAATGCAGGTCACTGTTACATACGGACTCACACTATTATAATTCCATTGGTTGCAGGATATCTACTTGAGGGATATTTGCAGCCCTCAGGCTCTCTTTGTAAACGAGGAAGTAAGAAGGACTAAGAACTTGCACACGGACCTGGACCAGAAGCGCGGTCCGAACCCCATATATTGTACCTGTTTATAACGTGATTGAACCCACATCACTTTTCGGACCTGCTGCATAGCATTATTGCGGACAGGTGATATATTTATTTCTTTATTACATCTGTGCAGCCGTTCCGCAAATTCTAAAACATTTCATATTATTGTCCGGTTTTGCAGACAAGAATAAGCCTTTCTACAAAGAAGTTGCAGCATGCTCACGCCACTTTACGTATTTTGCAAATCTGTGATTTGCGGACTGCAATATACATACGGTTGTCTTCATGTAGCCCAAAAGTACACTTTTTTCCCCACAAGTTTTTTTTGTCCTGAAACTGTAAAAAAAATACAAAAACTGAAATGTCACCGGGCATATGTGAACTTAGCGTTGCACGAATTGCCGTATTTCGCTCCCACAGTTATCACAGAAGTCATGCTTTTCCTGGTAGTCTGGATGGAATGTATGGAAGCCAAACCATATTTCAACACTCCCCTAGCAGTCACAGCGTTGTCGCCACTTTTCCCCCAGTAGTCCTGGCAGTGCCTCCGATCCCCGATGTCTGGACTGCCTAAACAACCCACCGATGAGACAACAAATAAGCAAGCGCTTGTAGTCGGCAGCAAATTGCTCCGCGTATACAGGAAACGTGCTGCAAAGTGAACAGGGACAAACAATCATACTATCGATGGATCATCCACCTTTCAGTTTGCGTCCACTGCTGTGAATGCCTTTTAAACGAGTGCCATGTTATATTTTTAGATGCTATATCTTCAGCCTATGCTTGTTTAGGTCCAGTCATCAGCCATAAACCACCTGTAGTCACAGCAGGGCCTGTCCCTTCCCCCAAAAGTCACGACACTGCTCTCCTCCACTCGTACCCAGTAGTCACTGTAATGTACCTTTCCCATAGAATCATATCTCCTGCAAAACGCCCTCTGCTGGCGTATCATAGGCTACTGCATGATCGATTGATGGATGCAGAAGGAGAAACATCTGACAACAGCTGTGTGCGCTCTCTGCCAAGCAGAACCAGTCTCTGAAGCATATCTTTAATGCATGAGACCCATTTGGGCAGGTTTGCCAAAGCTTGCACAAGAGAAAATCTTGGTTGGCTATGGACAGTCCCTTGCATTAGTTTTGATTATTCTCCAGTATATGTTTTCCAGGCGAGCTTCCCAAGGGAAATCCTACCATCTGTGTCCAGCTTACCTGTCACTCCTCTATATCATGTTTATTGCATGGCCTACTGAATTGGAGGGTCTGATTATTAGAAATGTTTGGAACCTATCCAGTAGTCATTTTATATTGTCAAGTTCTAGTGACATCTAGTAATATCTGAGACAGCCCACAGCTTCCTTCAGTAATATCAAAGGTCTTATCACACGTATAAGCTGGAGCATTGTAGAAAATGATCTCTTTCATCATCTGCCTTAATCTTACAACATATGTCCCACACTTGAAGAACATCGCACATGCTGTGGCCCTCTCTCATCTGCAACTATGAACATCTTTTAGCTGGGCATCCATGTTTGTGGTGATCGTTGTCATAAACCTCTAACATATGGACATCATAGAAAGGTTCCCTTTTCAAGATTCTCCTTAAGAGCCACTCTGGCAAACCCATTATTTCAATGGTCACCATGTAATGCTACATTTTACCCACTGATGCCACTGCAGGAAGCCACTTTCACACAGTCAGTGTTTCCATCAGTGATTATGAGCCAAAACCAGGAGTGAAGTCAACACTGTGTGTTTTTGACCCGCACCTGGTTTTAGGCTGACAATCACTGATGGACTGAAAAGTGGTTTCCAGGATTACAAAAAAAGCTAAAAAAAAAAAATTCTGTTAAGAAAGATGGCGCTCCTGTCCATGACCCCGGTGTCTATATACATCACTGAGGACATCGGGCACATTGATATTAAGAAGACCCCAAAATAATATGAAAAAATATCTGAAAGCTTCCAAAGGTGGACCAGAGAATATGGAACATAAGCCAGGGACCATCTTCAGGTGTCCAGAAAACTGGCCAACAACACAGTATCCCTTTAAAAACGACAGCCAGGTAAGTGGACAACAACACTGGTCACAAAAGCATTTACTAGGGACATATAATTCCAATAACTAACTTCTGCCTGGTAGTCATATGCACCTTGTATATCTAGTAGTGCATCATGACACGAAGAAACGTATTGATCTCATCCCAGTGATGACTACATGGGATTAGTCCATCTCCTATATAACCTATACATATTGTAATATTTATATGTACGCCATTGATTGACAGGTTCTCCGCTATGTAACGTCAGGGAATGATGGGTGGCATGATGATGCAAACTGATTATACATACGCTGTTGTGGAAACCACACTGCATATAGCATACACTTCATACAGGCTCAGCCGTCATCATGTGTATAGTAATGTCACCGATATACAGTACAGTATACAGCAGGAGCAGGGAGCATCCATACTGTGCTATGTATACACCATGCCCCAGGTGCCCACATACCCCCTGTACCATAGGCAAGGTGCCACAGCATTAGTATACACTGACAGGCAGCATCCACACTGAGCTATGTATACACCATGTCCCAGGTGCCCAAATACCCCCTGTACCATAGGCAAGATGCCACAGCATTAGTATACACTGACAGGCAGCATCCACACTGAGCTATGTATACACCATGTCCCAGGTGCCCACATACCCCCTGTACCATAGGCAAGATGCCACAGCATTAGTATACACTGACAGGCAGCATCCATACTGAGCTATGTATACACCATGTCCCAGGTGCCCACATACCCCCTGTACCATAGACAAGATGTCACAGCATTAGTATACACTGACAGGCAGCATCCATACTGCGCTATATATACACCATGCCCCAGGTGCCCACATACCCCCTGTACCATAGACAAGATGCCACAGCATTATTATACACTGACAGGCAGCATCCACACTGAGCTATGTATACACCATGCCCCAGGTGCCCACATACCCCCTGTACCATAGACAAGATGCCACAGCATTAGTATACACTGACAGGCAGCATCCATACTGCGCTATATATACACCATGCCCCAGGTGCCCACATACCC
Source organism: Bufo bufo (assembly GCF_905171765.1). Lineage (NCBI taxonomy): Eukaryota > Metazoa > Chordata > Amphibia > Anura > Bufonidae > Bufo > Bufo bufo. The sequence continues at coordinate 222,655,409 of NC_053391.1, forward strand.
CCTGTACCATAGACAAGATGCCCAGCATTAGTATACACTGACAGGCAGCATCCATACTGCGCTATATATACACCATGCCCCAGGTGCCCACATACCCCCTGTACCATAGGCAAGATGCCACAGCATTAGTATACACTGACAGGCAGCATCCATACTGAGCTAGGTATACAACATGCCCCAGGTGCCCACGTACTATTGGCAAGATGCCACAGCATTAGGCAATCACAAACTTACTGAAATAAAAGTACATGCAGTGTTAACCATTTCTAGTCTGAAGACAAGCAGTGGGCACTGGGAAGCTGCCCCTTTAACAGGCACATCCCTGCTTACCTTAGCTGTGTCCCCCCTGCTCCGTGAGAGGACTGGTGGCAGCGGTGCCAGGCGCTCGGGGGATGCCCTTCCTGTCCACCTTTGCCCAGGAGCTGACAGCAGGAGAGCGAGCAGCTGCCCTGTGAATGGGAGCCAGCAGCAGCCAGCCTCCTTCCTCTGCTTACAAGCCCTTGATGTGTCACGTTGGCTCCGCCCTGGGAAAGGTCTCAGCGACATGCCAGGCTGCTGCCTGTCCTTAGGGGGGATGTGCCAGGGTCAGGGGGAGGAGATCCATGCCATCCAGATGTAGGGCAGGACACGGTGGTGACTTTGTGTGGATGGCGCTGTGTGTACATGTGATCGGAGGATTATGTAATGCTCATGTCTCTCACAAGTGTCGCTGAAAGTGAAAGTTGGCGCATCTGGACCGAGATGTCTCATCCCTATAAGGGCTTCTGTATTTTGTAGTGCCCACCTTTCCATACGTGATGTCACTGGCAGCAGATCCTTCCGTTTTCTATAGTAGGGTCTGTATGGCCTGGACCTGCTCATGCACACCAACGTATTTTCTTTCCGTGTCCGTCCCGTTTTTTTTTTTTTGCGGACCGTATGTGGAACCATTCATTTCAATGGAAGTTACTCCGTGTGCATTCCGTTCCTGTATGTCCGTTCCGCCAAAGAATAGAACGTGTCCTATTATTGTCCGCACTACGGACAAGGATGGGACTGTTCTATTAGGGGCCAGCTGTTCTGTTTCGCAAAATACGGAATGCACACGGACGTCATCTGGATTTTTTTGTGGATCTGTGTTTTGCAGACCGCAAAATACATATGGTCGTGAGACGTGCAGACCGCTGTAGTCCCAGAGATCATCTCCCCATGACAGCATTTTACTCATGAAAGCTCTTTGTTGCCCATAGCAACCCATCACCACTCCCCTTTAATTTTTTATAATGCTGCACTGAGTGGTTGCTACGGGCAACAAACACAGTTTCCGTTTTTAGAGACAGTTATCCTAAATCTCCCTCATCATATTTAGATGGTACTTGCCAACTCTCCCAGAATGTCCAAAAAGGAAAGACTCCTAGGACAAGCTGGCAAACATGGCAAATCTCCCAGGTGCCCTCCATGAGCTCTCGCCGTATGTGGCGCTGGGATGCTGCGTTATCTGACTCGCCTGCGGTGTCCAAACGTTCATTGAGGGAACGGCGAACGGAAGGGGTGTGGCCTAATAAAAGGAGATTTGTGACTGCATCATTGCTCTATTAGATGTGATGTTTCACGACTTTTACGTCACCGTGTAGCCCCAGCCGTATAACTGATGATGCATTACTAAAGGTCTGTAGGCTCCAAGCTTTGTTGGAAAGCGGTAGAATTGGTTCTGTCACTGACGGTCATGTCCTCAGGGGACGCGGGGAAGGGCTGATGTCTCATCAGAAGTCACTTTGACATTTGACTGTCTGTGTCTATCTTATAGGCCAAAGGCAGAATATAAGGAAACCATTACTGACCGTGTCACCAAGGGGAGGTGACAGTATGACTAGCCAGTAAGAGGGCATTGTGCCCAAGGGATCGCTCTGACTTTATAAGCTTTGGCAAGTAAATTCATCATTGTGTCTGAGGGGGTTAAAAGGATTTTCCAACTTTTTCGTACTGATGACATATCCTCTGGATAGGTCATCAGTATCTAACCAGTGGGGGTCTGACACCCATGACCCCGATCAGCTATTTAAGAAGGCCCGTAGCTCCGCGGCCTTCTCACAACTTACCCTAGGCCGGTGATGTCACCTTCATGGGTCACGTGGCCTAGACACAGCTTAGCCCAAAGCACAGCCAGTATACATTGTGAGTAGGCTGCAGCAGGGGTCCCAGGTGTCGGACCCCCGTCGATCAGGTACTGATGACCTATGCTGAGGGTGGGTCATCAGTGTAAGGCCTGATGCACACGAACGTATTTTGTTTCTGCGCCCGTGCCGGGTTTTTTTGTGGATAGGATGCGGATCCATTCATTTCACCGTGTGCTGTCCGCATCAGTATGTCCGTTCCGTAGCCCCGCAAAAAAAATATAACATTTCCTATTCTTGTCCATTTTAGGCATTGTTACAATGGATCCGCCCAAAAAAACGATGGCATACGGATGGCATACGTTTGTTTTTTTTTCGGATCCGCAATTTGCGAACCGCAAAACACATACGGTCGTGTGCATGTAGCCTTAAAAAGTCAGAAAACCCCTTTAAATTGGTGAACACAACCTTGAAAAGGATTCCTTTTTTAATGGCTGTTAAAAACAGATGAATTTCATTGGCTTTCCTTTTTTTTAACTCCCAGCCCCTGCAGTACCCTAAGTATACATTATGTTACCCATGCTACCCCCCAGTATAAAGAATGACTCCCTGGTGCCCCTAGTATAAGTAAAGGCCCCCACCACCACCCCTAACAATAATAATAATAAAAATTTTTTTTTATATATATATATATATATATAGATACTCACCTCATCCCCTTGCACGCGATGGACCACTCGCTCCTCACTGGAGGCAGGACCTGCGATCCCAGCGTGATGACATCATATGTGACGTCACGACGCCGGGAGTGTCAGGTCCTGCTGCCTCCAGTGCAGAGCAAGTGTTCCCACACTCAAAGTGGATGAAGTGAGTATGTTTTTTTATTTTAACCCCTAAAGGGCCTTTTTTTTTACACAGTGTTCCCATTTTTAATGGCCATTAGACTGGTGCACTCCTAAGGCCGAGTTCACATGAACGTGTGTGACCCGTGCCTGTGCTGCGGCCCGTAAATAGTGGGCCGCAATGCACGATCGCCGGCCGTAGGTCAGCCGCATCGGATCGCGGACCCATTCACTTTAATGGGTCCGCGATCCGGCCGTTCCGCAAAAAGATAGGACTTGTTCTATGTTTTAGCGGAACGGAAGTACGGGACGTAACCCCACGGAGGCACTCCGTAGTGCTTCCGAGGTGTCCCGTCCCGTGCGGCCGTTCCGCGATTCCGGATTTGCGGACCCATTGAAGTGAATGGGTCCGCATCCGTGATGCGGAATTCACACGGAACTGTGGCCGTGTATTGCGGCCTGCGATTTGCGGGCCGCAATACGGCCACAGATCACACACGTTCGTGTGAACTTAGCCTAACTTTCATTAAAAGCTGTCCTATTGATTTCAATGGGGTTCACCTGGCCATGAAAAAAACACCATGTGAATAGCCCCATAGACTTCAATTGGTTCTAAAAATGTATGTATTGTCAAGTGAACCCACCATGGGACCAGGTCACCATCTAATGTATATGAGGAGCCATTTAAGGTCGCAATCAGCGCATTTTAGGACTGGACTAGTCCCTTTCACTTGCATGGAGAGGAGCTATTAAAGTATTTTTTCTTCCCCATTGCTTACATAGCGCTAACATTCTGCAGCCCAGTATTCAGATGATCACTCAGTTGCTGGGCGCAGTATTTTCTCACACACATACATACACCTACAAGGGCCGTTTTATGGGAAGTCAATTAACCCATCAGTATGTCAACAATATGCAAATCACATCTCAGAACATGCTTTTAATCTATTAACCATAAATCTGTATGACAGAAGAGGACATTAAAGGGATTGTCTCAAGATTAAGCTGATCACTGCTGGATTCCCACGATCACGTGAATGGGGTCCTGTGCCTTTCCCATATGAATAGACCAGCAGTCGGGCATACCCACTCAGCGCTCTATATGGCTGCTCTTCTCCAGGCTTAGGCCTCATGCACACGACAGTATGTATTTTACTATACATTGTGAAAAACGGATCAGCAAAAAATACGGATGACATCAGTGTGCATTCCGTATTTTGCGGAACGGAACAGCATTCCCCTAATAGAACAGTGCTATCCTTGTCCTTAATGCAGACAATAATAGGACATGTATATGGACATACAGAAATGGAATGCACACAGAGTAGTTTCCGTTTTTTTTGCGGAACAATTGAAAATGAATGGTTCCGCATATGGTCCGCAAAAAAAAACGGAACGGACACGGGAAGAAAATACGTTCATGTGCATGAGCCCTTAAAGAGATGTACTGGAACCATGTATGCTTGACAACGCTCCATTCACACTACGGGGGACTTATGACCACTCTGTTTTCATGATCGGCGGGGCAGTTCTTGGTCACACCCCAACCAGACACTCCTCTACTACCCTGTGGATAGGTGTTAACCCATTTAAAGGTGTTTTCCTGCAATAATGATTTACGACAATGCCAAGAAGCATAGATTGTAAGTGAGAGAGGCAACCTCTGGGACCCCACCAGTTTTTGTTCCTTTTAGGCCAGATTCAGATCCCCATTTTGTTTTCTGTTCTAATCCATCAGAAGAACAGAAAATAAAAATTATTATTATTTTGAGGATCCGTTGTACACATTTAGCAATTATCACTTTGAGGACCGCAACCTTTTAAAATAATGGAGCAGAGAGTTTGCCTGCCATGAGGGAGATCGCCCTTGGGTTGCTGTATTACTAAACTATAGACTATTGGCAAAGGAAGATAACTGTCGTTTATCAGGTTTTAGTCACCTTTGAATTAGGTGGAGAGTTTCTAAGTTACCGGCTGCCCACCGTAACCAAGGACCGAAAGACCTTCTGTCAGAATACTCACTTACAGAGTATTGAAAGGCTGAGTTACAAAAACAAGATCAGGAACCAAGTACAAGTAAGAACATTACCTCTACTAAAGTGAGCTGGTGCTAACCTCTACAGTTCACCTTAAGAAGCCACCAAAGCACTCTAAGCATACCCAATACCATCAAGGGCACCTCAACTTCCATCTGGCTGGTGTTCCCTGCAATAGAGAGTGCCCCTGAGGATTTAGTGCTGTCTTCCTCATCACTGCACGCCGACCCAGGGAGCTACAAAACTGTGAGTACGACTACTACCCCCATCAGCCCACCGTGCACTCACATACTGCCCCTGCGGTCCGCTGTATGATTTTGGCATCACGAATGTCTCTGTGCCTTAAAATAAACTTTATTATCAGAAACCAGTGTCGTATACACTCTGAGCAAATTAATTACACCATGTATTGACAGCATAACCTACATATTGAAAGTGAGAGACTTTAAGTGCCTTTAATCCCCTGAAAAATGGCCTGTATGAGGCGCAAAACACATGAGAACATTATACAAAACCTTTTATTATTAATTTGACTGGTCAAAACTTGCCAAAATGAAGATTTTTGTGTCAGTAGAACTGATTGCTGTCAGTAAATGAACGTTTGATTTGTATCAAAGATGGCTGCCTGAAGCGTTCTTGTCATTTTGCTGCGCCATCACTGTGGAAAAAGCAGTGACACCCCCCCCCCTTCTAGAAGTCGGGAAAATTGAACACCGTCCTTTAAAAGTGCGGGAAAATAATTCTTACTGCGCCACCATAGACTTTCCATTATGCCGCCTGGTGGTACCGCCTCCCTTAACCACCTCCGGACCGCTGTACGCACAGACGCGCCCTAGAGGTGGTTGTTTCATTCCGAGTGGACGCGCCGGCGCGTCCTCTCGCGAGACGCGAGATTTCGGTCACAGCCGGCCCGCGCATGCGCATCGCGGGCCGGCAAAAGTTCGAGGAGAATTGCATCAGCAACCTGCCAGCCAATGATCGTCGCTGGCAGGTTGCTGATTTTTAAAAAATCGAATCACAAGCCATATAACAGATCATATTAGTAAATATGATCTGTTATATGGCTTCTCTGCTCCTGTGCTGGTCCTTTTCGTCGGTTGGATCCAGCACAGGAGCAGACTGAACTGTGAGTAGCACCAACACTACACCTTAGCCCCAGATCACCCCCTGCACCCCAATTAACCCTTTGATCACTCCTTTGATCGCCCCTGTCAATCACTAGTGAAAGACAAAAAGTGATCAGTGTAAACTGTCACTTTTTTTTTTCACTAGTATTGGCTGTTAGGTTTTAGGGAAAGTTTAGGCCCCTTGGTTAGGTAGTTAGCGTCAGTTAGCGCCCACCCCACCGCACCGCAGTCACTTTTATTCGCTGATTAGCGTATCGCTAATCAGCATTTGTACTTTTATAGTATCTGTAAGTGATCAAAACTGATCACAGTCAGATCTATAATAGTATTAGTGTCACCTTAGCTCGCCCTCCACCCAAAACGCAGTGTTTGCCCGATCAGGCCTGATCGGTCGCCCACACGTGCGTTCACCCACGCCCGCCCCACCGCAGTGACAAAAAATTATTATTTTTTGATCACTGCACATTCACTTTACACGCACTGCGGCGATAAAAAAATCAGTTTTGATATTTTTTATCAACCGCAGCGGCCTCCGGTACTTCGCTAGCCTCCCCTTTGTAAGACAGGTTTGCTTTTTTTCTTGGGTAGTCTCAGGGAATACCCCTAAATTTAGTAGTCCAAAATGTCAAACAGGGGGTATTCTTCTGAAGAGGCCTACAGGATTCTGACCCAATCGGATGAGGAATGGGAACCCTCATCTGACGAATCTAGTGGGTCAGAATATGAACCTGTAGAAAGCAGTGGCTCTCTGACCCAAAGTTCGGACGAGGAGGTTGAGGTCCCTGGCAGCACCAGGCGTACCCGGCCCCGTGTCGCTAGACCACAGGTTACACAGGATCCGCTTCAAGAGCAGCAGAGTGGGGCTGTCGCTGCCGGATCACGTGGTGAGGCATACACCAGCAGCGCAGCCCTTCCTGGACCTAGTACCAGCACTGCCGTACAACCTGGTGAAGTAGCGAGCACCAGAAGGGCAGTTGAAGCTGGTACGGTGGCACGTGCAGTAGTTACCCCGTCGCAGCCACCTCGCAGACAGGCCCGTAGAGCCCCTAGAATCCCTGAGGTGCTGGCAAACCCTGATTGGCAGTCACCAACTTCATCCGCACCTGTAGTTCCCCCTTTCACCGCCCAGTCTGGAGTTCGGGTTGAGACGGCTCAAATCGGTTCGGCCCTTGGATTTTTTGAGCTGTTCTTGACTGCGGAGCTCTTGGACTTAGTCGTGGCAGAGACAAACCGGTATGCCACACAATTTATAACCGCAAACCCGGGAAGCTAGTCCAAGTTTCCGAACTTAAAATTTTTCTGGGCCTTCTCCTCAACATGGGCCTGACAAAAAAGCATGAATTGCGGTCATATTGGTCCACGAACCCGATTCATCACATGCCCATGTTCTCTGCTGCTATGTCCAGGACACGATTTGAGGCCATCCTGCGTTTTCTGCATTTTAGCGACAACACCACCTCCCGTCCCAGAGGCCACCCAGCTTTTGACCGGCTCCACAAAATTCGGCCCCTCATAGACCATTTCAACCAGAAATTTGCAGATTTGTATACCCCTGAGCAAAACATCTGCGTAGACGAGTCCCTAATACATTTTACCGGGCGCCTTGGCTTCAAACAATACATCCCAAGCAAGCGTGCCTGGTATGGGGTCAAATTGTATAAGCTCTGTGAAAGGGCCACAGGCTATACCCACAAATTTCGGATCTATGAGGGAAAAGATCAGACCCTGGAGCCGGTCGGTTGCCCTGACTACCTGGGGAGCAGTGGGAAGACAATCTGGGACTTGGTGTCACCCTTATTCGGCAAGGGGTACCATCTTTATGTGGACAATTTTTACACAAGTGTGGCCCTCTTTAGGCATTTGTTTCTAGAACGGATTTGCGCCTGTGGCACCGTGCGAACTAGTCGCGTGGGCTTCCCCCAACGGCTTGTAACCACCCGTCTTGCAAGGGGGGAGAGGGCTGCCTTGTGTAACGAAGAACTGCTCGCGGTGAAATGGAGAGACAAGCGTGACGTTTACATGCTCTCCTCCATTCACGCAGACACGACAATCCAAATTGAAAGGGCAACCCGTGTCATTGAAAAGCCCCTCTCAGTCCACGACTATAATGCGCTCATGGGAGGGGTGGACTTCAATGACCAGATGTTGGCTCCCTATTTAGTTTCCCGCAGAACCAGACGCTGGTATAAGAAGGTGTCTGTATATTTAATTCAATTGGCGCTGTATAATAGTTTTGTTCTCTACAGTAAGGCTGGGAGAACAGGATCCTTCCTCAAATTCCAGGAAGAGATCATCGAGAACCTCCTTTACCCAGGAGGTTCTGTGGCCCCATCCACCAGTGTAGTTAGCCGTCTACACGAGCGACATTTCCCCAGTGTCGTTGCTGGTACCTCAACCCAACCGCCACCCCGAAAAAAATGTCGTGTCTGTAGCAGGAGTGGAATAAGGCGTGACACCCGCTATTTCTGTCCTGACTGCCCTGACCACCCTGCCCTATGCTAAGGAGAGTGTTTCCGGAAGTACCACACACAGGTACACCTAGCATAGGGATTACATCTCACAGGACAGGCACACAGGGCTATTAGGGCCCTTTTACTCACAGCTGCTGCAAACCTCTCCTTTCACCTGGGATAAAGTGCATAACGTACTTTGCCACATCTTTGGGCGATTTGCGCTTTGCACATTGTCCCATGGGGAAGGAGAGGTTTGTTCTATAAAGGTAAAAAAAACTAAACAAAAAAAAAATTACCGGTAAGTAAAAAAGTTAAAAAAGTAAAAAAAAAGTTAATATGTTCTGTTCTAAAGTTAATAAAGTTATTGCTTTGCGGCCTGGTTTTTTCTTTTTTGTTTTGTTTTTTTTACCTTCCAGGTGGACCAACCGATCGACTAGCTGCAGCACTGATGTGCATTCGGACAGAAGCATTGCGCTGCTGTCAGATTACACGCAAGTCGGTGTATGCGGCGCTGCAAGACGAGATTTCTCCTCTGCAGTAAAAGATACGTTTGCCGAGGCATAGGAGCTGAGGAGGTGGCGGTGTTCATATACTTTGGCAAACACTTTGTATATATAAAAAAAAATATCCCGGCAATGATTTATTCATCCACATCGATTGATGTGAATGGAGAAATCGGGTTTGCCAGGGCATACGAGCTAAGTGGGTATGGATGTTGGGCGGAGCTCCTATGTCCTGGCAGACGCCTTTCCCCTCCTTTTTCTTTTTTTGGCAGAGATTTTTTCATCCACATTGATCGATGCGAATGAAGAAATCTGTGCCGTTCATTTTTTTCTTTCAGCCCAGAGGCTGAACGGAAAAAAATAATCTCATTACCTGTATGCTCAATATAAGGAGAATAGCAGAAACTCCTAATGCTGGGCATACATGTAATGATTGCGGAGACCCTCAAATGCCAGGGCAGTACAAACACCCCACAAATAACACCATTTTGGAAAGAAGACACCCCAAGGTATTCGCTGAGGGGCATAGTGAGTTCATGGAAGTTTTTATTTTTTGTCACAAGTTAGTGGAATATGAGACTTTGTATGAAAAAAATAAAATAAAAAATAAATCATCATTTTCCACTAACTTGTGACAAAAAATAAAAAATTCTAGGAACTTTCCATGCCCCTCACGGAATACCTTGGGGTGTCTTCTTTCCAAAATGGGGTCACATGTGGGGTATTTATACTGCCCTGGCATTTTAGGGGCCCCAAAGCGTGAGAAGAAGTCTGGTATCCAAATGTCTAAAAATGCCCTCCTAAAATGAATTTGGGCACCTTTTCCCACCTAGGCTGCAAAAAAGTGTCACACATGTGGTATCGCCGTATTCAGGAGAAGTTGGGGAATGTGTTTTGGGGTGTCATTTTACATATACCCATGCTGGGTGAGATAAATATCTTGGTCAAATGCCAACTTTGTATAAAAAAATGGGAAAAGTTGTCTTTTGCCAAGATATTTCTCTCACCCCGACACCACAAAACACATTCCCCAACTTCTCCTGAATACGGCGATACCACATGTGTGACACTTTTTTGCAGCCTAGGTGGGCAAAGGGGCCCACATTCCAAAGAGCACCTTTCGGATTTCACAGGTCATTTACCTACTTACCACACATTAGGGCCCCTGGAAAATGCCAGGGCAGTATAACTACCCCACAAGTGACCCCATTTTGGAAAGAAGACACCCCAAGGTATTCCGTGAGGGGCATGGCAAGTTCCTAGAATTTTTTATTTTTTGTCACATGTTAGTGGAAAATGATGATTTTTTTTTATTTTTATTTTTTTCATACAAAGTCTCATATTCCACTAACTTGTGACAAAAAATAAAAACTTCCATGAACTCACTATGCCCATCAGCGAATATCTTGGGGTCTCTTCTTTCCAAAATGGGGTCACTTGTGGGGTAGTTATACTGCCCTGGCATTCTAGGGGCCCAAATGTGTGGTAAGGAGTTTGAAATCAAATTCTGTAAAAAATGACCTGTGAAATCCGAAAGGTGCTCTTTGGAATATGGGCCCCTTTGCCCACCTAGGCTGCAAAAAAGTGTCACACATCTGGTATCTCTGTATTCAGGAGAAGTTGAGGAATGTGTTTTGGGGTGTCTTTTTACATATACCCATGCTGGGTGAGATAAATATCTTGGCAAAAGACAACTTTTCCCATTTTTTTATACAAAGTTGGCATTTGACCAAGATATTTATCTCACCCAGCAAAAAAAGTGTGGGGAAAATGCCCCTGCGTATTATGGGGCGAATGCTTCCATTTTACATCGCAGTCTGCGATGTATGGGCCGGGAGAGAGGAGGGGCAGGAGTCCGGAACTAGGGGCGGGGCCCAGTGCAGTCACTGTACTCTTACACTGGGCCCCTCCGCTCACCGCAGTAAACATTAATCCTTATCCTGTTAATAAGTTTAACTAAATCTGCGCTCTCCCCGTTCCCCTGTATCAGTACAGCACTTACGAACAAGCTACCATAGCAGGCAGAGCGGACTGCAGCAGTAACGTCACTCACTTTATGAATGAAGCAGGCGGAGCAGGCGCGTGACGTCAGTGAGTGACGTTACTGATGCCATCCGCTCTGCCTGCTATGGAAGCTTGTTCGTAAGTGCTGTACTGATACAGGGGAACAGGGGAGAGCGCAGCTTTAGTTAAACTTATTAACAGGATAAGGATTAATGTTTGTAAATACTGCGGTGAGCAGAGGGCCGGTGTATTGGGGGACACTGTTATGAGGGGGATCTGTGGATGACATATAGCAGTGTCATCCACAGATCCCCCCCATAACAGTGCCATCCACAGATCCCCCCACCCCATAACAATGCCATCCACAGATCCCCCACCCCATAACAATGCCACCCACAGATCCACCACCCCATAGCAGTACCATCCACATATTCCCGATAAACAGTGCCATCCACAGATTCCCGATAAACAGTGCCATCCACAGATCCCCCATAACAGTGCCATCCACAGATCCCCCATAACAGTGCCATCCACAGATCCCCCACATGACAGTGCGTCATCTACAGATCTCCCATAATAGTGTCATGCACAGACCACCATTAATTCAAAACCCACCAAAAGCACACCTTTTGGTTAAAAAAACATTTTTTATCCTATTTTCCTCCTCAAAAACCTAGGTGCATCTTATAGGGCGAAAAATACAGTAATTTTCGCAATTGTATCTGAGTTGTAACCTCATCATGAAGCTGCAAGTGCAATGTCCAAGATGCATCTGAACTTGATGCAAATTCCAAAATGTAGACTATCCATCTATATTAATATGTCAAGGTGTATATACAGAGAATATATATTTTTAGCTAGAATGGTAATTATATTTGGTTAGAATGAGAATAATCAACTGTGCTGGTAAAAGTGAACCTGCAATCATCTAGTATGTAACATAAAATAGTGGACCCATTAGGCTGAGTGGAGTAACAATAACAGTCCTGGTCAGTGTTACACAGGACTTACCTGTGCTGCAGTTAGGGAATTAAAGAAAGGATGGAGTAGTACACCAAAGGTGGACGGCACTGTTTCGTGCCTGGAGAATAGTGGTGTGGTAGGAAAGGACTTGTTGTCCTCTTAAATAACATGTTGTCGGATATCCATGAGGAGCGCTAAATGGCGTGCGTATCAAAGACCGGAAATTGGTCGGGGCTTGGAGCGCATAGTGGCCGGAAGTACGTTCCATTGGCTCTGTTATGGGACGCAGGTTATATAAATAGTGGTTCGGAGCGCATGATGGCCAGAAATGCGTACCATAGACAGGAAATAACTATAGTGTGAGGCGCAAGTTATATGGATTGACAGAGGAGGAGGGACATAGCGAAACGGGGGCAGACAAGGAGAAAACATGGATAAAATTAGCAAGGAGATGAAAAGAAGAATTAGGTGTAGATAAATAAGACAATTACAGAAGGGAGAACAAAATAAAGGATACCAATATGCGGCACCAGGTCCCAGTAGTGTCCAAAGGGCCTGTAATGGAATTAGAAATTAACTATTAGTGTCCAAAAGGATAAATATCAGAGCTCAAAATGGCAATATGACAGATCACTTAGAAAGAATGTGATGAAGATCTTAAAGTAAAATGTGGTTTGCACAAATGATCACTCCTTTTACTATTAGCAGTATTATTTTTTACTGAGATCAAACAAGATGGTAGTCAAAAAAACAATCAGAGTAAATTATATATTTCATATTCCCTATTCATACCCTTGGGAGTAAGGCTTTGTAAAGTGTGGATCCAAAAGGCCTCTCTCAGTTTAAGGGCTTTGGATCTATTACACCCTCTGCGTGGTGGTGGAATTTGCTCTATTACTTGGAATTTAAGTTGCGCTATAGTATGTTTTGCTTCATGGAAGTATGAAGGAATTGGCAGAAATTCTTATGTTTGATTTATGTTGGCAAATTCTTTCTCTGACTTTTTGCGAGGTTCCCCCACATATACTAAGCCACAAGGACATTTGATTAAATAAACTACGTAGTTGGAATCACACGTAAAAAAGCCTCAATTCTCAATTGGTTTACCAGTGTGTGGATGGGAGATAACCGAGCCCTTTTGTACATTTGAACACTGGAAACAATGAAGACACGGAAATGTGCCCTTCTTTTGTGTTTTTAGGAATACCTGTTTAGGTAGACGGTTGGCTGAACCTACATCAGCTCTCACCAATAGGTCACTTATGTTTTTTGGCCTACGGTTACAGGGTAGTATAGGGTTACAGAATTCCTCAACTTGTGGATATGCCTTTTCAAGAGTGGCCAGTAGCTCCAAATGATATTCAAGACCTTGTGTGCACTTGGATTGAACATGTGGACAAAGGGAATACGTTTAGTTGTGGACTTGGGTTTATATGTATTTTGGGGGTGGGGTGGGGTTTGAGTATATGTGCTGGATAACTATGTTCTCTAAACCGTTGTTTCATTTCTTCAATGCGTTGTGCCCTGATTTGTGGACCCTCAACTATAGCTTGTACTCTTTTTAATTGGGAACCTGGGAGTGCTTTTTTCATGGTAGGAGGATGAAAACTTGAAAAGTGAAGTAAATTATTCCTGTCAGTGGGTTTGCGATACAAGTCTGTAGTGAGTTTGCTTTGGGAATTTTTGATGATCAGAGTATCCAGAAAATTGATAGAGAGTTCGTCATGATGTATAGTGAATTGTAAGAAAGGTGTGAAATCTGAGTAGGCTTTATGTTGGTCCCCTCCATATACAGAAAATATCATCTATATACAGTTGCAAGAAAAAGTATGTGAACCCTTTGGAATGATATGGATTTCTGCACAAATTGGTCATAAAATGTGATCTGATCTTCATCTAAGTCACAACAATAGACAATCACAGTCTGCTTAAACTAATAACACACAAAGAATTAAATGTTACCATGTTTTTATTGAACACACCATGTAAACATTCACAGTGCAGGTGGAAAAAGTATGTGAGCCCCTAGACTAATGACATCTCCAAGAGCTAATTGGAGTGAGGTGTCAGCCAACTGGAGTCCAATCAATGAGATGAGATTGGAGGTGTTGGCTACAGCTGCCCTGCCCTATAAAAAACACACACTAGTTCTGGGTTTTCTTTTCACAAGAAGCATTGCCTGATGTTAATGATGCCTCGCACAAAAGAGCTCTCAGAAGACCTACGATTAAGAATTGTTGACTTGCATAAAGCTGGAAAGGGTTATAAAAGTATCTCCAAAAGCCTTGCTGTTCATCAGTCCACGGTAAGACAAATTGTCTATAAATGGAGAAAGTTCAGCACTGCTGCTACTCTCCCTAGGAGTGGCCGTCCTGTAAAGATGACTGCAAGAGCACAGCGCAGACTGCTCAATGAGGTGAAGAAGAATCCTTGAGTGTCAGCTAAAGACTTACAAAAGTCTCTGGCATATGCTAACATCCCTGTTAGCGAATCTACGATATGTAAAACACTAAACAAAAATGGATTTCATGGGAGGATACCACAGAGGAAGCCACTGCTATCCAAAAAAAACATTGCTGCACGTTTACAGTTTGCACAAGAGCACCTGGATGTTCCACAGCAGTACTGGCAAAATATTCTGTGGACAGATGAAACCAAAGTTGAGTTGTTTGGAAGAAACACGCAACACTTGTGGAGAAAAAGAGGCACAGCACACCAACATCAAAACTTCATCCCATCTGTGAAGTATGGTGGTGGGGGCATCATGGTTTGGGGCTGCTTTGCTGCGTCAGGGCCTGGACGGATTGCTATCATCAAAGGAAAAATGAATTCCCAAGTTTATCAAGACATTTTGCAGGAGAACTTAAGGCTATCTGTCCACCCGCTGAAGCTCAACAGAAGATGGGTGTTGCGACAGGACAATGACCCAAAGCATAGAAGTAAATCAACAGAATGGCTTAAACAGAAGAAAATACACCTTCTGGAGTGTCCCAGTCAGAGTCCTGACCTCAACCCGATTAAGATGCTGTGGTATGACCTCAAGAAAGCAATTCACACCAGACATCCCAAGAATATTGCTGTACTGAAACAGTTCTATAAAGAGGAATGGTCAAGAATTACTCCTGACCGTTGTGCACGTCTGATCTGCAACTACAGGAAACGTTTGGTTGAAGTTATTGCTGCCAAAGGAGGTTCAACCAGTTATTAAATCCAAGGGTTCACATACTTTTTCCACCTGCACTGTAAATGTTTACATGGTGTGTTCAATAAAAACATGGTAACATTTAATTCTTTGTGTGTTATTAGTTTAAGCAGACTGTGATTGTCCAGTTATTAAATCCAAGGGTTCACATACTTTTTCCACCTGCACTGTAAATGTTTACATGGTGTGTTCAATAAAAACATGGTAACATTTAATTCTTTGTGTGTTATTAGTTTAAGCAGACTGTGATTGTCTATTGTTGTGACTTAGATGAAGATCAGATCACATTTTATGACCAATTTGTGCAGAAATCCATATCATTCCAAAGGGTTCACATACTTTTTCTTGCAACTGTACCTTTTCCAGATGATGGTTGTGACATAAAAAGATGGTTAGTGTATAAGTAAGTCTCTTCAAAGTCTGCCATGTAGCAATTCTCATAAGGCGGAGCTACGTTCGATCCCATAGCGGCACCTTGTACAAAAGATGTTAGAAATACGGAATTATACAAGGAAGTAGTCTCACTCTGTCTCGTTTTACTTGAGACGGTCCTCTAGAACAATTTCTCTATGTTCCAGGATGATTTCTATTTACAGAAACAAGGTGCCGCTATGTGATCGAACGTAGCTTCTTATGCGAATTGTTACATGGCAGACTTTTGAAGAGACTTACATATACACTAACCACCTTTTTCTGTCACATACCATCATCTAAAAAAAGGTATATAGATATTTTCTGTATATGGAGGGGACTAACAGAAAGCCTACTCACATTTCACACCTTTCTCAATTCTATATATCCAGAGTTACAATTCACCGTTTCGCTATGTCCCTCCTCCTCTGTCAACCCATATAACTTGCGCCTCACTCTATAGTTATTTCCTGTCTATGGTACGCATTTCTGGCCATCATGCTCTCCAAACCGCTATTTACATAACCTGCGTCACATGCCAGAGCCAACCTCCTGCCAATGGAATGCACTTCCGGCCACTATGCGCTCCAAGCCCCGAACGATATCTGGTATTTGATACGCAAGTCCTTTCCTACCACACCACTATTCTCCAGGCACGAGACAGCGTTGTTCACCTTTGGTGTACTACTCCATCCTTTCTTCAATTCCCTAACTGCGGCACAGGTAAGTCCTGGTCAGTGTAACACGCCCTCTGTTGTTACTCCACTCAGCCTAATGGGTCCACTATTTTATGTTACATACTAGATGATAGCAGGTTCACTGTTATCAGCACAGTTGATTATTATCATTCTAACCACATATAATTACCATTCTAGCTAAAAATATATATTCTCTGTATATACACCTTGACATCTTAATATAGATTGATAGTGTAGAATGTGCTCTGTTTTACGGGTGCCTTAAATTACTGAAGAACAACTGTATCTTAAGTCAGTATTGGATTTATTTACAAATAGGGATATACCTACATTCTAAATATAATTAAGGGAATGGGAGAGGGGGTTGGAGGGGGTCAGCATCCTTGAGCTAGCTACACCATTCTCTCTCTCAGTCACACATGCCATGGGCTTTTCTCTGTACTCAGAACACTCCTCTCCAGCAGGTCTCAGCGAATCACATTCTTCATTGTAGAGTTCAGGAAGACTTGTCTTGTCCCAGAGGTCACCATTGTCCCTATTTGTAAGCTAGGTTATTGCAGGTAATTACACAGGAAGAAAGTTATATCATATACCCCTGCCATATCCCAGCATGTATGTCCTTGCTGACACAGGTGTGGGCAGTAAATACCAGCAGGGGGTCGGGCTTTCCCCAGGATGCGACAGTCCTGGCAGATCTTCCTTTCATCAGTGTCCTGCCCCAAGAACCCTTTGATGGTCCTCATTTGCATATCAAGCAGACCAGGGCGGATTCAGTTTCAGATATCAAGGAACATCTTTGCATCAAAGCTGTATCATAGATGTCAATTTTATCGGTTCCAACATTCCCTGGTCTTGTGCCTATTGGCACACACAATCAAAAAATAAACCACAGAAACTTGATATCTGCATTACTCCAGTCCTGCGAACTTTCCGGCATTGCGGCCTTTCTTCGGAAACAGTTTCTTCGTCAACATGGGCAGGCATAGACAGAACAGAAACCCATTCATTTAACAGTCACACACTATTCATTATGGATATTAATAAATAAATAACAAGTCACTAATATCCCTCATGATAATCACAGGAAAATCTACATATCCTACATTGATATCACATACAGTATATAACATTACACCATGCTAATTGACTCGATCCGTTAATCAGATAACTACCAACTAGTCTTGCTTGTCAGCTGCCTTATATAACTGGAATATGGGCAAGCCCACTTTAGCACTATGTGACAGTCTGTGCATTGCAAAGGTCCAATCCAGCTGAATTCTACTTCTCACAAGATCTCATACAATAACAATTAAAAATCAAAAGATACATGATAGATGTATATATGTCTAATACAGGTGATTCTAATGTACGTTGTGCTCTATGTTGGTTATTACGCATAAAGTGAAACCTTGGACTTTTACCCATAATGCCGTACTCTGCATGATTTTAAACTAGACATGTGAAAATTCAGGCCTCATTCATGATAATCGAGTACACCATTTGAGTAAATTAATCACCAACCACATGCTACAAATGTCTGTCATACACATTAACAATTTCCAGAAGGCTGAATAATTTTTCTTGTTGGTCATTCTGCCTTCTTACCCCTGTATAATAGGTGCTGCAAGAGACCTATTATCTGGCTATTCAAGAAGATTGAATAGACATGGCCATATCAGACTACGGACAATCAGCTTTTAGAACTTCAGTATGGCTTATATATTGATAGGAACTTCTGCTTCCTTCATTTTCCACTCACTGATTTAATGGTGCAAGTAAGAGGAAACAAGAAAACAAAAAGATCTCAGCAATATGTTGAATTTATGCAAAACAACCACATGTGTTCTTCTATTGTCCATGGCAGGCCTTCCCCCATGCAGACTTCTAGCTGATGTCTGTGCGCATTTAAATGGGGCACTGTCATCTTGATTCAAATAATGCCACACCTCGCAAAAAATACCAGTCACTCTTTTTTTGTTAAGCAGTGTCTAAGATCTATCAATAACTATGTACAAGATGAACGCTACGAATGTAGTCCAATTGCCACCACAATATTGGGCTGCTGCTATTCCTCCAGGGTCCCAAATTTGGATATGTAATTTCGCCTCATTATGGATCCTGGAAATAAAAATCAAGAGCAGTATCATTATTCTTAGCAGTCAATACCTTTCT
This sequence comes from Bufo bufo, assembly GCF_905171765.1. Taxonomy (NCBI): domain Eukaryota; kingdom Metazoa; phylum Chordata; class Amphibia; order Anura; family Bufonidae; genus Bufo; species Bufo bufo. Next base: position 222,673,913 of record NC_053391.1, read on the forward strand.
ACACCTACATGTAACCTCATTAATATGCCTAGGGGCGGTAATCTAACTTCATCCTAGCTGGGGGGCATTTGTAAACCACACAAAAACAAAATAAAAACAAACAAAAAAAAACATGGCTTCTTAGTGTAACTATAATTCTTTCAAACACATTCCCCCATTTGGTACCATACTACACTGGTACCATACTAACTAGAACATGACCAATCTGGTGAACAACTTTGAAGTTTAGTGCCTACCCAAGAAGTAGGTCTGTATATAAAAAGAAAAAAAAATACAACAACTTGTTAATTTAAAAATTTTAACAAGGAAAACAAATGCAAAGGTAGAAAAGAAAAAAAACTCACATAAAACAAGAAAAAAATATTCTGCTGGCCTTTAACACATCACTCACAGACAGACACATACTAACACCATCTCCCAACTCAACTTTTGTTCTAGTGTGTGAAAAAAGACATCTTCCTGTGAGGTCCATTGAAAGAGCAAATGCTATTTACACCTAAAACACAAAAAGTCATGGGGGGGTGGGGAGACAAAAAATACATTCACATCACAAAGGTACAGTATACATGACTGTTTTAACCAACAAATGCCTGACTGTTATTTAATTGTTTGCAAACAATTACTAATTATTGAGCTCATGATACCACGTGGTGACTATGAAGACCTTTTTAAATTTATCTAATTCTAGACTACATGTAGCCAGTACCACTCCACCTAAACCCTGTGAACAAAGCAAAAACATTAGTGTTTAGCCAGCTTGACTAAGCTGCCTTTAGTGGCTCCTGAAAAAGAAACACAAAGACAATTATTACACACAATTATTATTACAGTCAAATCCTTATTCTCTAAGCCTTGTCCTGTTATCTGTACGGCTAGAATATAAGTCCCATATTCTTCCTAAACTAAGCAGGCATTGCTCACAAAGTTTGCCATATTTTTTATGAAAAATGGTAATGCTATTTGGGACCAACTGCATACCAGCCAAAATGGAAGATTAGTCCAGGGTGCAAACATTGGTATGCTCGTCCCCCATGGCTGTTGGCTATTCGGATGGTGGGGGCCATTGTTATCTGTAATCTCCTCCTTTTGCCCCTCAGCATTTACTGACTCCCCAAGGCTGTTATCCATTACATCAGGCGCCTGTGGTATGCTTTCCTTGCCCTGGGTGGATATACTTTTATCATCCGGTATCAGGCTGAAAATATCGGGGGTTCTACAAAATCTCTGAATGTGCCCTGGTCTGTGACATTTGTAACACCTGATGAATTTCTTCCTTCTTGTACCTCTGCTCACTACTGATATATCTGCATCTGATCTATAACCATCACTGGATTCTTCACACCAGTCTCTAAGTATATTGATAAAGCTCTGGTATGAATTGGCATTTCTGAGGGCAATCCTATTAGGATAGTTCACATAACATATATTGGCCATTGAGTATATGAAGCCTGAATCATCAGCAGACATATCGGGACAATTATACACACTTTTGTACAGTGAAAGATATTGGTTACAGAACAATATAGGGTCATCTCCTCTTCTAAATCTCATTCTTTGTAACGCATTTATCCCTCTATCATCACGACTCTTTAACACACGCTGCAGTTCTTTCATCCTTCCCTCTGCATCTAAGTTGTCATTCTCATATGCAGATACCTGGGCTGCTAGAGGTGCTGGTACCCAAGCCCTTAGAAGAGAGCATGCATCTTTATCAGTCAAAGTGTATTTCTGTACAATAGCCTCAAATTTATTAGACAGGCACACGGGTGACTCCAGTGTATTAAACTCACCCAGAATCTGGCACAATGTAAGTTTTTCATTAATTGTGAGTACACTAGTGCCCTCCCCTAAATATCCAGGAGCATTTGCTAGTGCCACCTCATTGGATGTATTCACATCAGTGACAATACAGATATTGGCTGATGGACACTTTTTCTTCCGTTCATTGAGGGATAATATCCATTGCTCCTTTCTAAGTAGTTGTGAGTTTGCATCTTCCAATTTCCTCTCCAAAGACATTACCAATTCCTCCATATGAGATAATTTTAGTTGCAATGAACCAACAAGTCTACTCTTCATATCAAAGTTTGCATTGCATTGTTCCAATTGTTTTTGCAGCTCACAATTTCTTTCGGATAAATTGCACACAGTAGCCCTCAAGTCATCCATTTCAACACTGGAGGCAGTTGCAATGCTACTAAGATTATCTCCAATTTTCTCTATCTGCTCTCCAAGATGACTCCTTTCTGCTCTCCATTGCTCCCCCATTTGCTCAGAAATTTCTGTGATTCTGAGCAATACCGCAATTTCGTTAGCCAATTTCTGTTTGTTACCTTTCTTTGTAAGTGGTCTACTCTGCAGTTTGTCATTATGTTGCTGACACTGAGACAACAACGCATTAACTTGACTCTTAAGAGGTTCATCTGCACATGAATGATATTTGGCAGAGGCATATTTCTTAACATAACTATAGGCCAGTTCCATTTCACCAATGTACACTCAACACAAGATACAACTATTAAAATAAAAGCTATTGTCCTGCCAATACACACTCACAAGTGAACAAGACAAAGAACCAAACTTTTCAGTGTTCCCACAATGTCTTTACATACATGCACACACTTAGTCTGAACTCAAGTCAAGATTCCAAACAAGCACAAATTGTTCCTCTATAGAGAATCCACACTTTCCTCTGCTTTAACGCTCATTAACATACAGCATTCAATACTTTATCCACTATTACAACTCCACATACACTCAAGGACAACAAACAATTAGAACTTTTGCATATCCAATGAATAACTCACCACACTTTCAATCCTTCTACGAAGTCCAAGATCCAGCTGACTTCACCATGGAATCTGTGCAAAAGGTCTGGTCTGTTCTTTCAGCAATTTGAATTAGAGCAATTCCGTCTTATAGGTTCTATGTGGATTTAGGAATTTCCACACTCTTTCTGGGGTGCCAAATGTAGAATGTGCTCTGTTTTACGGGTGCCTTAAATTACTGAAGAACAACTGTATCTTAAGTCAGTATTGGATTTATTTACAAATAGGGATATACCTACATTCTAAATATAATTAAGGGAATGGGAGAGGGGGTTGGAGGGGGTCAGCATCCTTGAGCTAGCTACACCATTCTCTCTCTCAGTCACACATGCCATGGGCTTTTCTCTGTACTCAGAACACTCCTCTCCAGCAGGTCTCAGCGAATCACATTCTTCATTGTAGAGTTCAGGAAGACTTGTCTTGTCCCAGAGGTCACCATTGTCCCTATTTGTAAGCTAGGTTATTGCAGGTAATTACACAGGAAGAAAGTTATATCATATACCCCTGCCATATCCCAGCATGTATGTCCTTGCTGACACAGGTGTGGGCAGTAAATACCAGCAGGGGGTCGGGCTTTCCCCAGGATGCGACAGTCCTGGCAGATCTTCCTTTCATCAGTGTCCTGCCCCAAGAACCCTTTGATGGTCCTCATTTGCATATCAAGCAGACCAGGGCGGATTCAGTTTCAGATATCAAGGAACATCTTTGCATCAAAGCTGTATCATAGATGTCAATTTTATCGGTTCCAACAGATAGTCTGCATTTTGGAATTTGCATCAGGTTCAGATACATCTTGGACATTGCACTTACAGCTTCATGATGAGGTTACAACTCAGATACAATTGCGATAATTAACTCTGGAACTTGGATTCACTGCTTGCATCACATGTGGAGAGACAGCCCAATCAGTGTTTAAGTCAAATATGTCTGATTGAACCTTCTGTACCGCATCAGCCATTGTATTTATCTTTTATTTTATTTATTTTTTCACAAATTGTGTTTACTTCTTTATTTCTTTGTACTTTAGTGTCTGATGAAGGCCTGCAAGCCAAAAACGTTCACACACTGCCGCGTGACTTATTTTTCTGAATAATAAAAGAAGCCAAATTGATTAAGAAAAACTTTGCTGTGATTTATGTTTACTAGTTTATCAGGTTATAGTCACCTTTGCATTAGGTGGACAGTTTGTAAGCTACCGGGTGCCCACCGTAACCAAGGACAGAAAGGTAATTTGTCAGAATATTCACTTACGAGGATCCAAAGTACTATTGAAAGGCTGAGTAACAAAAGCAAGATCAGGAACCAAGTACAAGTAAGAACATCACATCTACTGAAGTGATCTGGAGCTAACCTCTACACTTCACCTCAAGGAGCCTGCTAATTTGGATTTGCAGCTTTACCCTTTTTCCCATCTGTATGCAAGACAAAGTGATGATATTGGATGCCTTACTACATCTGACAAGTAAAGTTCCTGTTTGGTTTAACTACTGTTTCATTCCTCATTCTTCTGCTCCATCTCTTAATTGCACCTTACGGTGCTGGCGTCACGAACACAGGGGCCTAGCCACCAAAGCACTCTAAGTAGTGTTGATCGAGCATCAAAGTGCTCGGCTGCTCTGGTAGAACACTTTGCGATGCTCGGGTGCTCTACAGAACACCCGAGCACAATAGAAGTTAAAGGAAGAAACCGAGCATTAAATCAGGCATCCCCAGCTCTGAAGAGGGGAGGGTGTCGGGTCCCACTGAGGTCTATGCAGAAGATCTCTGTAGATTGAGGGAATCCCCCAGTGTGATTCCGCGGCTTAGGAGTCCTTGCTCTGACTCCATATATGGAGTCAGTGCTTGGAGACACCCAGGGTATTTAAATCTAATTTAGGGTACTTTCACACTAGCGTTTTTCTTTTCCGGCATAGAGTTCCGTCCTAGAGGCTCAATACCAGAAAACAACTGGTCAGTTTTATCCCCATGCATTCTGAACGGACAGCAATCCGTTCAGGATGCATCAGGATGTCTACAGTTCAGTCTTTTTGACTGATCAGGACAGAGATAAAACCGCAGCATGCTACAGTTTTATCTCCGGCCCAAAAAACTGAACACTTGCCTGAATGCCGGATCTGGAATTTATTTTCCATAGGAATGTATTAGTGCCGGATCCAGCATTCAAAATACCGGATCCGTCCTTCCAGTCTGACACTGGAAAGACGGATCCTGCATATCAATGCATTTGTAAGACGGATCAGTTGGTGTACGCTTTGACGGATCCGGCAGGCAGTTCCGGCTACGGAACTGTTTACCGGATCACTCTGCCGCAAGTGTGAAAGTACCCTTAGTCTCTATTTCTGAAAAGTTTCTGCCGGGATTTGAACTCACAACCTTCTACTTTAGAGGCAAGGACTTTAACCACTCAGCTATAAAGCTGAATGATAACCTATATAATAACCCAGTGAAACCACACAGAATTGCATAATACCTACATAGATATAGTGTATAGCCAAATTATTAATTACAGACAACCATCTCATTAGCAAAAAAGGTCTCTTTATTAAATACATATATGTAAAAAACATATACAAGGGAGTCCCCACTATTAGGGACTACTGGAATGAGACTGGAATGAGACTAAATGTATAAAGTATATAAGGTGAGCACAAGAAAGATATCCTCCTACTAATGACACATATATTACCTAATAAAGTGCTTGAGAGAGGAGAGAAACAGGTAGTTGGATCTCTACTACAGGTTGCACATATATATATATATATATATATATAGATATAGAAGTGCATTAGTCATTATGACGTCACGCACAGGTATAATCTAATGCTAAACCTGTGGCAGTACAATCACGAGGCAACCATATAGGGGAGAACCAAAAAACCAAAAGCAGGCTTATCACTACATAAACAAAGTGTAATCACGCCTCTCATATGAAAAAAAAAAAGTGATTAACCCCTTAAGGACACAGGACGTACCTGTACGCCCTATTTCCCGAGTCCTTAAGGACACAGGACGTACCGGTACGTCCTAACTTAAAATCGGGATTCCGGCACCGTGGGGGTTAATCGCAACGGGATGCCGGCTGAAATCATTCAGCCGGCATCCCGTAACAACGCAGGGGGGGTCATTTGACCCCCGTATCTGCGATCGCAGAAAACCGCAGGTCAATTCAGACCTGCGGTTTTCTGCGCTTCCGGTCCATTCGGGTGTCCTGTGACCCGATGAACCGGAAAAAGACTGCAATCGGTGGCGTGATTACACACCACCAATCGCAGTCCGAAGATTTGGAGAGGCAGTGCTGGCCCTGGTGCTGAACACTGCTGTCCAGGGTGCTGATTAGTGCAGGGGGGAGAGGCGCGAGATTCAAACTTCCTGCGCTCCTCTCTCCCCTCCTCTTCCTGTTCTGCACGAGCACCCGGCAGCATCGTCCAGCACCAGCTCCTGCGTCCCCCTAATCGGCATCCATCACCCTCCTGCACCCATCGCCACCCAGGTAGGTTAGGGTCAGTGAGGGAGAGGCACCGTTAGGCAGGTAAAGAAGGGAAAAGTTAGTTAGGAAAAAAAAAAAAAAAAGTACTTTTATTCAAAACTTTCTTTGATCCATCTATCACACCCCAGACCCCCCCCTGCCACTTGGTCGCGGTTGATGAGTCTCTCGTTGCGTTCAAGGGGAGACTCAGTTTCCGCCAATATATTCCCACAAAGCGGGCGAGGTATGGCGTGAAGCTATACAAAATTTGTGAGAGTACCTCAGGGTACACTTACAAATTTCGTGTGTACGAGGGGCGAGATTCCCGGATTCAACCCCCAGAATGTCCCCCCACTCTGGGTGTTAGCGGGAAACTCGTTTGGGACCTTATGTACCCACTGCTGGATAACGGTTACCACTTGTACGTGGATAACTTTTATACCAGTATCCCCTTGTTCAGGTCCCTTGCCGCCAGATCCACGTTCACTTGTGGGACCGTGCGGAAAAATCAACGCGGCCTCCCTGCCTACCCCCTCCAGGTACCTATCCCCAGGGGTGAGACCCGTGCACTTACCAGTGGAAACCTGTTGCTGGTCAGGTATAAGGACAAGAGGGATGTCCTTATGCTGTCCACAATCCACGGTAACAGCACCACCCCAGTCTCTGTGCGAGGTACCACGGCAACGGTCCTCAAGCCCGATTCTATCGTCGACTACAATCGGTATATGGGAGGAGTTGATCTCTCTGATCAAGTCCTCAAGCCATATAACGCCATGCGCAAAACCCGGGCATGGTACAAAAAAGTTGCGGTCTACTTGGTGCAGGTTGCCTTGTACAACTCTTTTGTACTATCCCGAAGCGCTGGCAGCACAGGGACATTCCTCCAGTTCTATGAGGCAGTCCTCAAGGACCTGATCTTTTCGGACCGGCAAAGAGCAGGCCGGAGTACCTCGGGAACTGGAGGCACCCGGATCGTCCCTGGCCAACACTTTCCAGGTGTGGCCCCCCATACTGGAAAGAAGGGACGAACCCAAAAAAAGTGCAGAGTGTGTCACAAGAGGGGGATACGGAAGGACACCACCACTCAGTGTGACACGTGCCCCAATCATCCGGGCCTCTGCGTTATCGATTGCTTCAGGGAGTATCACACATCCATGGAGTACAACATTTTTATAATCCCCAACAGTCCACTAGAGAACATAATAAACTATGGCTCTCACGGAAACAATTTTTCTTTCCCCAAAAAATATTAGTTTTAGTGCAGGCATCCTCAAACTGCGGCCCTCCAGATGTTGTAAAACTATAACTCCCAGCATGCCCAGACAACCTACAGCCATCAGCAGCGCATGGTGGGAATTGTAGTTTTACAACATCTGGAGGGCCGCAGTTTTAGGATGCCTGCTTAGTGTCTCCAAAGTCTGAGAGCCATACATATTGGGCATCGTCGCGTGCGTAAAAGTCGTCGCTATAAAAATAACTTTTGACCAAATGCCTCGGATGAACGGTGGTAAAAATATAAAATAAAAACGGTGCCAAAACACCCATTTTTGGGCAAAATTTCAATTTGAATCCATTTTGCCGGTAATAAAGCAAGGGTTAACAGCCAAACAAAACAAAATATTTATTGCCCCGATTCTGTAGTTTGCAGAAACACCCCATATGTGGTCGTAAATGGCTATATAGCCGCACTGCAGGGCATAGAACGAAGGGAACTCCATACGGTTTCTGGAAGGCAGATTTTGATGGACAGTTTTTTTTTTTACACCATGTCCCATTAGAAGCCCCCCTGATGTAGCCTAGACTAGAAACTCAAAAAATGTGACCCCATCTAAGAAACTACACCCCTCCAGGTATTCAAAAGTTACTTTACAAACTATGTTAACCCTTTAGGTGTTCCACAAAACTAAATAGCGAATGTAGAAACAATTTTAGAATTAAATTTTTTTGTTACATTGCCTCAAAAAAGAGTAATATAGAGCAACCAAAAATCAAATTTACCCCTAAAATAGTCCCAAAACAACAACCACCTTATCCCGTAGTTTCCTAGATGGGGTCACTTTTATGGAGTTTCTACTCTAGGGGTGCATCAGGGGGCTTGAAAGGGTACATGGTGTAAATAAACCAGTCCAGCAAAATCTGCCTTCCAAAAACCATATGACGTTCCCCTTCTTCTATGTCCTGCCGTTTAGCCAAATAGTAGTTTACAACCACATATGGGGTGTTTCTGCAAACTACAGAATCAGGGCAACCCATATTGAGTTTTGTTTGGCAATTAACCCTTGTTTTACTCCTGGAAAAAATTGATTATATTGGAAAATTTTCCAAAAAATAGAAATTTCTAAATTGTTTCTCCATCTGCCATTAACTCTTGTGGAACACCTAAAGGGTTAACAAAGTTTGTAAACCCAGTTTTGAATACCTTGAGGGGTGTACTTTCTTAGATGGAGTCACTTTTTTGAAATTTCTATTCTAGGGGTACAACAGGGGGCTTCAAATTGGACATGGTATAAACAAAACCAGTCCTGCAAAATCTGCCTTCCAAAACCCATATGGCGTTCCCCTCCTTCTATGTGCTCCCGTTCGGCCAAACAGTAGTTTACGACCACATATGGGGTGTTTCTGCAAACTACAGAATCAGGGCAACCCATTTTGAGTGTTGTTTGGCAGTTAACCCTTGTTTTACTCCTGGAAAAAATTGATTATATTGGAAAATCTTCCAAAAAATAGAAATTTTTAAATTGTTTCTCAATCTGCCATTAACTCTTGTGGAAGACCTAAAGAGTTAATAAAGTTTGAAAAAACTGTTTTGAATACCTTGAGGGGTGTAGTTTCTAGAATGGGGTCATTTTTGGGAGGTTTCTATTATCTAAGCCTCACAATATGACTTCAAACCTGAACTGGTCCATAAAAAGTGGGATTTTGAAGATTTCTGAAAAATTTCAAAATTTGCTTCTAAACTTCTAAGCCTTGTAACATCCCCAAAAAATAAAATATCATTCCCAAAATGCTACAAACATGAAGTAGACATATGGGGAATGTAAAGTCATCACAATTTTTGGGGGTATTACTATGTATTGAAATACACACTTAAGAGAATTAAATCGGTAGACGTTCTTATAGTATTTGAAAGATAACAGCCTGATGAACGTTTAAAAATAAAAAACAAAACCTTTATTTAAATTCTGTTTAAAAATAGGGTAGGAAAAGACCCATATGTCACAGTCTGTGACCATCAGGCAACTAGTCTTCAATTAACATACAGAGGGGGAGACTAAATAACACCTCTGTATATTAAAAAGACCAGGCTAAGACCTGACTTGCTAGCTAGGATTGCTGGAGTATGCAAGTCAGGAAAACGGACACAAATAACAGTGTGAACGGATGCAGAGTGTGTGTATACCAATGAACCTGTGGACTGTATATGAGGACAATTACGGGTGAATACCCACTGGTATACAAATCTCAACACACTAAGTCTCACTACCTCTATTAAGTAGAAGTGTCAAAGGATTTGAGACCACTAGATATAACGTTTGGATGTGTATATGGCCTATGGTCAGGACCTAAAGTCGCAACTCTATGCCCGCAGCCAATATTGGCTAGATACAGTCACTCAGAGCTAGTATATTTTAGCTCCATACACACAGCAAAAGCCAGTATATTTTGGCTCATCCATTCATCACATGCATACTCTGAGGCTGACTAAAAAGTAATTTGCATCTTGTGCAGTCCTGCCTAGAGAGCTGTGTCCTAGTACATTTACAGCAGCTCTACGCGTTTCCACGTGATCTATACATTATCACGCTTCTTCAGGAGCTTGTTTTCAGTACATATGTCAAAGACAGTTGGAGCTGCACTGTAGTGTGCTATGGCTCATGGCGCTATAATGGCCGCATGCGGCCGATAGAACGCCGAGTTCATACGGCCGAGGCCCCGCCCATCAAGAGAGGTGTGCAGGTAGCACCTCCAATCAGAAGTATGGGCGGGCTCAATGGCTCCGCCCTCCGACCGGCCGATGCCGAAAATGATACTGACACCTTCTGGCGCATGTGGCGCTTTTACAGTAACAGGGGGAATGAAAATCGCGGCCCGCGCAATGCCATTAGATCCAGAGCAGATTTACTGGACGGGGTACCATAAGGATTCATAAACCGAACCAACAGGTACCGCTCACCATCCATGTCATGTGACATCCACAGGGAGGAGTTCTATCAATCAATACATTACCAGACTTGAAAATATATATTACTGCACATCACAGCACAAATGCAATATGCAGAGTATATCCTCAGCATGCATAGATCTAGATCAACATATATGCTGGATGCAGTAGATAGAGAAATGGAAAAAGAATCGAACCAATTGCATTTACATGTTTGTAATATAAGGCAGCATTAGGAACATAGATATGTGCACCAATATAACACCAGACATACAGTTCTGATATAGGAAAACACATACCATTCCATATGTATAAGAGGCTGTGTTTAGATGAAGCTGGCAAAAGATATGGACTCATTAAGCCCAAATGGTTGAACTGTCTGCAGCTTATATGTCCACATCGCTTCTTTCCGTAGTAGGGGTATATCAATATCCCCTCCACGGATTGACATTTTCACTTGGTCAATCCCCTGCACTTTTAACACATCAGGGTTACCGTCATGCATGTCACATACATGACGTGCCACTGATGTGTCACGCTTATTGCGGATGTCGGACAAATGTTCCCCAAATCTGCATCTCAGTTCACGTCTTGTTTTACCGACTTATTGTGACCCACATCGGCAGCTGATTAGATATACAATACCCACAGAGGTGCATCTGATGAATGACCGTATCATATACCTCTTACCTGTTGTATGGCTAGTAAAAAAATTCACCTCTCAAGATGTTTCTGCAGATGATGCATGAGCCACAGGGAAAGGTACCTTTAAGGGTATTTCTCAACCAGGTCTCAGATTTAGGTTGTGTATATAAACTATGCACCAGGTGGTCACGTAGGTTCAGGCTGCGACGGTACGTGATTGGGGGGAAATCCGGAATAAGCTCCCCAATATCTGGGTCAGATTGCAAGATGGACCAGTGATTTAGTAAAATGTTGCGAACATTTTTATGAGCCTTATCAAAGGTTGCGACAATTCTGGGCGTGGAGTCCGCAGTGCTTCTGGGTTTCGGAATCAAGAGCTGCGTGCGATCTGTACTCATAGAGTGATGGTCCATAAAAAGTGGGATTTTGAAGATTTCTGAAAAATTTCTAAATTTGCTTCTAAACTTCTAAGCCTTGTAACATCCCCAAAAAATAAAATATCATTCCCAAAATGCTACAAACATGAAGTAGACATATGGGGAATGTAAAGTCATCACAATTTTTGGGGGTATTACTATGTATTACAGAAGTAGAGAAACTGAAACTTTGAAATTTACTAATTTTTTAAAATTTTTTGTAAAAATTAAATTTTTTTATGCAGAAAAATTAACTTTTTTGCCCAATTTTAGCAGTGTCATGAAGTACAATATGTGACGAAAAAACAATCTCAGAACGGCCTGGGTAAGTCAAAGCGTTTAAAAGTTATCAGCACTTAAAGTGACACTGGTCAGATTTGCAAAAAATGGCCTGGTCCTTAAGGTGAAATAGGGCTGTGTCCTTAAGGGGTTAAGCAAGAGAAAGTGGAGGTAAATGGATCTCCACTGCAGGCTGCTCATATATGAATATAAAAACTCGTAACACAGTTAGGGGAAGTGGCTTCCCCTGACGAAGCCATTCAGCGAAACGCGTTGTATAGGTGAGGGACACTGGTATGGGAGATGTGATTATACTCTGTTCATGTATTGGTGAACTTGTTTGAGGTTTCTCTGGCTCTCCCCTATATGGCTGTCTTATGATCCTACTATTACAATAATCAACCACAGAAAAGAGTGCAAAACACACCAATAATAAACGATTAAAATGTAATATTTATTGATATGCAATGTTAAAAAGTGATGTTCACAGTACAACAATAATAACAGTTGCATAACCCCTCAAATAGCCGCTCTCCAATATGTAAAGGGATGCAACAATAGGACGACCTATGAAGATGGTAGTAACGAGCCCCGAATACAAAAATAACAACGGGTTCTATATAAAGTGCATATAAGTGCAATGGTATTCCATAAAGTGAGCTATGCGTAGAATGAACAGTAAAGTGACATACATATATTCTCACTAACTACAGATACAACATGAAGGGCAACATACCGATTGGAAGAGAGACAATAAAAGGGGTGATGGCGCTCCTACGTTTCGCGTATGACAGCTTCCTCAGGAAGAGTAAAAAAAGTCCTACTATTACAAGCCTAATATATTTTACTATACTTGTGAGTGACTTTGTAATGTATTACGAGTTTTTATATTCCTATATGAACCACCCTTTAGTGGAGATCCGTTTACCTCCACTTTCTCTTGCTTAAAGGGTTTCTACCACCACATTTTGACCTAATTAGCTGTCAGACACTAGCGATCTGCTAGTGTCTGCTGTACCTAACCATGCTATTGTAATTCCTTTCTCTGCAGCGGTTACCCTAAAAAACGTACTTTTATTGGTATGCAAATGAGCCTGTAGGTGCTATGGGGGCGTCTTTTCAGCACCTAGAGGCTCCGTCCACTCATCATTTCTGCCGCCTAGCGCGCTCCAGCCCGCCCCGCTCCTCTAGATTGACAGCCTACTCGCGCCTGCGCCGTGTGCTTCTGTATTCGGAGCAGGAGCAGTGACTGTTGGACTGCTCCCTGCGCCGTAATCGGCGCAGGCGCAGTGAAGATGCCGGCGCAGGGAGACAGTCACTGCACCTGCGCCGAATACAGAAGCACACGAGGCAGGCGCGAGTAGGCTGTCAATCTAGAGGAGCGGGGCGGGCTGGAGCGCGCTGGGCGGCAGAAATGGTGAGTGGACGGGGCCTCTAGGTGCTGAAAAGACGCCCCCATAGCACCTACAGGCTCATTTGCATACCAATAAAAGTACGTTTTTTAGGGTAACCACTGCAGAGAAAGGAATTACAATAGCATGGTTAGGTACAGCAGACACTAGCAGATCGCTAGTGTCTGACAGCTAATTAGGTCAAAATGTGGTGGTAGAAACCCTTTAAGCACTTTATTTTTTATGAGAGGCGTAATTACACTTTGTTTATGTAGTGATAAGCCTGTTTTAGTTTTTTTTGTTCTCCCCTATATGGTTGCCTCGTGATTTTACTGACACAGGTTTAGCATTAGATTATACCTGTGCGTGACTTTATAATGACTGATGCACTTCTATATATACACTCACCTAAAGAATTATTAGGAGCACCTGTTCTATTTCTCATTAATGCAATTATCTAGTCAACCAATCACATGGCAGTTGCTTCAATGCATTTAGGGGGGTGGTCCTGGTCAAGACAATCTCCTGAACTCCAAACTGAATGTCAGAATGGGAAAGAAAGGTGATTTAAGCAATTTTGAGCGTGGCATGGTTGTTGGTGCCAGACGGGCCGGTCTGAGTATTTCACAATCTGCTCAGTTACTGGGATTTTCACGCACAACCATTTCTAGGGTTTACAAAGAATGGTGTGAAAAGGGAAAAACATCCAGTATGCGGCAGTCCTGTGGGCAAAAATGCCTTGTGGATGCTAGAGGTCAGAGGAGAATGGGCCGACTGATTCAAGCTGATAGAAGAGCAACGTTGACTGAAATAACCACTCGTTACAACCGAGGTATGCAGCAAAGCATTTGTGAAGCCACAACACGCACAACCTTGAGGCGGATGGGCTACAACAGCAGAAGAACCCACCGGGTACCACTCATCTCCACTACAAATAGGAAAAAGAGGCTACAATTTGCATGCAAAATTGGACTGTTGAAGACTGGAAAAATGTTGCCTGGTCTGATGAGTCTCGATTTCTGTTGAGACATTCAAATGGTAGAGTCCGAATTTGGCGTAAACAGAATAAGAACATGTATCCCTCCTCTGATGGCTACTTCCAGCAGGATAATGCACCATGTCACAAAGCTCGAATCATTTCAAATTGGTTTCTTGAACATGACAATGAGTTCACTGTACTAAAATGGCCCCCACAGTCACCAGATCTCAACCCAATAGAGCATCTTTGGGATGTGGTGGAATGGGAGCTTCGTGCCCTGGGTGTGCATCCCTCAAATCTCCATCAACTGCAAGATGCTATCCTATCAATATGGGCCAACATTTCTAAATAATGCTATCAGCACTTTGTTGAATCAATGCCACGAATTAAGGCAGTTCTGAAGGCAAAAGGGGGTCCAACACCGTATTAGTATGGTGTTCCTAATAATTCTTTAGGTGAGTGTGTATATATATATATATATATATATATATATATATAATAGTAAAAAAGATAATCAGCAGCACTGATTTGCAAATCCCAAATGTTCCTGGACGAGGAGCAATGTGGATATAAGAAGATAGGAAAATGGGCAGCACTCCGGTCTTGTGATAGAAAATAGGTGATGTTTTATTCACACCCAAACACAATGCAGCATTTCAGCCCTCTCAATGGAGCCTTTGTCAAGCTTGACAAAGGCTCCATTGAGAGGGCTGAAATGCTGCATTGTGTTTGGGTGTGAATAAAACATCACCTATTTTCTATCACAAGATCGGAGTGCTGCCCATTTTTCTATCTTCATATATATATATATATATATATATATATATATATATATATATATGCAACCTGTAGTAGAGATCCAACTACCTGTTTCTCTCCTCTCTCAAGCACTTTATTAGGTAATATATGTGTCATTAGTAGGAGGATATCTTTCTTGTGCTCACCTTATATACTTTATATATTTAGTCTCATTCCAGCTGTCCCTCTTTCACTTTTTCTGTCCCACTAAAATGGTGGGGACTCCCTTGTATATGTAGAGAGACCTTTTTGCTAATGAGATGGTTGTCTGTAATTTATAATTTGGCTATACACTATATCTATGTAGGTATTATAAAGTTGAATGATAAACTATGTCAGAAAAACCTCATAGTAGTTTGTCATGTAGTAAGAATTCCTGTCATGTTACACATGCATGGTTTGCCTTTTCATTCTGTGTGTCCCTTCTCTCTTCCACTCCTGCTGTGCTCTCTGCAATGTCTCCTCCCCTCTCTCCCTTGCATTCTGGCTTCACTTTTCATCTCTGCCACATGTATCCTGTTAGCTGCTCACACCATGATTTTTTTGACATATCTATTTGTTCATTGGTGTATTTTCTGCACAGTTTGGAATAAACTTCGTCTTCACGATCTACAAGGTGTCCTTTGGATCGAGTCACTGTCAGCCAATTCAACTAAGATTGATGGTTACCGCTATCTCATCACAACTGTAAGTTTCAGAGACCACACTTTAAATGCTTAGGGTACTTTCACACTAGCGGTTTTCTTTTCCGGCGCTGAGTTCCGTCCTAGGGGCTCAAATCCAGAAAAGAACTGAACAGTTTTATCCTAATGCATTCTGAATGGAGAGTAATCCGTTCAGGGTGCATCAGGATGTCTTCACCTCAGTCTTTTTGACTGATCAGGCTTTTCAGAAAACCGTAGCATGTTGTATTTTTACCTCCGGCCAAAAATCCTGAACACTTTGACTGAACGCCATTGACTTTGACTTTTTCCCATTGACTTGCATTAACGCCGGATTCGGCGCCGTGTGTTCAGTCAAACCGGATCCGGCTTTTGCATGTTAAACCCGAAAAATGTGAAAAAAAAGTTAAAGTCCATAAATGGCGGATCCGTTTTTTCCAATGCATTTTTTCATTGTGATCAAAATCCTGATCAGGATTCAAATGTAATCCGTTTTCACACATTTTTCCGGATCCGGCGGGCAGTTCGAATGCCGGATTTAAACAACGCTAGTGTGAAAGTAGCCTTAGATTGGAGATGCATAACAATTCCTATACAGCAGAAGTATCATTTTATATTTCAGTGCAGGTTAACATGTAGCTGTGTAGCGTAGTGGTTAAAGTTCTTGGCTCTAATGTAGAAGGTTGTGGGTTCAAATCTCGGCAGAAACATTTTAGAAATAGAGGCTAAAGTAAATTTATATATTTTATATTTTTTTAGTAGTTGTAAAAAAATGTATGGCACAAAATAAATGTGTAATTACAAAAAATAAATAAAATAAAATATATATATAATCATACTTCTGATATATATGAATGCATTTTATGTGGGAAATTACTACTGATGTTTTTAGCCAAATTATAATTTATATATACCTATATTATATATTCTAAATATATAATACTATATGTACATATATTATGGCTAAAAACGTATATATATTTAAATTACATGTAGCCTCTATTTCTGAAAAGTTTCTGCCACTCAGCTATAAAGCTGGATGATAAACTATGTCAGAAAAACCTCATAGTAATTTGTCATGTAGTAAGTATTCCTATACAGCAGAAGTATCATTTCATATTTCAGTGCAGGTTAACATGTAGCTGTATAGCGTAGTGGTTAAAGTTCTTGGCTCTAATGTAGAAGTTTGTGAGTTCAAATTCCAGCAGAAACTTTTCAGAAATAGATGCTAAATTGGATTTAAATACACTGACTCGAGCATCGCACACGAGGTACTGGTGTTCGGCCGAGCATGCTCGCTTAACTCTAACCCTAAGCATATCCACTACCATCAAGGGCACCTCAACTTCCATCTGGCTGGTGTTCCCTGCAATAGAGAGTGCCTCGGAGGATTTAGTGCTGTCTTCCTCATCTCTTTTTTTTTGTATTTACATTTAGTCTAAGACTACTAGTTGCCTGCTCTTGACATGTGCATGTTTGGTTTTTTGGTATTTGTTGATTAAAAATTAGCTTTTATTATTTCTTTATTTAATAAATTGTGGACACTTATATCTAACCTACTAAATTAAAACTCTCTACAGTAGACCCTTTGTGTGCTATATACTTGCATTTATCTGCATTTATTTTTCTCTTGTAGTAGCTAATATTGCAGTAGCAGCGTGTTATTAGACTGGCTGTCTTTTTCGCTATCTGCTTCTATGTACGCATTGTATCTGCTGTGATTCCAGTAGTGCAGACTGCCCGATCCTCTGAAGATGCCATGTATATGGCGAAACATGTCAGGGGGCAGCGTTTAGTATTTTAGGCTACAGCAGACCCAGTACAAGTGTGCAAGCTACCAAGTAGCTAGTAGGTAGTACAGTTAGCGATTGCGCCGCCATCAGAATTCAAGCACATCAATCGAATGAGCGAAAGCAGACAGTCAGAAGGCAGCAAGTGTAGCAAATGTATGGCTACCAATAACAGTCACAAATAAGGGCAACAATGTTATACCAATGTGTCAGAAGGAATAGACACTGAATAGCTAGTAGGCAGTATAGATAGTAACAGCGCCGCTACTGGATCCACAGCAGATACAATGCGTACATAGAAGCAGATAGCAAAAAAGACAGCCAGTCTAATAACACGCTGCTACTGCAATATTAGCTACTACAAGAGAAAAATAAATGCAAGTATATAGCACACAAAGGGTCTACTGTAGAGAGTTTTAATTTAGTAGGTTAGATATTGTGATGTTTGTGATAGATCACTGTGACCTTTACCCTCTTTCTCCTGATGCATGATGGGGGAGGAGGAGCTGTACCAGGAAGTCAGACAGTGTGTGAGGGGAACTGGAAGCAGACACATGAGGCTGAGAAGGGATTACATCTGATAAGGACAGAAGCTGTTTGGAATAAGACTCCTCCATGTAAGAATGCCATAATGTTCCGAGTAATAAACCTTGCTCTGGTTAAGTAGTACATCGGCCTGTGTGTGTAACTTGCTGAGCAGATACTGGCAGCATTGCCAGCAGCACCTGAGAGACACAGAGTGTCCAGGGGACATAACAGTGGCGACGAGGATTGTGGATTTTAGCACACATGGCCTTCATAGGGTTTATTCAACCATTTGATCCTGCAGCTGAGTCATGGATCTCCTGGGTGGAGAGGCTGGAACAGTATATGGAAGCAAATAATGTGACTGTTGAAAAGAGAAGTGCAGTTTTTCTCACTGCATTGGGTCAAGCTGCATATGGAACCCTCAGAGACCTTGTTTCTCCAGACAAGCCAGCCTCTAAGTCCCTGCCTGAGTTAATTCAGACGCTACATACACACTACAACCCGAAGCCGTTAGAAATCGCAGAGCGGTTTAAATTCTACAGTAGAAGGCAGCAGGCCGGAAGCATATAAAGACATATATCATTGCTTTACGTAAACTAGCTGCCACTTGTCAGTTTGGAGACTACCTACAGACGGCTCTCCGTGACATGTTCGTCATGGGACTCTGCGACCCAGCCATACAGAAACGTTTACTCACAGAACCCGACTTGACTCTGACGAAAGCCACTGACATTGCTACGGTCATGGAGTTGGCAACACGGGACACCACCCTACTGAAGGCACCACCTACAACTCCTGCAAGCCAGGGTGAGGAAATATTCCACACTGCTATCACTCAACGCTCGAGACGCCCGTCCCCTGCCACTCAGCTTAAACCTCGCCACCCTAATTCTTCTGTCTCTGGGACCCCGACTTGCTACCGTTGTGGTAACACTACTCACAGTGCGCCTGCTTGCAAGTTCAAGGATGTCGTTTGTTTTCGCTGTGGAAAGACTGGTCATATTGGGCGCGTTTGCCGCAGCTCTCGCTCCCCGAACACTACCACAAAAGATAGATGTAAACAGACATTCCGTGTGGATATGGACAATAACGGTTTTAGCTCTGATGAGGAGACCTGTGTCCAGCATGTTGGACTGTTTCGAGTAGCTGGGAGTACTCCGGCGATTAAAGTGGATGTCACACTCAATGGCTGTCCTGTCTCCATGGATGTTGATACAGGGGCAGCTGTGTCTGTCATTTCATGGACTGATTTAAAGGCATCGGGTCTGTCCCTGCCGCTAAAACCTACAAAGCTCACACTACAAACCTACAGCAAGGAACTACTACAGCCCTTGGGTTATGTACAACCCCTTGTTACATTAGGCAACCACAGTCAAAGTCTACGCCTTTATGTTGTAAGGAATGGAGGTCCTCCGCTGTATGGAAGGGACTGGATCAAAGCCCTGGGCATGCCTCCTTTTACCATTGCCCAATGTACATTGCTTTCTAAAGTAGACCATTGGGTGGAATCCCTGAAGTCACGTTTTAAAGAGGTTTTTGAGGACTCTTTGGGCACCGTAAAAGGAAAGATGGCCCACCTCCTCTTGAAGCCTGGTGCTACACCTCGTTTTTGTAAGGCAAGATCAGTACCTTTTGCCTTGCGAAAAAAAGTGGAAGCAGAGCTGGACCACCTATTGGCTGAAAAGATCATAACGAAAGTGGATAGAAGTGAATGGGCATCACCAATTGTGCCTGTCAAGAAAAAGAATGGAGACATTAGGATTTGTGGTGATTTCAGGGTAGCTCTGAACAACCAACTTCTTGTGGATCAATACCCATTGCCTCGACTTGAAGATTTATTTGGCTCACTGGCTGGGGGGCAAAAGTTTACAAAAATAGACTTAAAGCAAGCTTACCTGCAACTGCAAGTACACCCAGATTCACACCATCTGTTGACCATTAACACTCATAAAGGATTATTCCAGTATAACCGCATGGTTTTTGGCATAGCCCCAGCTCCAGCCATCTGGCAGCGGATCATGGATGAGGTACTGGCAGGAATACCTTTCACCCAATGTCTACTGGATGACATGCTCATCACTGGTCCCACTGATGAAGAACACAGAAAGAATGTTGAAGCTGTGCTAGGGAGACTCCAAAAGTATGGTTTACGTGTCAATCTGTCAAAATGCGAATTTCTCAAGTCTCAACTGGAGTTTTGTGCCCACACGGTGGACCGACATGGGTTACACACTACTGAAGAAAAGGTTAAAGCCCTTACCCATGCCCCTACCCCCCGGAATGTCACCCAGCTCAGGTCCTACCTTGGCCTCCTAAATTACTACCACCGTTTCTTGCCGAACCTAGCACACCAGCTCTACCCATTACATCGCTTACTGGATGCAAGAGCTAAATGGATATGGACAGACAAATGTGAAGAAGCTTTTCGGCTTTCTAAAGAACTCATTCTGTCTTCTCGAGTTCTGGTCCACTATGATTTAAAGAAACCCGTCATCCTGGCTTGTGATGCCTCGCCTTATGGACTGGGTGCCGTGCTTTCCCATGTCATGCCGGATGGCACGGAGCGCCCCATTTCTTTTGCCTCCAGGTCTTTAACCTCAGCAGAACAAAACTACTCCCAGATTGACAAGGAAGCTTTGGCCATTGTATGGGCCACAAAAAAATTTCACGCGTACATCTATGGTCGGGAGTTCACACTGATCACTGACCACAAACCTCTGTTGTCAATACTGAACCCTCAGAAAGGAATTTCTACAACAACCGCATCTCGCTTACAAAGGTACGCTTTATTTTTAGGAGCTTATGCTTATTCTATCAGATACCGCTCCCATGATACCCATGGCAATGCAGATGCCTTTTCCAGATTGCCACTAAGAGATGACCACCCACTAAGAGAGATACGTGTAGTGGAAGTACACAGGCCCCAATCTTGCATGTCCACCTCCCTGATTGCCAGACATACAGCCACAGATCCTTTCCTGTCTCAGATATTCTCTTATGTTCAGACTGGATGGCCAGAGAGAGTTTCAGGTGAATTTCGTCCGTACTTTGCCAGAAAATGTGAGCTTGTGACTAATGCTGGTTGCCTACAATGGGGCAATAGAGTGATTGTACCCCAGTACTTGCAATCAACCATGCTAAGGATACTGCATGAAGGCCATCCTGGTGTGGTGCGCATGAAGCAGCGAGCCCGGAGCTATGTTTGGTGGCCACAAATGGATACAGCAATTGAAGATTATGTTGCTCAATGTCCTGGGTGCTGTCAAGCCCAGCGACCCCAAAAGAGAGGAACCCTACAACCTTGGCCATGGCCAACAGAACCGTGGTCCAGACTCCATCTTGATTTTGCTGGCCCCATCCAGGGTAAAATGTATTTGATCGTGGTAGATGCGCATTCAAAATGGCCGGAGGTTTTTCAAATGCCTTCTATTACCTCAGCTGCTACCATTCTAGTCTTAAGGAAGCTCTTTGCTCAATATGGCTTGCCAACAGCCATAGTCTCCGACAATGGAACTCAATTTACATCGCATGAGTTTCAATCCTTCCTTAGTGGCTTGGGCGTCCAACACTGTAAAACAGCTCCTTATCATCCAGCTTCAAATGGGCTGGCAGAACGATTTGTGCAGACATTTAAGAAGCACTTACTGTCCACTCTGGACCAGGTTGGACTGTCAGAAGAGAAGCTGCTGGAATTCTTGATCATGTACCGTAACACGAAACACGCTACTACTGGGCTGTCACCGGCTTTTCTTATGTTTGGCAGGCATCTCCGCACCAAACTTGATTTAGTTCGTCCGCAGGAACAGTCACCAACACCTCCTCCGCCGGGCCGTCTGGGATTCCGTGCCGGTGATCTTGTATGGTCTCAGAATTACAGAGCTTTGCCTCCTTGGCTTCCTGGCGTTATTGATGGAACTCTTGGCAGAAGAATGTACCTTGTCCGCCTGGAGGAAGGCATTTGTGTTCGGCGACACCTTTCACAATTGAGGAAACGCATTTGCCGGCCACTAGTGACAAAACCGACCCTTCTTTCTAACCACCCACCAGAGTCTACTCTGAACTCTGCTGGTGACATATGGCATGGTGTCTGGCATGATCCCACAAGTTTACAACCAAACCCTGAACCGGTTGGTGACCATATTCCTGAAGAGCCCGGACATGTGCCTGGAGTTACAGAGACTGATTTGTCTGTGGGACGCCCACTGACATCTCCAGTACCTTTGACTGACTTTATCCCTCCCGGTGCTGTGCCTCTGCGTAAGTCTACCCGTCAAAGACGTCAAACGCCTCGCTGGCAAAGTGCTGAAATCTTACGGGACACATTGGAGGTCAGGGAACAGAGACAAAGGGCTCATGAAGTGCTGCGGAAATCACAGAACTGAGTTGGAGATACTACTTGCTGAACTGATCTCGCTTGCCTTGTTATGTTATGTGTTCAACATTTTGTTCTCTTGTTATGTTTTTTTTTTGTTGGGAAGGAAAGGAGGTGTGATGTTTGTGATAGATCACTGTGACCTTTACCCTCTTTCTCCTGATGCATGATGGGGGAGGAGGAGCTGTACCAGGAAGTCAGACAGTGTGTGAGGGGAACTGGAAGCAGACACATGAGGCTGAGAAGGGATTACATCTGATAAGGACAGAAGCTGTTTGGAATAAGACTCCTCCATGTAAGAATGCCATAATGTTCCGAGTAATAAACCTTGCTCTGGTTAAGTAGTACATCGGCCTGTGTGTGTAACTTGCTGAGCAGATACTGGCAGCATTGCCAGCAGCACCTGAGAGACACAGAGTGTCCAGGGGACATAACAGATATGTGTCCACAATTTATTAAATAAAGAAATAATAAAAGCTAATTTTTAATCAACAAATACCAAAAAAACAAACATGCACATGTCAAGAGCAGGCAACTAGTAGTCTTAGACTAAATGTAAATACAAAAATAAGTGCCTCTACATGTGCAGGGTATACACAAGTGTAATATATATGTCTTCCTCATCCCTGCACGCCGACCAAGGGAGCTACAAAACCGTGAGTCTGCTGCATTAATAGGTCATTATAGTGGGAAAACTGATCTGATACATGATAGCTTTGTGGGATGTTATACTTTCCCTCATCCTTTAGTCCACTCTAGATGAATGAAAGGGACAGCTCCTTGCTCTAGAGTAGAGGCTGTCTCCTGGAATATATTGTTGTGTCAGTAATGTCTCCATACACAGTATAGGCCGGCAGGGAAAATTGATTCTATCAGACAGGATGAGTACAGAAATGAAAGCAGAACTAGACCCAGCAAAACAAACGGCGAGAACAGAGTCAGGAGGAAGTCTTCGCTTGCTTTCATGGGATAAAAAGGGAAAACTAGATGTGACACACAATTTAAGCTGCAGTTTGGACTGGATCCAAAGTGAAGAAAGACACCATTGTAGCGGTGTGTGAACCTGATCTATACATAGGCACAGATATTATCCCTTTAAAGGGTTTTTTCCCAAGTACCAACATTTATCAAAACTGCCTTATTCTAAATTTACTAGCCTCCTATTGCATGGTAGATCTATTGTGAAGTTAAGTTGCCGGGGGTTAAATCCTGCATTGGAGCCTTGTAATGTAGGACGAAGGACGCGCCATTGGTAAGAACAAGGGGCATGGTTAGTGTCACATTTCCTGCTAATTTCAAAACACAAGTCACTGCCCTAAGGGATGATGTAACTGCAGTCCCATGACAAACCAGGAAGTTGGATTCAGGCATGGGGGATAAGAGAAAACTGCAAATGAGGTAAATCTTAAAAAAAAAAATATATATATCCAAGGAGGAATGGGAGCGAGAGTAATTGATGAAAATACATTTGAGAGCGAAAATTTGTTTATGGCACAACCCCTTTAAATATGACAAGTTGGTAAGGCTGAAGTTCAGCCTGCATTTGTGGGAGGGGCTTGAGCCTTTTTAAACCCCACTCCCCTCACCTCAGTGGGCGTTCCGGTTCATGGACATTCACTGGCTATTGTTACGTGAGTCTCCTAGTATCTACGGCCGCCTCGTGCAGAGTTCGTCTCTTCAAGTGGTAAGTAGGGGGCTCTTTCGCAGGGCAGAGGACAGCGGCAGTCCGGCTCCTTCCCACCGCTTCATTCTGCGGGTGCGTTCCAGCGTGGAACGCACGCGCTTCCGGGTTCCCTTCACCGCCCGTCTCCCTGTCTGTCTGGCGGCCCGGCGACGGGGAGCGCACCTGGTAGCCGGCACGGCTCTTCCGTGCCGGGGGGGGGAAACTTGTCTGGCCGACTCACCTCTTCCCCAAACAACGGCGCACGGAGGCGTGCGTTCCAGGGTGGAACGCATGCACTTCCTGGTGCCGGTCCCCGGCTGCTCTCCAGGCTTCCGGCGGCGGGCGGCCCGGGGATGAGTGTGCGCACCATGGCATCTCCCCGATCATGGGGGAGGGGTGTTCTTGGGGGGTGGCTGGAGCACGAGTCGGCACCTTCGGCCTAGAAACCGGCGCACGGAAGCGTGCGTTCCAGGGTGGAACGCACTCGTCTTCCGGCGCCGGCAGTGACGTCACCCGCCCCCTGGCCGGTCTCCCTGGTTACGATGTCAGCTTGCGTTCCAAGTGGAGCGCGGGCTCACGGGCAGCCGGGCCGGACAAGGGAAAGGGGGGGGGAGAGGAGGTTTAGTTCTCCAGGTGACTACACGGTCCTGGCCCACTGGGCAGGGCCCTGGGCAAGTCGGCCATTGAGTGTTCTAAAACCCGCCATCAGTGCAAGGGAACCACACATCAGAAGTAAAAAAAAAAAAAACGCCATATAGAAAAATAAATGAGATATAAAACCGCCATATAGGGAAAATTAGATGTAATTAAAACCGCCATATAGAAAATAAAATATAAAACCGCCATAAAAAAAAAAATAAAAAAAAAAAATTATTATAAACCCGCAATATCACCAAAAAAATAATAAAAAAATTCCCCTGGCGTCACCACGCCAGGGTACGCCTTTTTTTCAAAATACAAGGATGGGTATCCTACATAGGACTAGCCCGGCTCCCTCGCACCTCTGGCACCTGGTCACGCCCAGGGTTGTCTGGTCTTCCTGGTTCGCCCAGGCCGCCGTTGTCTTCATGTCACTAGGTCTTTTGTCTGCTGGGCACAGTCAGGTGTCCGGTCACGGTTTGGTGGCGCCTCCTTCTTCCCTGGTACGCCCAGGGCACGGTACACTCCTGGTACGCCCGGGTCTTCATGTTTTTTCTTCTCTAACACACGGGTTCACGCACCTGTCCTTCAACGTATTTCAAGTCTTCTAAAGGGCCATCCTTCGGCTGCTCCCCTGGTCGTTCGTGCTTTCCGTAACTCCTAGGTTCATGTCTTACCACTGCCCTTCGCGGGCCGCTGCTACGAGCAGCCTCTATCTCATGGCTACGCGCCTTCTCTCCTGTCAACCGCCTGGTACGCTCAGGCGGCTCTCTTCGGTCAGGTGTCCGGTCCGATGCGCTCGGATGGTTACTTGGCCTTAGGGTGCGCCCCAGCCTGGCCAGTTCGCCTGGTTCCGCAGGTTGGAGGGCACCCATTTCCTCTGCGCTTTCAAATGTTTTTTCGCCTATTGCTTTATTTACAGGAGTTTGTTCCTATTTCTCCGTTCCTTTCGGTCCTGTTCAGGTAAGTTCGCACTGGCGCCACCTCGGGCCCAGTCAGGTCATGTTCACGCTTTAATTATGCCTTCGTCTGTTCGGTTAGGCCAGGTTCGACTGAGCCGTCCCGCGAATTCTATTACCAGTACGTGTTTCTCTATCGTGCACCAATCCGAATTCCATTACGTCATCACCCTCTCGTTTTTTTTTTCCCCCTTTATTTTGTCATGCCTTTTTATCTTTTAGCTGCTCTGCCATGTCTCGGGCCTCGGATTTGGAGGACGGCCTGTCCATCTCCGGCTCGATCATGTCAAGTCAGGCGGGTCCCTCATCCCTTCGGAGCTGGACCATCCCGAAGCTGTTGGCTGAGCTAAACCGAAGAGGCATTCCGCACCCGGCCACCGCAAGGAAGGCAGAGCTGTACAAACTGCTCATGACCAGCCCCAGCACTGCGGCGGTGCAGCAGGAGGCGTCGGCCATCCAGTTGTCCCTGGTACAGCTACAGTCGACCCTAAATTCCTTGGTAGACTCGGTGGCAGATGTTCGGGCAAGGGTTTCAGAGCTCGAATCCCGGCCACCCGTGACACCCCCGGCTCCCGTCCCGCTGATGGCTCCATCCACATCGGGTTAGCTGGCTACAGGTACGCCAAGACCCATTCCCCAGGTGTCCCCCTCTCACTTCATTCCCGATAACCTCAAGAGAGACATTCTGGCAGGGAAAGATGTCAATCTGGCATCAATCCTCGTTGCCGCTCAAGATGTACCCGAGAATCGGGTCATCAACTGTGGCGATGTGTCCGTGGTCCTTCGGGCCAAAGACTCACGGCTCAACCGCAAGTTGACAATCCCGGAATTTGTCCTGGCTTTCAGCCTCTTCAGGGACATCGTCTGCACCGCGCAGCCGGAAAGGAGAGAGGAGCTGGACTGCTATTTATACCTGGTCACTGACCTGGGGCACAAGTATGGTGGGTCGGCCTTCTATGACTACCACCGTTCCTCTTCGGCTAAGGCGGCGGCAGCTCTGGCCCAGTTCCAGTATGTCACCGGCTGGTCTTTGATTGACACGGAGCTCTCTTGCCGTCACTTCGCTGGCCTCAGGGCTCCCAACTGTGCGACGTGTCAATCAATCTTCCACTCTTCTGAATGGTGCCCTAATACCGCACACCCGTCCCAGGATAGGGCCATCCCAGGGACCTCCGGGTCATTTCCAGCTAACCCCTCCACGGACAAGCTGGGCAGACACATTGTCTACTTGGGGAAGAGCCAGGTCTGCAATAATTTCAATTCAGGGGGGTGCTCATATGCCAGCTGCAGGTCACTCCATGTCTGCTCCCTGTGCTTCAGGGCCCACCCACGGTCCGCCTGCCCCAAAAAGTCTGCCAAAGGGTCCTGACTAGCGGACATCAACGTGGACCTCTTGGCGGCACTCCTTCGCGATCACCACGATCAGGATTTTGTGATTTTGTTTCCTGTTGACAGGCTTCCGTCAGGGGTTCCACACAGGGCTCATCACTCTGCCACAAGTGCCCTGGGAGGGCAGGAATCTGCTGTCCGCCACCCTGTACCCTCCAGCAACTAGCGAGTTGCTCCAGTCGGAGGTAGCCAAGGGGTTTCTCATAGGCCCGTTCCCGCGCATCCCATTTTCCTCTTGGCGTATCAACCCCATCGGCTTAGTGGCAAAGAAGAACACCAATAAAAAAAGATTGATTTATGATCTGTCCGCCCCTCATGTTTCCGGAATTCCTAGCCTTAATTCCCTGATTCCCTCGGAGGAATTTGCCATGCGTTACTCCTCGGTGGACGACGCAATTCAGGCCATCCTGTTGCATGGTAGAGGCGCTTGGTTGGCAAAGGTTGACATCGCAGATGCGTTTAAACTCCTCCCCATCCTACCTCAGTTGTGGCAGTTCTACGGCATCGAGTGGGCCGGGCAGTATTTTTTCGCCAACAGGCTCACGTTTGGATCCAAGAGTAGCTTATGGTTATTCGACCAGCTGGCCAAGGCGCTACATTGGATCCTGATCCATCACGGGGGCCTCCGGTCAGTCATCCACTACCTCGATGACTTTCTAGTTGTCGAGGATCCGCAGGGCGGGTCCGGCATTCTCACCGTCCTCCTCGGGATGTTCGCCAGTCTGGCTGTTCCGATCGCTGAGTCAAAGACTGAGGGTCCCGCCACGAGGGTCTCATTCTTGGGCATCGTCCTGGATTCGGTTCTATTGCAGGCCAGCCTACCAGAAGAGAAGCTCACTCAGTGTCGGGAGGTAATTTCCAATGCGGCAGCCACGGGGTGCCTCACTAGAGTCGAGTTGCAGTCTCTTCTGGGGCGGCTCAATTTTGCCTCCAGGATTATGCCCCAGGGGAGGACTTTCGTGTCAAGGCTGCTCCAGCTTCTTCCCTCGGCACCTGAACAGGACAGCGTCATCCGGTTGGACGGCCAGGCCATGGCAGACCTGGCCATGTGGGAGTTGTTCCTATCTCGATGGAACGGCGTCTCCTTTTTTGTATCGCCTTGGTCTCCCTCCTGCCCGACCATTTTTTCAGACGCTGCTGCATCTTGCGGCTACGTGGCCATTTGGGGTCCCCATTGGCTAGCGGATCGTTGGCCCAATACCATCTTAGAGGAGGCCGAATCCATCCGCACCTCCTCCCTGTTGGAGTTGTACCCCATCGTTGCAGCGGGCACAGGCATGGGGTCACCTCTGGGCTAACTTGCCGGTGATGTTTGTGAGAGATAACCAGGCCTTGGTTGACATCTTGGCCAAGGGCAGGGCCAAGTCCCCCAAGATCATGGCGCTTTTACGCCAGCTGGTTTGGCTGGCCCTGTCACACAACTTCCATGTGCATTGTAGCCACATCCCGGGTGAGAAGAATGTGGCAGCCGACGCGCTGTCCAGGTTTAATTTCAAACTCTTTTTTCAGGTCATGCCGAAGGCCGAGCCGCTCAGATATCCCACCCCGCCTTTCAGTTCCCTGACAATGGACTAGGCATACTCGTCTCTTCGGCAAGGGACCTGGCGCAGCAGTCCCTCGCCCCCAATACGGCCAGGAACTATCTTTCAGGCCTGAGAACTTTCCAGGAGTTTTCGCGTCTGCACCCGCAGGCTGGCCTGGCGGACATTCCTTACATCATGGCCTTCATCGCCCATTGTCACCACCAGTTACACCTCTCCTACAACACCATTAAGTTGTACCTGGCGGGCGTCCAACACCACACTATGCTCCGCAACCCAGGGGGCGGGTCCATTTTTTCTGCGCACGTAATCAAGGCCACCTTGCGAGGGGTCCAGAAGGGTAGGTCCAATCCCCTGTCCCGCAGGCAGGGCGTCACGGGGGAGATGTTCCGGAAATTGTCTTCAGCCCTGGATGGTGCTCCTTTTGGGCCCTTCTCCAGCTTGATTGTTAAAGCTGCTATGTATTTGGCCTTTTACGGCTTCCTTAGGCCAGGCGAGTTCTTTTGCAGTACGGCAGGACGGTGCAGTCTGCACAGAGAGCAGCTGGTGCGGGATGTAGACCATTACGCGCTGAAGATAATTACCACCAAAACTAGTCAAACAGGCCCCCCGGTGGAGGTTCAGTTTTTCCCCACTGGTAATGAATGGTGCCCGGAACAGGTGTTTGACCAGCTCATCCTCGCCCTCCGGGATGCGCCACCTCACAGCCCTCTACTACCCCATCTCAAGGGAGCTCTCACCATGGCGCAGTTTATCAGCGACATCCGTACGGTTGCTGCTGGCTTAGGATTAGACTCAGGCGCTATATCCGGTCATTCCTTCCGCATTGGAGCAGCTTCCGCGGCTTCCCAGCGGGGGGTCTCCGCCCACGTCATCCGAAAGATGGGGAGATGGCGTTCGTCTTGCTTCACCAGATACATACCTAATCCGCAGGTGGAGATTTTGCAGGCGTTTCGGTCATTGGTGTTATAAGGTAATAAAGTCTTGCACCTTAACTATATTGTTGTCATTTTTGCCCCCTTTTAAGCTACTCTCATACCCGGCTCCAGGCACACCCCAGCCGGTTTAGGTTCCAGGCAGGCGTGCTGCCCAAGTTCGTATTTTAGCCTTGACCACAAGTTGGTAAGGCTGAAGTTCAGCCTGCATTTGTGGGAGGGGCTTGAGCCTTTTTAAACCCCACTCCCCTCACCTCAGTGGGCGTTCCGGTTCATGGACCCACCCACCCATTCCCTTCATTTCAAGGGTCCTCCTTAGGGTAGCCCCCTTTTAGGCTACTCTCATACCCGGCTCCAGGCACACCCCAGCCGGTTTAGGTTCCAGGCAGGCGCGCTGCCCGAGTTCGTATTTTAGCCTTGACCACAACATGATTAAACATCAATCACTGGGGTCCAGAAGCAGGAACCTCCACTAGTTCTGTCAACGGGCCAGTTCTAGACACATTGGCCACTAGAGAGCTGGGGAAATGAGCTGGACCACAGGGGAAAACACGTGAGGCTTACGGTGGGCCGAATGGGGGTAGTAGTTGTTTATACTCACGGTTATCTGGCAGTGGATGGGAAGACAGCACTAAATCGTCCGGGGCACTCGCTATTGCAGGGAACACCAGCCAGATGAAAGTTGAAGTGCCCTTGATGGTATAGGTGTTTAAGGTGCTTTGGTGGCTGGGTCCCTGTGTTCGTAACGCCAGCACCGTTAGGTGCAAATGTTGAGTTTAGTAGTAGAAATGATGAGGAGTCAGTTGTAATCAAACAGTTGAACATTTACTGAATCAGTTGTCTTCAGGTAGTCAGTACAGATACAGTTCATTTGTATGGCATGAGTGATTACTCCGAAATAGGTTCAGTAGTATTCCTTTTATCAGGTTTTTGAAATTGTCAGTTGAGGAGTTCTCTTTAAGGCTGACACTTTACAGGCAAGACTTCTGTAAATATACACCAATAATTATAAAGTCCAAACTATAGCACTCTGGTACTAAATATGCTGTTTTCTACTTATCTTGAGCTATCCAATAAGGGCATTCTCCCTCGTGGCAGGCAAACTCTCTGCGACATTATTTGCAGGATGCCCTCCTGAAGTATTCAGGTTCACTATATCCCGGAACGCTTCTAGTGAATAAGGACAATTCTGCGCATCAATTATCCATTCGTGCCCCAGCACTCCTACAGTTGCTCTCAGGCACTTGTGCTTGTGAAGTCCATAGGCTGGATTCAGCTCTAACTCTCACTAGGCTTGCTTCATATTTAGGGTCCATTCACACGTCCGTAGTGTATTGCGGATCCGCAATACACCCGGCAGGCACCCCCCATAGAACTGCCTATTCTTGTCCGCAATTGCGGACAAGAATAGAATATGTTATATTTTTTGCGCAGCCGCGGACCGAAAGTTCGGGGCCGAAGCCCGGAAGTTCGGGCCTGCAGCACGGAAATGCGGATGCGGACAGCACACTGTGCGCTGTTGTCAAGTATTTATTTCATATAAGATATGAAATCATAAAAATTATGATTTAATATTTTTATGAAATATGAAAAATGAAAAATTTAATTGGCGGACATATAAGCGCCAGTTCTTTTATTGATGAGATCTAAAGTCAATTCGTGCAGCTAATGAAACAGGGTGCAATTAATTATATAAAATATAATTTATTACAAATAAATACAGTAAAAATGGCATACAAATTAATACAAGTACAATATCAAAATTGACCACAAGATGGTGCTCCACCGTTTACGCCAGGCTCACTTAATTTACTACACCAAGTACAATACAATGCTACTCTTTTTTTTATAAAATTATTACCGATTAGTGTACTGGTTATCAAAACATTATGATGCAACGAAAAAACTATAGAAATGAATCTGCGGAAAGTCCCTTATGCTCAATCAAAGAATATGGCAGTAAGAGACACCTTATAAATACGCCCGTTGGCCTAACTACGGATAATAAAATCCGATCAGAGATCCCATTCTGATAGAAATATTACAGGAATTCTAATGATGTGCACGTTCATTAAAATTTCCCATAAAATTACTGTTTTAACACTATTGACCCACTAATAATGGGATCTCAACTATACGCCAATTGGAGCGATTTATAATTACTGCAAATGAAATAAATTATACATTACCCCTGGCTTTGGGATAAAGAGCTTTTAGAAGGGACCCAGCTTTCCAGGATTTAGATCTGTCAGTTTCTTTTTGCGAGTCTCAGGTGTGTCCCTGGAAGAATTCCTTAGGGTATAGGGAGCTTTTTCTTAGGACTGGAAGTGGTGAAGATGTTCTGTGATCTGTCACGTCCTGTGGTACGCTCCTGACGTGTGAAGTGATGATTTCCTGATCTCCAAAACTGGATCAGATATTCTAATCCTTATCTATGTTCATCCCCTCTTGGATTAGGGATTTCCAATTAGATAAGGTGTGATGTATGTTAATCATGGGCATGATGTCACTTAATTGGCATTCCTTAGAAACTTCTGCCCATTTACCACTTGATGGCACTGTTGTTTCATATATGAAATTTAAATGTTCAGGAATGCCAAATGCACACATATCTAACCTGTTTACATGACTTTATTAACCTTTCCCCATTACATCAACCAAGGAGGTACTCTTTCTGACACTTTGCTCAGACCGACTGGCGGTATTAGAAGTTTCCCTAATCCTTGAATTTATGGGGCAGATAAGAATACAATAGTCCTTAGAAAGTTTTATCCAGTTTGTGTATCTTAGCCATCCAAATGACTAATTAATTGCAGTCTAAGATAACTGAGCTCTTCTCTAAAAGAAGATCCTCTTAGCAGAAAACCTGCTTATATGCTTCTACAGAATATACTATCATTCTTACATGTGTGGCATAATATATATATATATATATATATATATATAAATGGATACAATGATACATTATCAATAACTGGATATGAATATACAAACATTATATATATCATTGGTTAAAATATATAAAATTATATGCAATCACACGTGAATATATACTTTATACTGGTGATTATATGGAATAATGCTGCATACCAGTGTCTTAAGCAATAACCTCTCTTGACCCCGGTATTTAAGACAGTTTATGTGAGACCCATTATATTCTTTAAGATACCACATCTGTTGGCAATAAATTTTAAAACAATATACATTGCATGCCAGTGACTTTCCGTACCAGTAAAACTTATCCTGACCTTTTCTCGCTTATTCCAACAGAGAGTTTGGCCTCTTAAAGGTAATGTGAATCTCCATTTTGGTTCTAATATTGTCAGACCTTAATATGCAGATATAAATATGCCCATGCCCGACACTGTCCACATCTTTTCTGTCCCCATAGAGAATGAATGGGTCAGCACCCGTTCCGCAAAATTGCGGAATGGTAGCGGACCCATTTGCGGACGTGTAAATTGAGCCTTAGGCTCCATTCACACGTCCGCAATGTGTTTTGCGGATACACGGAGACACGGATCCGCAAAACACGGAAATTTTGCGGACCGCACATTGCCGACATAATAGAATATGCCTGTTCTTGTCCGCAATTGCGGACAAGAATAGGACATGTTCTATTTTTTTGCGGAAACGGAAGCACGGATGCGGAAGTGCGGATCCGCAAATGTGGATGCGGACAGCACATTCCGTCCCCATAGAGAATGAATGGGTCTGCACCCTTTCCGCAAAATTGCGGAAAGGATGCGGACACATTTTGCGGACGTGTGAATGGAGCCTCAGACGTAGACTTACTATCTGGTGCATGGCTGCTGTAAATAAATGTTAGCTGTACTCCCTTAGCCTGGCCAGAACCAAGGGGTAGAAATAGCAGACTACATGGTGGACGATGCCTGTTTCTTTCCTCCATACACTTGCTTTCCTCTTCTCACTAACTACTTCACTTCAACTAACTTTATTAACACACCCCAAGCTATATATATTATGTGTTGCCAGCACTACCTAGGGGCGGATGGGTGTAATACCATACATTGCAAATAAATACAAATACGAACAAGGTGCCTGCTCAAGTCATTCAGCAGGCACCTTGCTACAGTGCCCAGGGGCGTCCTGTGACCCCACCGTATCGGCGATCGCAGCAAAAAGCAGGTCAATTCAGACCTGCGGTTTTCTGCGTTTCCGGGTTATTCGGGTCTCTGGTGACCTGATAACCCGGAATAGGACGGTGATCAGTGGTGTGATAATACACCACCAATCACTTCCTTAAATCCTGAGAGGTGGCGGCCACGCCACCTCTCAGGATCGCTTCTGATTGGCTGGCTGGGCAGGTGGGCGGGCATACGCTGACTGTGGCCGGCACTCTTAGCGTCTGGGCACTGTTAGCGTATCGCCCACCCCACCGTTGATCAGCTTCGTACCGCTGATCAGCCAGCGTGTTTGAATCTTTTTTTTTTTTTTTTACACTTTTTGGGGCTTTAACCACCTCCGGACCGCCTAACGCAGGATCGCGTTCCGGAGGTGGCAGCCCTGCGCACCGTCACGCATATATGCGTCATCTCGCGAGACGCGAGATTTCCTGTGAACGCGCGCACACAGGCGCGCGCGCTCACAGGAACGGAAGGTAAGAGAGTGGATCTCCAGCCTGCCAGCGGCGATCGTTCGCTGGCAGGCTGGAGATGTGTTTTTTTTAACCCCTAACAGGTATATTAGACGCTGTTTTGATAACAGCGTCTAATATACCTGCTACCTGGTCCTCTGGTGGTCCCCTTTGTTTGGATTGACCACCAGAGGACATAGGTAGCTCAGTAAAGTCCCACCAAGCACCACTACACTACACTACACCCCCCCCCCCCGTCACTTATTAACCCCTTATTAGCCCCTGATCACCCCTGATCACCCCTGATCACCCCATATAGACTCCCTGATCACCCCCCTGTCATTGATTACCCCCCTGTCATTGATCAACCCCCTGTAAAGCTCCATAAGACGTCCGCATGATTTTTACGGATCCACTGATAGACTGATCGGATCCGCAAAACGCATCCGGACGTCTGAATGAAGCCTTACAGGGGCATGATCAATGACTGTGGTTATCACCCCATATAGACTCCCTGATCACCCCCCTGTCATTGATTACCCCCCTGTAAAGCTCCATTCAGATGTCCGCATGATTTTTACGGATGCACTGATAAATGGATCGGATCCGCAAAACGCATCCGGACGTCTGAATGAAACCTTACAGGGGCATGATCAATGACTGTGGTTATCACCCCATATAGACTCCCTGATCACCCCCCTGTCATTGATTACACCCCTGTCATTGATTACCCCCCTGTAAAGCTCCATTCAGATGTCCGCATGATTTTTACGGATCCACTGATAGATGGATCGGATCCGCAAAACGCATCCGGACGTCTGAATGAAGCCTTACAGGGGCATGATCAATGACTGTGGTTATCACCCCATATAGACTCCCTGATCACCCCCCTGTCATTGATTACCCCCCTGTAAAGCTCCATTCAGATGTCCGCATGATTTTTACGGATGCACTGATAGATGGATCGGATCCGCAAAACGCATCCGGACGTCTGAATGAAACCTTACAGGGGCATGATCAATGACTGTGGTTATCACCCCATATAGACTCCCTGATCACCCCCCTGTCATTGATTACACCCCTGTCATTGATTACCCCCCTGTAAAGCTCCATTCAGACGTCCGCATGATTTTTACGGATCCACTGATAGATGGATCGGATCCGCAAAACGCATCCGGACGTCTGAATGAAGCCTTACAGGGGCATGATCAATGACTGTGGTTATCACCCCATATAGACTCCCTGATCACCCCCCTGTCATTGATTACCCCCCTGTAAAGCTCCATTCAGATGTCCGCATGATTTTTACGGATGCACTGATAGATGGATCGGATCCGCAAAACGCATCCGGACGTCTGAATGAAGCCTTACAGGGGCATGATCAATGACTGTGGTTATCACCCCATATAGACTCCCTGATCACCCCCCTGTCATTGATTACACCCCTGTCATTGATCAACCCCCTGTAAAGCTCCATTCAGATGTCCGCATGATTTTTACGGATCCACTGATAGATGGATCGGATCCGCAAAACACATACAGGCGTCTCCCTGGAGCCTTCCAGGGGGGGTGATCACCCCATTCAGACTCCCTGATCACCCCCCTGTCATTGATCACCCCCCCCTGTCATTGATCACCCCCCCCCCCCCCCCCTGTCATGCTGCATTCAGATGTCCGCATGATTTTTACGGATCCACTGATAGATGGATCGGATCTGCAAAACACATACAGGCGTCTCCCTGGAGCCTTCCAGGGGGGGTGATCAATGACTGTGGTGATCACCCCATATAGACTCCCTGATCACCCCCCTGTCATTGATCACCCCCCCTGTCATTGATCACCCCCCCTGTCATTGATCACCCCCCCTGTCATTGATCACCCCCCCTGTCATTGATCACCCCCCCTGTCATTGATCACCCCCCTGTCATTGATCACCCCCCCTGTCATTGATCACCCCCCCTGTCATTGATCACCCCCCCCTGTCATTGATTACCCCCCCTGTCATTGATCACCCCTCTGTAAGGCTCCATTCAGACATTTTTTTGGCCCAAGTTAGCGGAATTTTTTTTTTTTTCTTACAAAGTCTCATATTCCACTAACTTGTGTCAAAAAATAAAATCTCACATGAACTCACCATACCCCTCACGGAATCTAAATGCGTAAATTTTTTTAGACATTTATATTCCAGACTTCTTCTCACGCTTTAGGGCCCCTAGAATGCCAGGGCAGTATAAATACCCCACATGTGACCCCATTTCGGAAAGAAGACACCCCCAGGTATTCCGTGAGGGGCATATTGAGTCCATGAAAGATTGAAATTTTTGTCCCAAGTTAGCGGAACTGGAGACTTTGTGAGAAAAAAATTAAAAATATCAATTTCCGCTAACTTGTGCCAAAAAAAAAAAATTTCTATGAACTCGCCATGCCCCCCATTGAATACCTTGGGGTGTCTTCTTTCCAAAATGGGGTCACATGTGGGGTATTTATACTGCCCTGGCATTCTAGGGGCCCCAAAGCGTGAGAAGAAGTCTGGTATCCAAATGTCTAAAAATGCCCTCCTAAAAGGACTTTGGGCACCTTTGCGCATCTAGGCTGCAAAAAAGTGTCACACATCTGGTATCGCCGTACTCAGGAGAAGTTGGGGAATGTGTTTTGGGGTGTCATTTTACATATACCCATGCTGGGTGAGAGAAATATCTTGGTCAAA
Organism: Bufo bufo; assembly: GCF_905171765.1. Lineage (NCBI taxonomy): Eukaryota > Metazoa > Chordata > Amphibia > Anura > Bufonidae > Bufo > Bufo bufo. The sequence goes on from NC_053391.1 coordinate 222,710,659, forward strand.
TGCCAACTTTGTATAAAATGGGAAAAGTTGTCTTTTGCCAAGATATTTCTCTCACCCAGCATGGGTATATGTAAAATGACACCCCAAAACACATTCCCCAACTTCTCCTGAATACGGCGATACCACATGTGTGACACTTTTTTGCAGCCTAGGTGGGCAAAGGGGCCCATATTCCAAAGAGCACCTTTAGGATTTCACAGGTCATTTACCTACTTACCACACATTAGGGCCCCTGGAAAATGCCAGGGCAGTATAACTACCCCACAAGTGACCCCATTTTGGAAAGAAGACACCCCAAGGTATTCCGTGAGGGGCATGGCGAGTTCCTAGAAATTTTTATTTTTTGTCACAAGTTAGTGGAAAATGCTTATTTTTTATTTTATTTTATTTTTTTCATACAAAGTCTCATATTCCACTAACTTGTGACAAAAAATAAAAACTTCCATGAACTCACTATGCCCATCAGCGAATACCTTGGGGTCTCTTCTTTCCAAAATGGGGTCACTTGTGGGGTAGTTATACTGCCCTGGCATTCTAGGGGCCCAAATGTGTGGTAAGGAGTTTGAAATCAAATTCTGTAAAAAATGACCTGTGAAATCCGAAAGGTGCTCTTTGGAATATGGGCCCCTTTGCCCACCTAGGCTGCAAAAAAGTGTCACACATCTGGTATCTCCGTACTCAGGAGAAGTTGGGGAATGTGTTTTGGGGTGTCATTTTACATATACCCATGCTGGGTGAGAGAAATATCTTGGCAAAAGACAACTTTTCCCATTTTTTTATACAAAGTTGGCATTTGACCAAGATATTTATCTCACCCAGCATCGGTATATGTAAAATGACACCCCAAAACACATTCCTCAACTTCTCCTGAATACAGAGATACCAGATGTGTGACACTTTTTTGCAGCCTAGGTGGGCAAAGGGGCCCATATTCCAAAGAGCACCTTTCGGATTTCACTCGTCATTTTTTACAGAATTTGATTTCAAACTCCTTACCACACATTTGGGCCCCTAGAATGCCAGGGCAGTATAACTACCCCACAAGTGACCCCATTTTGGAAAGAAGAGACCCCAAGGTATTTCGTGATGGGCATAGTGAGTTCATAGAAGTTTTTATTTTTTGTCACAAGTTAGTGGAATATGAGACTTTGTAAGAAAAAAAAAAAAGAATCATCATTTTCCGCTAACTTGTGACAAAAAATAAAAAGTTCTATGAACTCACTATGCCCATCAGCGAATACCTTAGGGTGTGTACTTTCCGAAATGGGGTCATTTGTGGGGTGTTTGTACTGTCTGGCCATTGTAGAACCTCAGGAAACATGACAGGTGCTCAGAAAGTCAGAGCTGCTTCAAAAAGCGGAAATTCACATTTTTGTACCATAGTTTGTAAACGCTATAACTTTTACCCAAAGCATTTTTTTTTACCCAAACATTTTTTTTTATCAAAGACATGTAGAACAATAAATTTAGAGCAAAATTTATATATGGATGTAGTTTTTTTTGCAAAATTTTACAACTGAAAGTGAAAAATGTCATTTTTTTGCAAAAAAATCGTTAAATTTCAATTAATAACAAAAAAAGTAAAAATGTCAGCAGCAATGAAATACCACCAAATGAAAGCTCTATTAGTGAGAAGAAAAGGAGGTAAAATTCATTTGGGTGGTAATTTGCATGACCGAGCAATAAACGGTGAAAGTAGTGTAGGTCAGAAGTGTAAAAAGTGGCCTGGTCTTTCAGGGTGTTTAAGCACTGGGGGCTGAGGTGGTTAAATTTCTTTTTTAGTTTTCTTTTTTTTTCTGTTAGGTGTAGAGCAAAGTATGCGAACACCCGTCCCCCACACACACACACACACTGAATTAATTTTTTCGCGCACACACACTCCCCTATGCCCCGCCGGACGTTCTCGGCCGAGGAGGCATAGGCCCTGCTTGCCTCCGAATCCTAGAGCCCCAGCGAGGACAAGGATGACCCCACTTTCCTCTTGTCATCCGCATCCTCCTCATCATCTAGTGATGATGATGAGCCCCCAAGGTGGCGGAGCAAGGGGACCGCCATGCCAGGGACCCTGTGGCCCACACTAGTACGAGCAGCTCTGGGGCTCGTACTAGTTTTCCGGCTCACCAGATAAGTCCACCTGAGCCCCCTACCGGTGAACTTGCATGGTGTACCCCAGAGGATTTTGAGCCCGTGATTCCTGATTTTGTTGGCCAAGCAGGAATCCAGATTCCCACAGTGGGCTTCACTGAATATGACTAATTTAGCCATTTTTTCAGTGACCACTTTGTGAATCTGATGGTGGAGCAAACAAACCTGTACGCCCAACAGTTCATTGCTCAACACCCGAACTCCTTCTTGGCTAGGTCCGGTGGCTGGACTCCGGTCAGTGCAGCCGAGATGATGACGTTTTGGGGCCTCGTGCTGCACATAGGCCTAGTCAAAAAAAACTGTGTCGGGCATTACTGGAGGGGGACGTACTCTACCAGACCCCACTTTACAGTACGGCCATGACACGTAGCCGGTTTGAGGCCAATCGGAAATGCCTGCATTATGCAGATAATGCAGCATGTCCCCCCCGAGGTGATCCTGCCTATGACCGCCTGTACAAAATCAGGCTGGTCATCGATCACTTCGGGGCCAAATTTTTGGAGGCCTATGTACCTGGAAGGGAGGTCGCGGTTGATTAATCTCTCATTGCTTTCAAGGGAAGACTCATTTTCCGCCAGTATGTTCCCTCTAAGAGGGCGAGGTATGGCGTGAAGCTGTACAAACTTTGTGAGAGTGCCTCAGGGTACACTTACAAGTTTCGTGTGTACGAGGGGTGAGATTCCCGTATTGAACCCCCAGAATGTCCCCCCGTGTTAGCGGGAAACTTGTGTGGGACCTTATGCACCCACTGCTAGATAAGGGTTACCACCTGTACGTGGATAACTTTTATACTAGTATCCCCTTGTTCCAGTCCCTCGCCACCAGATCCACGTCCGCTTGTGGTACCGTGCGGAAAAATCAACGCGGCCTCCCTACCCACCCCCTCCAGGTACCTATCCCCAGGGGTGAGACCTGTGCCCTTACCAGTGGAAACCTGTTGCTGGTCAGATTTAAGGACAAGACGGATGTCCTTGTACTGTCCACAATTCACGGTAACGGCATCAGCCCTGTCCCTGTGCGAGGTACCGTGGCAACGGTACTCAAGCCCGATTGTATCGTCGACTACAATCGTTATATGGGAGGAGTTGATCTTTCTGATCAAGTCCTCAAGCCATATAACGTCATGCGCAAAAACCCGGGCATGGTACAAAAAAGTTGCGGTCTACTTGGTACAGGTTGCCTTGTACAATTCTTTTGTGCTGTCCCGAGGCGCTGGCAACACAGGGAAATTCCTCCAGTTCTATGAGGCAGTCCTCAAGGCCCTGATCTTTTCTGACCGGGAAAGAGCAGGCCGGAGTACCTCAGGAACTGGAGGCGCCCGGATCGTCCCTGGCCAACACTTTCCAGGTGTGGTTCCCCCATACTGGAAAGAAGGGATGGTCCCAAAAAAAGTGCAGAGTGTGTCACATGAGGGGTATAAGGAAGGACACCACCACTCAGTGTGACACGTGCCCCGATCATCCGGGCCTCTGCATTGACGGTTGCTTCAGGGAGTACCACACTTCCATGGAGTACTAAATTTATAATCCCCTTCCCCAATTTTAATTCCATTTAGCCACTGACAATAAAAAAAAAAAATATGGTTCTCAGACAAAATGATATTTTGTAAAACTAAAATAAATAAAACAGTAGACATATTAGGTATCGCCGCGTCCGTAAGAATCTTATCTATAAAAATACCCCATGACCTAACCCCTCAGATAAAAACGGTCAAAAAAAATAATAAAAAAAGATTTTTTTTTTGTCACCTTACATCACAAAAAGTGTAATAGCAAGCGATCAAAAAGTAATATGCCCCCCAAAATAGTGCCAATTTAACCATCCTCTCATCCCGCAAAAAATTAGCTCCTACCTAATACAAACAGCTAAAAACAAAAAAAAAATGACTCAGACTATGGAGATACTAAAATGTTTTTTTTGTTTAAAAAAGGATAATATAGTGTAAAACCTAAATAAATTTTAAAAAGTAGACATATTAGGTATCGCCACATCCGTAAGAATCTGCTCTATAAAAATACCCCGTGACCTAACCCCTCAGATTAACACGGTCAAAAAAATAAAATAAAAACGGTGCAAAAAAAGGTATTTTTTGGCAAATTTTCCATTTTAATCCATTTTTTCCAGTAACAAATCAAGGGTTAACAGCCAAAAAAAACGTAATATTTATTACCCTGATTCTGCAGTTTCCAGAAACACCCCATATGTGGTCGTAAAATGCTGTATGACCGAACGGCAGGGCGCAGAAGGAAAGGAAAGCCATATGGTTTCTGGAAGGCAGATTTTTATGGCCTTTTTTTTGGCACCATGTCCCATGTCCTGATGCACCCCTAGAGTAGAAACTCCATAAAAGTGACCCCATCTAAGAACCTACACGCCTCAAGGTATTCAAAACTGATTTTACAAACTTTGTTAACCCTTTAGGTGTTCCTCAACAGTTTATGGCAAATGGAGATGAAATTTCAGAATTTCTATTTTTGGTAACCTTGCCTCACAAAAATGTAATATAGAGCAACCAAAAATCATATGTACCCTAAAAATAGTCCCAACAAAACTGCCACCTTATCCCGTAGTTTCCAAAATGGGGTCACTTTTATGGGGTTTCTACTCTAGGGGTGCATCAGGGGGGCTTCAAATGGGACATGGTATAAATAAACCAGTCCAGCAAAATCTGCCTTCCAAAAACCACACGGCGCTCCTTTCCCTCTACGCCCTACCGTGTGCCCATACAGTAGTTTACGACCACATATGGGGTGTTTCTAAAAACTACAAAATCAGGGCAATAAATATTGAGTTTTGTTTGGCTGTTAACCCTTGCTTTGTTACTGGACAAGATGGATTAAAATGGAAAATTGTATCTCCATTTGCCATTAACTCTTGTGGAACACCTAAAGGGTTAACAACGTTTGTAAAATCTGTTTTGAATACCTTGAGGGGTGTAGTTTCATTTTTGGGTGATTTCTATTATGTAAGCCTCACAAAGTGACTTCAGAACTGAACTGGTCCTTAAAATGTGGGTTTTTGCAAATTTCTGAAAAATTTCAAGATTTGCTTCTAAACTTCTAAGCCTTGTAACATCCCCAAAAAATAAAATGGCATTCCCAAAATGATCCAAATACGAAGTAGACATATGGGGAATGTAAAGTAAGAACTATTTTTGTATCTCAGAATGTACTGGATAAGTAAAAGCGTTTTAAAGTTATTCACACATAAAGTGACACTGGTCAGATTTGCAAAAAATGGCCTGGTCCTTAAGGTGAAAATGAGCCCGATCCATAAGGGGTTAAAGCAACCCTCCAGGCTCACCCTTACTAGCAGTTATCTGCCATTGCTGTGTTGTGGCTAGCACTTATGGGGCACTGTGGATGGCATTTGAAAGAGCACCATGGTTATCAGTATGAATAGCTCCAGTGTTACCAATATTGCTGGGAGTTGTAGTGGCAGCATTTATTTCACTTATGGAGACTCAGTGGCTGCCAGTTTGGGGGCACAATGGTTTTCAATTGTGGGGGTAAAGTGGTTGGCCATTGTGGAGGTAAAGTAGCTGGCAGTTATGGGGGCACTGGGGCTTTCACCCCTGGCATCACTGTGTATAACATCTATGGGGTCAATATTGCTGGGATTTCTTGGGGAACTATGGCTGCCAGTTACTGCAGATGAAAATTATGGGGGTATTGACTGGCACTTTTATGGCATTGTCGCTCATTATCTCTAATGGGGACACTGTGGATAGCACAAGGGGCCCAGAATTCTAGAACCTGTAGGGGCAGTGCGGCTGGCGCTAACCATGGTTGGCAGTTATGAGGGCAATCCCAGACTCTTGAGAGCTCAGACTGGCACGTATGATAATGGGGCACAATGAGGGCAGACTTATGGTGTTATTGGTGTCCTGTGATGATACAGATGTGAAAAATTTGTTCCAACGTACATCTTAAGTCCACATTTACCAAGGACTGTTTTTGTTGCCCCTAACAACCAATCAGAGCTCAGCTTTTATTTCTTTAACTGCTCTGGAAAAATGAAAGTTGCTCTCTGATTGGTTGCTATGGGCAACAAAGATAGTTTTACTGGTAGAGAGCATTGATGAATAAGAACCCATTCCTCAAGCAGGATGTGTGCCTGTATTATTATTTATTGTATGTAATCCCCTAATATTATATATAATACACATTTATATATTTAGGCCAGGCTGTGTTCCAAATTAGACGAAAAATGGGACATATGTCTAAATTTACAACTTCCTAACTCCATAAAACTGGCGTAGTAGATTGATCCATTCGCCCTAACATTCACCTGAACAGTCGTTGATCCTCGGCATCACCACCAGCGACTGTTCTTGGCGCAACGGTGCTGGGACTCCTAACACTGCTCTGAGTCCGAGCAATGCTCTGCTAACTTGGTTATTTCATAATGAATTTCATTTTAAGGGATATTCCCATCTGGGACATTAATGGCATATCTATAGGGTGGGGCCCCGAGGTGTACAGACTGCAAGTTGTGCATGCATGGCTACCCATCATTCGCCGCTATGTAACTGCAGAAAATAGCTGAGCGGCAGTTTGGCAATTTTCAGGAGTCCCATAGTGGTGAATGGAGATGTGGCTGCACTTCTGCTGCTTCTTCTCCATTCGCTGCTATACGACTTCTGAAAACAGCCAAGCGCTGTATTTTTGGAAGTCCTATAGCAATAAATGGAGAGGATGCTCATGCACAGTGTGTTCTCCGTTTACTATGGACTCCTGTGCTGGAGATATGAGCAGGTCCCAGAGTTGGCATCCCCACCTATAGGACATTTATGGCAAATCCTGTTGATATATGCCATATATACCCCAGATGGGAATACCCCTTTAACCTCCTCCCTGAGAAAATCATGCATACACCCCTGAAAACAAAGAATGCAAATTAAAGAAACACAATAAAGACGCAGAACACATTAATTGGGAAATAAATGGCCAAATTGTTTATTTAAAATATAAAAAAATGGCAAACCCCCGACTCACAGAGAGTCACCCTCCAGCACTCAGGAGAGGAAAACCCCCTGTGGAGGAAACCTCTAGGGAACCATGGCTGGAGGGCTGCCCTTCCCTTGGGCTTAGAGGGTAATGCCACTATGTGGCTGCCACATAAATAGTAGGTGGGGGCTGCAGCAGCCGGGCTGATCTGGTTGGCTAGGTGGATGTCCCTTTTCTCTCGTTGGGCAATGCGCTTCCTGCTAGAACCTCCAAATTTTGTAAAGGTGCGGTGGGCGGGGTTAGTCAAGCTCAAGGTCCTCAGGCCATCAAGTACGGCACCAAATATGGCCGCTTGCCCGCTTTTTACAAGGGTTTTTCTCTTATGACACACATGCTTGTGATGTCACAGGTGTCTATGACTAATGCTTGTGACAGTAGTCTGAAGGGTTAACCCTTTAGTGACTGTTAATGTGCCTTACTGCAGAGGTCATTAACCCCTTCCTGACCTCACTGTGTCAATATACTCCAATGTGGATAACAGCCCTATATTTATGGTCCACCGATAATCGCAGGGTTTCCTGCTTTGGTGAAGCAGGTTTGTTCTGTAACTGACAGCTACTGTTCCGGGTGCCGACACCTAGCATCTGGACTAGTGGCTCTTTTTTAACCCCTTACAGACCGTCAACATGTAAATGAACAGACTATCAGCATGGTCCATTCAGTTTTATATGTGGCCCTTGACCCTATCCTGGGACCCCACTTGAGGACGGCACAGCCATGAGACGGACACTTGCATCTTGTCTTTACTCAAGCAGGAGGCGCAGTGTTTAGCGGTTACAGTCCCCATAGGGTACAAAGCCTGATGGTTACATTGTTATTATAAGCTTGGCGGTTACTATGGGCAACTAAACAGTATCAGGTAAACAGCTTGATTGTGTCAGTCTTTCACTGGGGCACACGGCCCTATAGTTACAAATCTCAGTTGCAGTTTCTGACAACTCATGCTACAAAGATGTGGCAGGGCACGTGGATCATGGCTCTCTTGTCAGGGCCACGCTATGGAGGCCATTAGACACTCTCTCCCCTCCGCCCAACTGTCATCTTCCCCTCAACTGTCTCTTGCTGTCTTTTCTCTTTTACTGAGCCTAGACATCTAAATGGTGCTGGGCTCCATCCAAACCCCTTTACACATCGGACACAAGACGACAGGTAACTGACAGCCTGCTCCTTTAAATTATTTTATCCATACTTTGAGTGACAGTGACCCTGATGTGCAGAGGAAGCCCACCAGTCATATATGATGTCTGTCCTCTGTTACCTGTCTTCTTGTGCAGTCTGTACACTTCTGGGCCCCATCCTATGGATATGCCATAAATGTCCCAGATGGGAATATCCTGTAAAATGAAATTTTTATGAAATAACCAAGTTAGCAGAGCATTGCTAGGACTCAGAGCAGTCTTAGGAGTCCTAGCACTATTGCGCCGAATGAGAACAGTCCCTGGTGATGCCGAGGGTGAACGACTGTTCAGGTGAATGCTGTGGGGCAAATGGATCAATCTACTACACCAGTTTCATGGCTTCGGAAAGTTGCAAATTTAGATGCATGTCCCATTTTGTGTCTAAATTTTAACATAGCCTGGCCTAAATATAAAAATACGTATTATATATAATATTAGGGGATTACATACAACAAATAATAACATAGACGCACATCCCCCTTGCGGAATGGGTTTTTAATTATCAGCGTCATCTACCAGTAAGACTGTCTTCATTGCCCATAGCAACCAATCAGAGAGCAGCTTTCATTTTTCCAGCACCGTTAAAGAAATAAAAGCTGAGCTCTGATTGGTTGCTGGAGGCAACAAGCACACTCATGGGTAAATGAGGCCTTAAGATGTATGTTGGAACAATAACACCATAAGTCGCAATCCCAGTGCCCTCATTGTGCCCCTTTACCATAAGTGTCAGACTAAGCCCTCAAGAGTCTGGGATTGCCCTCATAACTGCCAACCATAGTTAGTGCCAGCCACACTGCCCTTATAGATCCTAGAATTCTGGGCCCCTTGTGCTATCCACAGTGTCCCTATTAGAGATAGTGAGCGACAATGCCATATAAGTGCCAGTCAATGCCCCCATAATAAACAGGGCAATTGCCCAGGGCCCCCTTTCCAAAAGGGGCCCCCTGCCGTTTGAACGTCAAATGGGCTGATGGTGGGAGTCTTTTTTCCCTCCACATGCTCCCTGTGACTGGCACTCTAAGGCCTCTTTCACACGGGCGTTGCGGAAAAATGTGCGGGTGCGTTGCGGGAACACCCGCGATTTTTGAATCACCATGGTAAAAGATCATGTGACGTACCATGTGATGACCGGAGTGACGTCATCCCAGGTCCTTGAACTATAGTTAATGCTCACCACAGGTCCTTCAACAAAGAAGACACAAGGAGATGCCGGGCTACGCGAGCAAGTGGATTAAGGTGAGTTAAATTATTATTTTTTTTTTTTTAACCCCTCCAGTGCTATTTTACTTTGCATTCTGTATCCAGAATGCTATTATTTTCCCTTATAACCATGTTATAAGGGAAAATAATAATGATCGGGTCTCCATCCCGATCGTCTCCTAGCAACCTTGCGTGAAAATCGCACCGCATCCGCACTTGCTTGCGGATGCTTGCGATTTTCACGCAACCCCGTTCACTTCTATGGGGCCTGCGTTGCGTGAAAAACGCAGAATATAGAACATGCTGCGATTTTTACGCAAAGCATAAGTGATGCGTGAAAATCACCGCTCATGTGAACAGCCCCATAGAAATGAATGGGTCGGTATTCAGTGCGGGTGCAATGCGTTCACCTCCCGCATCGCATCCGCGCGGAATACTCGCCGGAGGTGCCCGCCGGATCCGGAAAAACGCAAGTGTACTGAAAGCATTTGAAGACGGAACCGTCTTCCAAATGCTTTCAGTGTTACTATGGCAGCCAGGACGCTATTAAAGTCCTGGTTGCCATAGTAGGAGCGGGGAGCGGTATACTTACAGTCCGTGCGGCTCCCGGGGCGCTCCAGAATGACGTCAGAGCGCCCCATGCGCATGGATGACGTGATCCATGTGATCACATGATCCATGCGCTTGGGGCGCCCTGACGTCACTCTGGAGCGCCCGGGGAGCCGCACGGACGGTAAGTATGCTGCTCCCCCGCTCCCCGCTACACTTTACCATGGCTGCCAGGACTTTAGAGTCCCGGCAGCCATGGTAACCACTCTGAAAAAGCTAAATGTCGGCTCCGGCAATGCGCCGAAACGACGTTTAGCTTAAGGCCGGATCTGGATCAATGCCTTCCAATGGGCATTCATTCCGGATCCGGCCTTGCGGCAAGTGTTCCGGATTTTTGGCCGGAGCAAAAAGCGCAGCATGCTGCAGTATTTTCTCCGGCCAAAAAACGTTCCGTTCCGGAACTGAAGACATCCTGATGCATCCTGAACGGATTTCTCTCCATTCAGAATGCATTAGGATAATCCTGATCAGGATTCTTCCGGCATAGAGCCCCGACGACGGAACTCTATGCCGGAAGACAAGAACGCAGGTGTGAAAGAGCCCTAAGGGTACTTTCACACTTGCGTTTTTCTTTTCCGGCACTTAGTTCCGTCAAAAGGGCTCAATGCCAGAAAAGAACTGATCAGTTATATCCCCATGCATTCTGAATGGAGAGCATTCCGTTCAGGATGCATCAGGATGCCTTCCGTTCAGTCATTTTGACTGATCAGGCAAAAGACCGCAGACCGAAAAAAAAATTTAAAAAAAAATTATGCCGGATACGTTTTGCCCGATGACACCGGAAAGACGGATCCAGCATTTCAAAGCATTTTTCTGACTGATCAGGCATTTTTAAGACTGATCAGGATCCTGATCAGTCTTACAAATGCCATCAGTTGGCATACTGCTTGCCAGATCACTCTGCCGCAAGTGTAAAAGTAGCCTAACATGCTGCAGCAGTCTGCTGCTGTCCACCCCACACAGTCTCCCCGTCTCACCAGACCTTGGTCACTGCACGGCATTAGCATCCTGCTGCCACACACATCCGATGTTCTGTGTGGGCGGAGCTAACATAGCTCTACCCCCATCCATTGCCTGCACTTGTTCCAGGCTGCAAGGCCCAAACATCAGACTAGGATGACTGGGCCTTCTGCTGGCTCTGACCTCAGCTTCTGGACTGCAGGAGATCCCAGGACCATGTCTTACGAAAGCACCTAGTAAGTCCATCCAAGCATGCAGCAGTGTCTGTGGAGGAGGGTGCAGTGCTACTGGTGGTCACTCTCATTGTAACAGCCCTGCACTGCCCTCAAGTATTGATAGTCACTGATCTGTGAGCTTCCTGTGTGCACGCTGCGTGCGACCCCTGTGTACGCTCCCTGTGCCCCCTGTGAGCGCTCCCTCTACTCCCTGTGTGCGCTCCCTGTGCCCCCTGTATGCACTCCCTGTGCCCCCTGTATGCACTCCCTGTGGCCTCTGTGCGCGCTCCCTGTGGCCTCTGTGCGTGCTCCCTGTGTCCTCTGTGCTGAATTGTTAATTGGGGGGGAAGGGGTGCAGAGGCATTGGAGTATAGATCTAAGGTCCAAATTAGCAGTGTCTTTTTTCCCCCCAGTAATTGGGGGGGGGGGGGGGGCAGACTAATAAAGGAATCTGTAAAGCTATGTCACACATTATAACAGTGTATTACACAGACCCCTCATAAGTGTCATCCACAGATCCTCCATAACAGTGTGTCATCCACAGATCCCCCATAACAGTGTGTCATCCACAGATCCCCCATAACAGTGTGTCATCCACAGATCCCCCATAACAGTGTGTCATCCACAGATCCTCCATAACAGTGTGTCATCCACAGATCCTCCATAACAGTGTGTCATCCACAGATCCTCCATAACAGTGTGTCATCCACAGATCCTCCATAACAGTGTGTCATCCACAGATCCTCCATAACAGTGTGTCATCCACAGATCCTCCATAACAGTGTGTCATCCACAGATCCTCCATAACAGTGTGTCATCCACAGATCCTCCATAACAGTGTGTCATCCACAGATCCTCCATAACAGTGTGTCATCCACAGATCTTCATTAACAGAGCGTCATCCACAGCATTATCTCCATTCACTGCTATGGAATTGCCAGTGATCAGCTATTTTCAGAACACTATTAGCATAATTGAGGATGACCATGCATGCACATTGTGCTCTCCTTTCACTTCAGGGGCCCGGATGGGACAACCCTTTTTTTTTCTGCTTATAAACTGCACCATGAAAAAAATTGCTCTGGCCATTCTTCATGTGGGTTCCATGTCCAGAATTCCCTTTGAAAATGGGCATTAATGAAAATCCACAGCAAAACTGCATCAAAAACGGTGTTATAAAATGCATCAGAAAAAAACACATAAAAAAAACTGATGCAGATTCTGCATTAGGTTTTTTTAAGCACAGAAAATACTCTGTGTGAACATACCCAAAGAGGCTGTAGGATCAGCAGCTTACAGTGGAAAGGCTAAAGAGAGATAATGTGGCATTCTGAAACCAGCTGCTGTGGTTGCAACCTCTGTCCGTGTCTGCAAAGTCCTGTCAGACTTCTGGTCCAATATTTCGGGATTTGGGGCACCACTTTCTATTTTGCCCAGGGCCACACTTTGTCTAAAACCAGCCCTGCAGCCACCCCTTCCTACAAATGCCAGTCACATAGCAGATAAATGTCCTATAAATCTCAGCCAAAGCCCTCTATAAGTTTCTACTATATCCATAGTTGTGCCAGAAATTGACAGCTACAGTGCTTTACAAGTGCCATAGCCTCCTCCAGAGCAGTCTTTAGGGTGACCATACGTTCCAGATATTTTCTCTTTCTGGAACCTAAAAAAAACTGTTCAGTCGAAATTTCTAAATTACCAAAATTGGTCTGGGATTTTGGGGAAGTGGGGGGGTGCACCACAGGGCGGGCACTATAATCTGCTACAGTGCAAGAGCTGAAGGATTTGTGATGATGTCACCATCATGTGATCAGTGCAGGAGGGGCCAAAGCTCAGCAGTGGAGAGGAGAAGTGGTAAGAACCTGTGATGATGTCACCATCATGTGATCAGTGCTGGAGGGTCTGAAGATCAGAAAGGGAGAGGAAAAGTGGGAAGGACCTGTGATGATATCACCATCATGTGATTAGGCTTGCATCGGGTATCGAATTATCGATACCAATTCGATACTTTTAGACCCGGATCGATTTGATATTGGGTTTTATTATTTTCTGATACTAGGCTGCGCTACTGCATAGCCTAGTATCTGTTAAAGAACATGGCACGCGCCAATCTCAGCTTGCACACCATGTTCTCCTCAGCAGCACAGTGGAGAAGGAGGCAGTCCCTTCATCCCCACTGTAACGCTGCTGCCGCTGCCACCAGTGAGAGGAGCAGTGAGGAGGAGGGGAGGGACTGTGACCACTGCGCCACTAATGAATGTAATTTACCCCTAAATACAAATGTCGGTGGCCAGTGCTTGCCATATCACATACCCGGAACGGAACCCAGCTTCTATGACAGGGCACTGCGATCTGCCGAACTGCCTCTATTAACCCCTCAGGTGCGACAACTAAGAGGTTAATAGACGCGGTTTGGCTGATGTCTGTGCTCTGTCATAGAGGCCAGGTGCCGGGTATTTGATATGGCCAGCACCCGCGGCCTACATTTGTATTTAGGGATAAATTATATTCATTGGTGGTGCAGTGAGCCCCCCTCCCCCAGTATTATAATCATTGGTGGTGCAGCGCACCCCCCCACCCCAGTATTATAATCATTGGTGGCAGTGGTCACAGAGTCCCCTCCCCTCCTCCTCAGTATATTCATTGGTGGTGCAGGGGCAGCTTCCGATTGGAGCCCCAGCTGGCATGGTAAAAGCACAGGGAAGCAGGGAGAGTGTAAAGTACTATTAACCCTAATAGAGTTATATTAGGGTGAATAGACAAGGGTTCTAGCCCCCTAAGGTGGCTAATAATTATTAAATAAAAAGTAAAAAAAAAAAGTTTCGAAAAAACACTAAAATATTAAAAGTTTAGATCACCGACTTTCCCAATTTTACAAATAAAATATATAAACAATGAAAAAATAAACATATTAGGTATCACCACGTCCGAAAAAGTCAGAACTATTAAAACATAAAAAAGTCTCCTATGCGGTGAACACGTAACAGAAAAAAAAAAAAAAAAAAACACGCAATTTACCATTTTTTTGTCACCTTGTCCCCCCAAAAAATAGGATAGGACTGTTCTATTATGGGCTGACGTTCCATAAAAAGCGAAATGCGCACAGCTTTCTTTGTGTTTTTATTTTTTTCTCATAGTATTGCAATGATATCGAGTATCGCAATACTTTTTTAATGGTATTAAATCAAAATTTTGGTATTGTGACAACCCTAGAGCAGTCAGGGACGAAGAATTGGTGAGCCTGAGAAACCTTGGAAGTTGTAGTCCTCTCCTCCTATACTCCCTCTCTGAATTGTGCTCTGATATCCCATAATAACAGAATGGACATGCTGGGAGTTGTAGTCCTCTCCGGTGTTAGACTGGGGTGTCTAGGGCCCACCATTAAAATTCATTCTGGGGGCCCACTACACAGATACATACAAATATTACCTGTTCACACAGCAGCAGAACAGCAGCAACGCACTACAAGGTGAAGAATTATAGGGGTCCCTGCAGCGACTTCAAGAAGCCCGGTGCCTAGAAAAGGAGAATACTGGCTGGCCTGTCGCTGTGTCTACAAGTAATCTCAGCCACCAGATGCATCTATAATAAAAAAAAAAACTATTAAATAATCTACCCAGTTTTTTAATATGGATGTTTTGGCTGGTTGAGATGTTGTTCTCTGCCTATCTATATGTAGTGCAGCCACTCTACTGTGGCAGGTGTGCAGGGGGTGGGGGACTAGGGATCCTCCTTGTTCGGGACGCACTAGCATAGTCACCTGTACCCCTATGTGCCAATGCAAGCCTGACTACAACTCCCAGCATGTCCAGGCTGTTAATATGGGATATCAGAGGACTTCACAGGGATGAGGTATCAGAGAAGAGTACTACAACTCCCAGCATGTTAACGCTGTTGTTATTGGATATCAGAGGACAATTCACAGAGGGAGTATAAGAGGAAAGAACTACAACTCCCAGCATGTCCAGGCCATTACTATGGGATATCGGAGGACAATCCAGAGAGGAAGTATGAGAAGAGAGGACCAAGCTCAGATTGGTCCACAGGGGTCCGGGGGCAATCCCCCGATGGGCCCCAATCAAGGTGGGTCCCTAGTCCCTCGCCCTCTGCACACCAGGCACATTGCACACTGGAGTTGCAATGAGCAGGATGCAGGTACACTGACGCCAAATTATGCAATGTGTGGGTCAGGTGTAGATAGTCTATGTTTGTTCGTGACGCCAATTGCAGCGTGCGCAGGGTACAATTACAGGGCCCTTCAAAGGTGTTATAACTCACGTCCCAGTTTAGGAATGCCAGAGTGGTGTAATGTCTCTGTATGGTAGCGGTAATTATGTCAACGGTGTCTCCTACCTGGGTACGGCTGGACTCCTGGCTCCTGTCTCACTTGCAATAAATGTAGGTGTAGTGATAGTAGGAGTAATAGAGGGATTTTTAAGCAGAAATTGATATCCAGACCTTTGGTAAAGTTAAAACTTGTCTTTACTGAGAGTAACTTTCATCCAAGTGCAGTGACCAGGATGCAGGTATACTGACACCACTTTAATGCAGTGGGTCAGGATATGGGTATAATAGTCTATAGTTTGTTTGTGATGCCAATTGCAGCGTGCGCAGGGTATTGTCACAGGGCCCTTCAAAGATGTTATAACGCATGTCCCAGTTTAGGAATGCCAGAGTGGTGTAATGTCTCTGTATGGTAGTGGTAATGGTGTCAACGGTGCCTCCTACCTGGGTACGGCTGGACTCCTGGCTCACTTGCAATAAATTGAGGGTAGTGATAGTGGGAGTAATAGAGGAATTTGCAGCAGAAATTGAGATCCAGACTTTTGGTGAAGTTCAAACTTGTCTTTACTGATTGTAACTTTCATCCAAGCAAGATACAGCTTTTGTCTTAGGTCCCATCAGGTATTGGCAATGGTTGGCAGGGATTTATCTTCTGCTCTATCCACCTGGAGCTTGCAGGAAAAGACGTCTGCTTGTTAGCTCTATACTGTGGCAGGAATTTGGCTTCTGCACTTTCTATCTTCTGCTGTATGGGGACTGACTAGCTGAGGAGGAATGGCTTCTCCTAGGGTCTCTGGATTTTACTCACAGTTATCTTCACAGGGTATGGTTTCTTCCTGGAACTGGAGTTGTCTGTAACTTTCTGCTTTGTGTCATCCAGCTGAGCTGCAGAGCTCAGACTGGGAATTTGATCAAATCTCAGCACAAGACTTGATCCTTGCTGTCTTCCCTATGCAGGGAGGGCTAGAACTGGTTCTGTTTTTTCCTCCCTTGCTGCAGGATGTGGGAACCTCCACTTCCCTTAAGCAGAGGGGCAGAACAGAACTGGATCGTGCCACTCTGAACGGCCATAACATTAAAACTATTCCTACCAATGATGCTGCCACCTGCTGGTCAACCTGGAAAATTACAAGAAAAAAATTACCTTAAACATGGTTTTATGCACATTTGTGAATGACATAATGTAAAATCAAATCAGATGACAATATAACGGCTCCTAAAGGGCAGTAGCGAACTTTGGGGTGTTACATTCCCCCTTACTTTGAATGAAGCAGTCCTCGGCTTGTGCTTGGGATAAGAGGAATGAGCTCTGGGGTACCCAAATTAATACAAAGGGCTGCCTGAAATACACATATGACATACGAAGACAAAACATATCACGGCTACCCTAGGTTCCTACCCGCATGAGTAGGGTGTCCTAATTAACAGTTTCCCTCTCGGTATAACCAGTGAACCAAAGTTCTGCACTAAGCAATCACTACTGACTGACTTCGAAGTGTTCTGGCCATGAACACCAAAGAAAGCATTTGGGTGTCCTTACTCTGTAGTCCCCTCATGGTGTAATCAAATACTGGCAAATGGAAGGGTGGCTTTATCCTGTATTCCCTTCCCTGCACCAAAGTCAAAATATAAGGCTTATAGCACGATCACTATGGTGACTATGGGTAGCTAAAAGGCTCTAAGGCTTGAGGTACCATACCTTAGGCAAAGGCTCAGAAAGGGAGGTATTAGGGTCCCCATGCACTTCTGGCAGTCACAGGAGGAGGGTATAATAATCCCATGAAATTCCTGGAAGACACACCAGGATGGGAGTTTAGTAGTCCCATTACCAATCCTGGCACATATAACAAACAGGAAGGGGGGGTACCTTATTCCCCTAGCCATTCCCGAAGCAGCGGGGTTACCCTTGCTGGACCTGCCTGGGACTAACCACTTGGTCCTACCTGGATACCCGGGATATATGACTCCAGATGTAGGCCATCAGTATTAAGCGTCATCAGAGGCAGTCCGTATAAAGAGAACAGAGCTGTAAATCAAGGCACTCAGAAGCAAGGTGTTACATATCTGGTTAAGTGCAAAGTTAAGTGCAATTTCACAATAAATGCATAAAGGTCACATTGCGGCATCTGTAAAAGAGTCCATACAATGGGCACGAGTACTTGAACTTTGCTCAACCTGTAAACATTTAAGCAAAATTAGTGCAAGATTAGAACAGTATAAGTCACAAAGAGCTCAGGTACACGTTTGAGTCCTTTCTTTGGGTGCAAGCTTGTAACGTTGCATAACTTGTAACAAGTAGGAAAAACACAAAAATCTAAAATCATTTGTAATCCAACGTGAGGTATGGCTTGGCTGATAGGTGGAGTCCATTAAGTCCAGGCACAAAAAGGTTAGATAAAAAAAGGCCAAAGATGTAAACAATAAACGGTAGGCAATGTTTTTTACCAGTAAAAATGTGTCCTTGGCTTGGCTCCTATAGTCTATTGGATGGTTCTCTTCACAGCAAGAGACCGCTTATAGGAAGCGCTGGAAGTATTCGTCTTGGTTGCTGCTGCTGCTGAAAGTCCCTATAAAGAGCAGGCGGCTGACCTTTAGTGGTCCGTTGAGATCTCCGCAAGGACAATCCAGAGTCTCCAGGAATGGAGGTAGAGTCCGAGACTGGTACGGCAGGATCAGCTGTCTGACTTGGTTCTGTAGACAGAGAAATCTCAGACACTGGCATCAGGACTCGAATTTGAGGTTGCAGAAACCACTGAAGGGGGTCAAGCATGGAAGGCAACTCTGTTTGCGTCTTACTTTCTGAAGACAATGGCAGCTCAGGTAATGTATCCTCTTCTCTCCAGGCTGTAAGGGCTCAGCATGTGCATGCGTATCAAAGTCCTGTTTTTGTTTTTGTTGGGCCTTCTCTATTTTAGAGTCCACTATTTCTTTGGCGTCCTCCAGGCGCTTCTGATGCTCTTTAACCCACTCAGATTGGGGAAGGAGTGGTTCAGAGTCCAGTACAGGGACGTTAAGGGCAAGATCTGCAGGTAGACGGCCATGTCTTCCGAACATGAGGTTGTATGGAGTGTACCCAGTGGAGAAATGAGTTGTATTGCTGTACAGGTACACTAGTTCAGGGAGGAGTAATGGCCATTCGGCCCTCTTGTGAGGCGGCACAGCCTTGAGCATGTTGATCAGTGTCTGGTTCATTTTTTCGCACAGTCCGTTTCCCTGAGGGTGGTATGCGGTGGTCCTCAGTTTCTTGCAGTTGTACAAGGCACAAAGTTCATAGAATAACTGAGACTCAAATACAGATCCCTGATTGGTGAGTATCTTGTCAGGACACCCATACGGCAGAATGAAGCTCTTCCACATGGCAGCAGCTGTAGTTTTTGCAGTTAAGTCCTTTACAGGTACAGCCACAACGAACTTGGTATAGTGGTCTATGATTGTCATAGCATAGACATGCCCAGATCTGCTGGGTTCCAGTTTCACGTGGTCGATTGCCACAATTTCAAGAGGACCTCTACTCACTATTGGATGAAGGGGAACTCGCTGGTCATGTCTTTCCCCTTTTGCCACAGCACAGGTGGGACACTGTCGACACCAGGTTTCAATGTCACTTCTCATGCCAATCCAGTAGAAACGTCGTCTGATGGTGGCTTCCGTTTTTTGGGTTCCAAAGTGACCAGACCGGTTATGGTACATGTCCTTCACCATCTTGGCATCTCTTCGAGTCACCACTATCTGGTGGAGACGCTCACAGGTGACTGGATCAAGCATCCTCCTGAGGAGTAGGTCTCTTTGTAGGAAGAGTGGTTTCCATTGTCGCCAGAGGCAAACTAGCTCTGAGTCAGCTCTCCGCCGTCGGATTCTCTCCGGTATGCGTCCGCTGTAAAAATAATCCAACAGTTCTCCAATGGCTCTGCTCTGTGATTGTAGTTTAATCCAGAGCTCTTTCTCAACTGGAGGTGAGGGATCACAGGTCTGTGGAAAACAAGTGACTTTAAAGGTCGGGTGCCTAGTGTGTAGGGCCTCCTGCCGGGCAAATCGGGAATAGAATATTGGCATTTCCACATCTTCCCACTGCTCATCGGTAGAAATTGGTTCTTTCTGGGCAGGTAGTCTAGACAAAGCATCGGCATTGTCATTAGATTTTCCAGTCCGGTACTTATTGGTTAAGTTAAAGTTCGCCAGTCTAGAGGCCCATCTTTGTTCTTGAGCTCGCAGACGTGCAGTGTTCAAGTGAGCTAGCGGATTATTGTTGGTGTAGACCGTGAAAGGTGTGGCAGCTAGGTAGTCTTTGAATTTCTCAGTTACAGCCCAGACCAAGGCTAAAAACTCCAGTTTGAACGAGCTGTAGTTATGGTCATTCCGCTCTGGCTCTCGTAAAGATCTGCTGGCATAGGCGATGACTCTTTCAGTTCCAGCTTGTGTCTGAGATATAACAGCTCCCAAACCTTTCTTACTTGCGTCAGTATAGAGGCAAAATGGTAGGCTGTAATCAGGGTAACCCAGGACTGGAGGTTCTGTAAGTTTTTCTTTCAACAGTTGGAAAGCAGCTTCTCTCTCTTCATTCCACTCCACCGGTATTTTGGAATTCTGACAGCCTTTAGGGTGACCTTTCACAAGCTCCTGGATTGGTTCCGCAATCTGAGCGAAGTGTGGGATAAATCTCCGATAGTAACTTGCAAATCCGAGGAAGCTCTTGACCTCTTTGACTGTTTTGGGAGCCGGCCAGCTTTGTACTGCAGCTATCTTGTCGGGGTCCGGTCTCACGCCTTTCGCACTCACAACATGTCCCAGATATTTCACTTGGGGCTTCAGTAAGTGACACTTTGAAGGTTTCACTTTCAGTCCATGTTGGGTCAGAGTCTGGAACACTTCCGCCAAGTGTTGTAAATGCTCTTCGTAGGTCTTAGAGTAGATGATCACATCATCCAGGTACAGCAACACGGTCTCAAAGTTTTTGTGCCCAAGACATCTTTCCATGAGTCTCTGAAATGTGCCAGGGGCATTGCATAAACCGAATGGCATGTTGTATAACTCAAACAGACCCATTGGGGTGGCAAAAGCTGTTTTTTCTTTATCTTCTGGTGCCATGGGGACTTGCCAATAGCCACTGGTTAGATCCAGAGTTGAAAAGTAAGCAGCGGATCCCAGAGCTGCCAGGGATTCTTCAATTCGTGGCAGGGGGTACGCATCCTTGTGCGTAATGTTGTTGATCTTACGGTAGTCCACACAAAAACGGATCGTTCCATCCTTCTTCTTTACCAGGACTAAGGGGGCAGCCCAGGGGCTGTGACTACCCTGGATGACATTAGCTGTCTTAATATCCTGCACCATCTTCTTCACCTGCTGGTACATGGCAGGAGGGACTGGTCGGTATCTCTCCTTGATTGGAGGATGAGTGCCAGTTGGAATGGTGTGCTGTATTAAGAGAGTCTGACCATAGTCCAGAGAATGTTTGCTGAAGACTCCAGCACGCCGTTGATCTACTCGGCAGAGATTGTGGTATCCCTGATGTGTAGTTCGGCCCACCAGGGCTGTTCTGGTGGGTCTTTGGCTTCCTCCACTGTTTGGAGTGATTGTTGAGCCGCAGCAGTGGGATAATCCAGGATATCCTGCTGACGGATGTGGTATAGGCAGGCCACTGGATAGTGCTTTTTTTAATTTCACAGCTTCATCACCCAGATTGACTAAGCGTATGGGTACCTTTCCTTGGGACACGGTGACCACGCTCCTAGCGGCTAGGACAAGGGGGTGATCCTGAAGATGTATTGGCTCCACAAGGGCCTGATAATCTTCACTTTGGATACCGATGCAAGCCTTGCACCATATCAGAGTCTCTGCTCCAGTCTGGAGTTTGATAGGATGAGCATCCTTGATGTGGACACGGCAGAATTCGCCCCGTTGATTGCTGAATTTTTGTTGGGCGGCTAGCACTTGAATGGTCTGGTTTATAACCCATTGAGTTGCACGGGGTGTAGTCAGTAGGGTTTTCTTTAAGGCTTTCAGCACTTCAGGGTAACAGTTGCCGAGTACATTCATCCCCAGGACAACAGGGCAATTGTCATCATCTAGGACCTGAATCACGACTACCCCATGGCATGAGAGTTCAGTATCTTCAATCTGTAAGGTAGGTTCCCAATAACCTAGTATAGCACTGGTTTGCCGTTGGTAGTGTCGTCGCAATTCATGCGACCCTCCTTCTTCTTTGTGTGGTGCCAAATCAATTAGAAGAATAAGTATGTGTACAGCATACTGCTTTATAATGAGACCAGACACTAGGTGGTTTCATGAAAGCATCTTCTCATCCTCTTTGAGCCATGGTAGAAGAGAGCAGGCCAGACCTTTATTCACAGTACATTCACTTAAATAGCAGACATGACATCACAAAAGGGGTGTTCCTTAAGAAGAGACTATTGGCTCCTTAACCTGATAGGAGTGGTTTCAGAATCCCCTCTTCCCCCTCCCTTATTGACCTTCTCATACATATGGTTTGCGGCCATCTAGTGGACAGAAATGTGTACTACAGAATTTTCTAATTATATATTCATAAAATCATAAATCCTTCTCTCACAAATCCCTCCTTTTGCGGGCAATAGACCAGTGAGGTACTCTCCCAAGCCCTAAACAGCTAAGAGCTGGACTTTCCTTATTGCTTCACCAGGTCCCCTCAACTCCCTTTCGGGTTTGCCTTCACCTTGTCCTATTTACACCGCAACCATCAACAAGGTTTTATTTACTTAAGGATGGAATAATCTTTGTCTTTGACAGGGGCACAGCACATATACATAGTGTGGGCATGGATGTATTATACATTTTCAAAAACAATTTTCCTAAAATGTAGAACTATATGACAGCCTGTTAAAACCAAATTCTAATAACATTGTAGTCGCTGAACCAGTTCCCAAAACATTATTCTGGCCATGATATTAATTTCAGAATTTTTCCCATCAGTTCATTTGATAGAGTTCATCAGTTTCTTCAGATCCTTGGTGATCCTTCCATCAGTTTCTTCAGATCCTTGGTGATCCTTCCATCAGGGGCAGTGTTGTCCGGGATGTAGATGCAGCAGTTCCTGTAGACCCCTCCTTTTTCTGCTGTCAAGGACCAGTCGGTTCTGTAGAGTCATCACTGGAAAAGAGCTCAGTTGTTCCACCATTCTCTGCACAGCATCACAGATATAATTCACAAATCTCTGTTGATGACAATAGATATTTTAATCCAATCAAAAAAATTATTATTATTTTTTTTTTTATACTACTAATCATGGGAATTAATGACTCGAATCCTGCAACTATCTGACTTTTTGCTTTAAATTAATCAGATACTCTACTACAGACTGCTATGGCATCCATGTATCCATGTATAAACGTGAGTCAAAGGATGTAGGCAGTGACCTCCTTAGTCGTGACCGGACGTTGTTTTCTGATTTGATCCTACTCAGGAGGTGAGAATAGAACAAATGGCATCAGTACCCGATCAGGACTTGATCAGGGTACTTTGGCCACTTGATTCCACCTGCATCCTGGGTTGGAGTTTCAAATCTCCACACAATCACCAGATATCTGCGTTTTGATCATTTTGGTTGATAAACCAACTGTCAGAGTAAACGTCAGAGTCACTACTTGTCTTCTTCAGCTGAATTATGTAAGAACAATATCCTGGAGGGAAAACACCAAAGGGCTTTCCTGTATAAATCCTGTCTCTAAGGTCAGTTTGTCATTATATTTTAAATTTGGCCAAATATTTAATGTCAATTATAGGTAAGGATGTAGGAGCCACAGAAGCAACTAAACTTTGAGGTATCTCCCTTACCAACATTCTAGATTTGCCTAGGGGATCTTTGTCACTTACACATGCTCCTAACACATATATCCCCAAATCCTGTTGTATAGGATTTCTAATGGACAGGAACAGAGGATTACATTCATCATGTTTACAACTGTTTGGTGGGGTTCCCTTCAGGATAGTCATTCTATGGGACAAACCTTCACCTTTACTGACTCTAGAGGTAGTTTCCACTAGTTTATATTTCTAACACTTTAGATTAGTACTCCGTTCGGTTAATTTCCAATATCCACAGTTGGTCTGGTCATATTTAACCGCCTCACGTCCGCCCATAGACTATAAACGTCCTATGGGTGGACGTCTATTTCTGACAGCACGTTTTAAAACGTCCTGTCAGAAATAGCAGCTGCACGCTAATCGTGCAGCTGCTGATCGGGTTGCCCGCTGTCAGTGACAGCAGGGCAACCCTAAGACAAGGCAGGGACAGTTCCCAGGTGTCCCTGCCTTCACGATCGCTGCAGACACAGCGCTCACCGAGCGCTGTGTCTGCAGAGCAGGAAGCGCTGTGCGCTTCCTGTTCCGGCCCGGCGGTCATGTGACCGCCGTGACCGGAGAGTGCAGGGGCTGTGTGAGGTCTCTCAGAGACCTCGATCAGCCCTGCACTGAGGCTGTACAGCGCAGGATTGCTGCTGTACAGCCTCTATAGGGGTGCATTTGTCCTGTAACTGGGGCTACTATCTCAGCCCCAGTTACAGGAGAAATCAACTGTGAAAAAAAAAAGAAAAAGTGAAGCAAATGTCCCCCAGAGGTCTTGTATGACCTTATGGGGGACGAAAAGTGTAAAAAAAAATAAAAAAAATAAAGGGTTGAAAAAATAAAATAAAATAAAGTTTCACATGTAAAAAAAAAAAAAAGTTCCCAAGTTAGGAATAAAAAAAAAAAAATTAAAATAGAAAAAATAAAGTAAAATAGACATATTTAGTATTGCCGCGTCCGTAAAAACCAGCTCTATAAAAATATCACATGACCTAACCCCTCGGATGAACACCGTAAAAAATAAATAAAAAAAACTGTGTCAAAACAAGCAATTTTTGTCACCTTGCATCACAAAAGGTGCAACACCAAGAGTTTAAAAACGCGTATGTCCCACAAAATGGTACCAATAAAACCGTCACCTCATCCCGCAAAAAATGAGCCCCTACATAAGAAAATCTCTCAAAAAATAAAAAAACTATAGCTCTTAGAACATGGAGACACTAAAACATAATTTTTTTGGTTTCAAAAATGCTATTATTGTGTTAAAGTGAAACAAATAAAAAAAAGTATACATATTAGGTATTGCCGCGTCCGTAAAAACCAGCTCTATAAAAATATCACATGACCTAACCCCTCGGGTGAACACCGTAAAAAAAAAAAAAAAAAAACTGTGTCAAAACAAGCAATTTTTGTCACCTTGCATTACAAAAGGTGCAACACCAAGTGATCAAAAACGCGTATGTCCCACAAAATGGTACCAATAAAACCGTCACCTCATCCCGCAAAAAATGAGCCCCTACATAAGAAAATCTCTCAAAAAATAAAAAAACTATAGCTCTCAGAACATGGACACATTAAAACATAATTTTTTGGTTTCAAAAATGCTATTATTGTGTAAAACTTTAATAAATGAGAAAAAGTATACATATTAGGTATAGCCACGTCCGTAACAATCTGCTCTATAAAAATGTCACTTGACTGAACCCCTAAGGTGAACGCTGTAAAAATAAATAAATAGAAACTGTGCTAAAACAACCAATTTTTTGGTCACCTTGCCCCATAAAGTGTTATATTGAATGATCAAAAAATCATATGTACCCAAAAATAGTACTAATAAAACTGGCACCTTATCCCCTAGTTTCTAAAATGGGGTCACTTCTTGGGAGTTTCTACTGTAAGGGTGCATCAGGGGGCTTCAAATGGGACATGGCATCTAAAAACTATGTGGAGTTCCTTTCCTTCTGCGCCCTGCCGTGTGCCCATACAGCAGTTTACGACCACATGTGGGGTGTTTCTGTAAACCGCAGAATCTGGGTAATAAATATTGAGTTTTGTTTGGCTGTTAACCATCGATGTGTTAGAGAAAAAAATTGATTAAAATGGAAAATCTGCCAAAAAAGTGAAATTTAAAAATTTGATCTCCATTTTCCTTTAATTCTTGTGGAACGCCTAAAGGGTTAACAAAGTTTGTAAAATCGGTTTTGAATACCTTGAGGGGTGTAGTTTCTACAATGGGGTCATTTATGGGGGTATCCACTATGTAGGCCCCACAAAGTGACTTCAGACCTGAACTGGTCCTTATAAAGTGGGTTTTGGCAATTTTCTTAAAAATTTGAAGAATTGCTTCTAAACTTCTAAGCCTTCTAACGTCCTAAAAAAATAAAATGACATTTCCAAAATGATGCCAACATAAAGTAGACATATGGGGAATGTTAAATAATAAATATTTTATGAGGTATCACTTTCTGTTTTAAAAGCAGAGAAATTGAAATTTAGAAAATTGCGATTTTTTTTAATTTTTGGGTAAATTTGGGATTTTTTCATAAATAAAGGTGAAATATTTTGACTCAAATTTATGACTATCATGAAGTACAATGTGTCACGAGAAAACAATCTCTGAATGACTTGGATAAATAAAGGCGTTCCAAAGTTATTACCACATAAAGTGAGATATGTCCGTTTTGCAAAATTTGGCCTGGTCAGGAAGGGGGCAAAGGGCCCAGATGGGAAGTGGTTAAACACAATTACCATAGACTGGGTCAGTCCCCGTCACACAGATGTACTTATCAGACCAAAACCAAGTGTCCTATCTGTCATCTGTCTTACAGTCCACTATACTGCAAAAGTCAACTTAGTTGTTCCTGACTCATCTTGATAATATAACACCGTTGGAATTTGATTTGACTGTGATTTTCCCTTTGTACAATATGGAACAAACAATAAGGCATGAAACAACATTATGGCTCTTATAGTCCTGACACTTGATTGCAATACGATCAGTTTCTCCTTGCAATTCGACAGCAGTGGCGGCGGTTATCAGGACTTGATGTAGATCTTCAAATCTCCTGATTGTGAAGAATGAATCGCTTCTATACAGTCTGGATTCTAGGAAACAACTAAAACTTGGAAATACACATTAGACAATAACTTGTGCAACAGACAACATCATTTTGGAAAACTACTATGCTGCATCTGGAACTATTGGGGAAATAGACACCTAATCCAGGAGCATTCCCAAAGAGTACTTCATAAGGACTTAGGCCTATCTTCCGGTTAGATGTATATCGGAGGAAGAAAAACCCCAGGGATAGGTACTCTCACCTCAGTCAGTATCTTTTAGCTGTAGCCTTCGCTACAGGCCAAATCTCTGAATATCCTGGAAAGAGATCAATATAGACACAGACATATTCACACTGTTCCACCTTTGTTCCGAATGTAGTCAATCCGCAGTCTCTGAAATGGGTAAGATGACCTTGGCATATGCCTTCCTGGAACTCCCATAGTTCTCCCATCATTATTACAGCAACTAACCTAGTGGCAGCATTGTTGAACCCAGGAGCCGTCCACCACAGAACCCAATCACACCTTCTCTCTCTCGATTTGCTTATGTTCTAAATCCATCCTCTTTAGGTAGAGTGCCCTCTGAAGGAAGAGTTTATTACCAACTCTCCAGAGTCCTATTATCACTTCTACCTTTATCCTTTGATGTTTCCTTTCAGCCTCTGTAACCTGTATCTAAAAAAGGCAAACTTTTTGGAAGTCCACTGGCCTTAAGCCATCCTTTATCACACAGATTTCCACTTAGGGTAGACTTCAGGTAATAATGTAACCTATACCTTCTCAGGCAGCATCAGGGCATCAAACATCTTTCATACACTCAGCATTCATTATTGATGGGCTTACCCATGGATCCAACAAAATCTCTGCTTCACTAGATTAGACCATAATAATGAGTGATACCGAAGGCATACCTGGATGTTAGCAGTCTTACCCTCAGCCATCTTACCAACCTCAGCGAGTGTCTTCAGCTCTCTCTCCTGCACTACCATTGCTGGACGGAGTGGTTCTTTCTTGACAACATCAGATTAAGTAGGAACAGCATATCCTGTCCGAGGTGATCCATCTTCCAGGAACCTGAAATGATCTACCAGAAACTCAAAAATGTGGTTATTAATTGGATGGAGACATTAAATTTGAATTTGAATTTTTATATTTGTATTTACTACTCCCAGACTCCCCCCTTCCAGATGCAGCAGAGTGATCGGATCTAATTTTGCACACCCTTAAGACGGTGATTAATTGGTGAGAGGAGTAGGAATTGCATTACTATATGCTCCTACACATGTGATACTATCCTTAGCCATGAGAGATCATGTTTGCTATGAGGCAATGTAATTAGATCCCAAGGATTATATAAATAATAGGGATCCAGTATTTGATTCTGGGTTGTTAATTTCCTATGGGTGTTTCATTTGAAGGGGCTGAACATTGGTCTTCATCCCACAGGCGAGGAAGTGGGCAAGTACATACAAAGTCTTCCTCCCCCCCTTGTGGGGAGGACTGATAGGCAGCCACACCCACCTTAGGTCTTTGTTTGATTTAACTTTAACAATATGACATAATAGGGACAAAATTAACTTCTCTCAAGCCTAGCCAACACTAGACCTTTCTAGATGATTCTCAAGATCATACACAAAGGCAGCACTTAGGATTTTCTCATGCATAGATAAGGTAATCTCAAAAATCCAAATCCACCCAACTTTTCTGGAGTCTAGTGAAAACTTTCTCCACACACTCTGTCCTGAGGACAATGTGACTGACTGATGATCTAAACACTTCATCACAGACTCACTGATCTTCACTATGCATTAAATCCCCAGCTCTACATTGGACTCAATTTTCCAAATCTCATAAATAATATGAGAAAACTCTCCATATTTTAACTAATTTTCTATAAAGCAGCATAAGTAAGTCCTCTGAATTGGGAAATCTATTCATCATGGCAAAATTGATGTTACTACTGGGTGTAGTATATGTCATACATCATATAATGATGCAGATATCCCTACACTTTCACTCATACCTGAATAAGGACTTAGAATGGGTGCATCCTTAGATTGATAGGACACTTCCAACTAGCATCATGGGAATATTTCTAGTAGTCATCATAGGGGCAATTACTGCAGGTACCTTTTTAACTGATGGGACATACAATTGGGAAGGGTTATTTTCAGACATCACTGGATATAATCCAGTGTTGGAACTATGATAGGATTGTGTAAAGTCTTTGAGATCCACAAACACACAACATGTTACTTGCACACACACTAATCCCCCATAAGGCCTAAGGAAAGAGTAGAAGGCACAGTGGGTGTGATTAGCACATTCCAGCACCTGGTGTAGAGGAGTGGCTGACAGAAAAAGCAATAGGTAGTCTTTGATGGACCACAAGACCCAGGATTACTTAGTTACAACACATGTGGTGGGGGGGAAGGGAATGCCGCATGGCCAACTCTCTTTGTTCCCTTACCACATCCAAATCCTCCATTTTACTATAGCAATATTGTCCATTCTTCTCAATTACTTTCAACTTTCCCTCTACACTTTTCCACAACTTTAATTTAATCTATCTCCTACTGCATTTGCAACATCTAGGGGGAACTTTTACACAAAACTGCATATTTACGGATAATACCGGAAATCGCTGCTACTTAGTATGACAGAATGCTTTCAACTTTTATTTCTAACTGAAACTTTTCCTTTCTTTTCTCGCATCAACTGAGTCGCCGTTAATATCTCTTTACTCTGTCCTGCAACATTAGAATTTCCCATTATTGTAGTTGCACGAAGATCAAACAATTGCTACTTATCAAACCCGCAAACTTAAGCGTAGTTTCACAAAGATCAAACGGAATCCGATTACTATAAGTAATCGCCACCGAACCCACAAACTTAAGCGCAGTTGCACAAAGATCAAATGATATAATAGTATTGAGCCCACAATTTCTCAAAGTGAAGACCCCTAGTCAATTCACCGGGATACAAAATCTTAATAACTTCCAATTGCCTATGGCAATTGGTATTAACCCTTTCTCCAAATATTCTCGTCAGAATATTGGCTGGGAAACAATTCTACGTCACAGGATATCCGGCTCAGCCGTCTAACAATTTCCTTTTAGTTCCAGCACGTTCTACCACACAAAGAAGGAATATTTCAATAGGTTCTTTCTAACAGACAGATCAGCTATAATTTGAACCCTTATATCGCGATAACACCAATTCAACTCTTGAGAACCCACAAAAGCGGAAGTTACAGAGGAGATTTGTAAGAAATAAAGCTTTCTTACCTTGCCGGCATGTGATCTCGTCTGATGGTTCAGTTTAAGTCGCTCTCGTGGCGTTTGAATCGGAAGTTACGCAAGCTATCTGCCCCACGTTGGGCGCCATTTTGTCGTCGCAATTCATGCGACTCTCCTTCTTCTTTGTGTGGTGCCAAATCAATTAGAAGAATAAGTATGTGTACAGCATACTGCTTTATAATGAGACCAGACACTAGGTGGTTTCATGAAAGCATCTTCTCATCCTCTTTGAGCCATGGTAGAAGAGAGCAGGCCAGACCTTTATTCACAGTACATTCACTTAAATAGCAGACATGACATCACAAAAGGGGTGTTCCTTAAGAAGAGACTATTGGCTCCTTAACCTGATAGGAGTGGTTTCAGAATCCCCTCTTCCCCCTCCCTTATTGACCTTCTCATACATATGGTTTGCGGCCATCTAGTGGACAGAAATGTGTACTACAGAATTTTCTAATTATATATTCATAAAATCATAAATCCTTCTCTCACAGTAGCTATGATGCGGAGCCAAGATTCTGGAGGTTGCGTCAGCTGAGCTCCGTTTCTGCATGTGTCAAATGCTGCTTGGCGGATGGTAGTCACTTGAGATCCAGTATCAATTAAAGCAGGAAACTTCACTCCGTTGATGTCAACTTCAACCACGGGGCGGGTGCCCACATACCTAGGCATAAAGGCTGGATCTTTTGGACCTAGTATTCTTCCTCCCGAGGGGCGGTCCTCGACCGCAGGGGATACCCGTTTAACTGACGGCAGTCCTTTTCAGTGTGTCCATACCTCTGACAAGGCAGGCATCACTGTTTCCTAATGTTTTGATAACCTGGGTCTGACGACCTACTGACCGGCTGACGCCGATATTCTTGTGGACTGGGTGTAGGGCGGTCTCTGTTGGAAGAAGTCCCTTTCCCCACCTTGGGTTGCTGTTCCAGTCGCTCTAGCTGTTTCCTCATCCTCTCCATATTCTCAGCTAAGAGGGAGACTTGAGCGGTCAGAGCTGCTGCGGCATCTGGAACGGGTGGAACGGGTGCCTGAGCCCCATGCTCACCTATTTGGCTGTGAGTAGCAGGCCGTAGTGTGGGCCCTGCCTTCTCGTTTTCAGGAGGTTCAGCTTGGTGACTCTCCCCTAGGATGCCAATAGCAAGTTCCTTAAAGTCCAAGAAAGGGGTATCTGGGTGCTGAGCTGAAAGCATCTTCAGCTGACGTTTGAGGGATTCATCAAGGACACCTTCAATAAACTGTTCCCTGAGAGTTTGATCTTGCCCCTCAGTTTCACAGGGATCAATCTGGATAACAGCCCGCAGGGCTTCCTGCAGGGACAGGGCAAAGTCTCTCAAGGTCTCCTTTGACTGCTGCCGCATCGCCCCTGGGCACTTGCGAGCCCTCATTTGCATATCTTTTAAAGATCGTTTTTGAGGGTTCTATAAGTCCAGGATTGATGCCAGAGGTAACGTTTTTATTAACTGTAAGCATGCTAGGGAGCTATGGGAAGGTGGGAAAAAGTGAAATGCTGGTGACAGACTCCCTTTAAAGCAGTGCTTCTCACATAAGGGGGGGCGCCAGGCTCCGTAAAGGGGGGCTCGTTCAGGGCCGGCCTTTGGGGTGTGCGAATTTCTTCTGTATAATGCCGGCAGGCAGGCCGGGCGGCCGGCGCGTCCCTCAGTGATGTCACGTGCCTGCACCGCCTGCTTTATGAATGAAGCAGGCGGCGCAGACAAGTGACGTCACTGAGGGACGCGCCGGCCGCCCGGACCGCCTGCCGGCATTATACAGAAGAAATTCGGATATTCGGTACTATTAGGAGTGAGGGGGGCATGTTTAATAACTTTAAACGGCGGCGGCGGGCACACGGAATCTGTGGATGGCACAGTTAAGGGGTGGGGGTCTGTGGATGGCACTGTTATGGGCTGGGGGGGCACTGTGGATGGCACTGTTATGGGGTGGGGGGTCTGTGGATGGCACATATATAACAGTGCCAGCCACAGATCCCCCTGTAACAGTGCCAGCCACAGATCCCCCCCATAAGTGTCCGTCATCCACAGATCCCCCCATAAGTGTCCGTCATCCACAGATCCCCCCATAAGTGTCCGTCATCCACAGATCCCCCCATAAGTGTCCGTCATCCACAGATCCCCCATAAGTGTCCGTCATCCACAGATCCGCCCATAAGTGTCCGTCATCCACAGATCCCCCCATAAGTGTCTGTCATCCACAGATCCCCCCATAAGTGTCTGTCATCCACAGATCCCCCCATAAGTGTCCGTCATCCACAGATCCCCCCATAAGTGTCCGTCATCCACAGATCCCCACATAAGTGTCCATCATCCACAGATCCCACCATAAGAGTCCGTCATCCACAGATCCCCCCATAAGTGTGTGTCCGATTAACATTTCTTTCTTTTTTTATTCTCTTATACGTTAATAAGGATACAGTGTTATGCAGAGGTGTACTTATAACAATTTTATAGACAAATGATACTATTGTTTTCTTCTTCCTAGGGGGGGCATGACAGAAAATAATTGAGAAGCACTGCTTTAAAGGGAGGCTGTCACCTCCATATGGCCAGTTTAATTCATATGCAAATGAGCACTCGCAAGTGCCCAGGGGCGGCGTTTAGTGTGTAAGTGCCCAGGCTGCTCTACCTTCTTTTCACTTTACTCCTCCCCAGTCTCTGCCTTTGCCCGCCCCCCAAGTCTCTTGCCTCATCGATAGGGCAAAGGCCGAGGCAGGGGAGGAGTAAAGTGAAAAGAAGGCAGAGCAGCTTGGGCACTTACACACTGAACGCCGCCCCTGGGCACTTGCGAGTGCTCATTTTCATATGAATTAAACTTTGTTTTTACTGCTGGTGCAAGTCTAAAGAAAAGAACAAAGGTACTGTTACAATCCTGTATAGGTGTGCTACAGAGCCATGTAAGCACTGTATATGGCCATATGTAGGTGACAGACTCCCTTTAAACATAGTTTTATGCATATTTGTGAATGACATAATGTAAAATCCCATCAGATGACAATATAACGGCTCCTAAAGGGCAGTAGCGGAGTAGAGGAGTGCAGTAACACAACTCTGGGGTGTTACACAAGCAAGGTACAGCTTTTTGTCTTGGGTCCCAGCAGGCTTTGGCAATGGTGGGCAGGAATTTATCTTCTGCTCTATCAACCTGGAGCTTGCAGGAAAGGACATCTGCTTTGTAGCTCTATACTATGTGACAGGAATTTGGCTTCTGCACATTCTATCTTCTTCTGTATGGGGACTGACTAGCTGAGGAGGAATATGACTTCTCCTGGGTCTCTGGACTTTACTCACAGTTATCTTCTCAGGGTATGCTTTCTTCCTGGAGGTTGTCTGCTGTTTCATCCAGCTGAGGCTGCAGGGCTCAGGCTGGGGATTTGATCAATGTCTCAGCATGAGACTAGATCCTGGCTTGGTTCTCTATATCTGGGAGACTCCTGAACTCTATCACACAGCCTTTCCAACAGGGGTGGCTGGCACACTGACACTAACTTCCTTCTCCACCCAAGCTGCAGAATGTGGGCACAGCCCACTCTGCTCACAGAGGGGGAGCTAAGCTGGAATGAACTATTCCAGCTTTGCAATACTAAACTGAACCTAAGTCCTTACCATGCCATTGCTGCCACCTGCTGGTGAACATGGAAATGTACAACAATATACATTTAACATAGTTTATGCAAATTTGTGAATGACATAATGTAAAATCATTTGGATTAGTAGAACTACAGGTAACAGCACTCTGCTAGTCAATTGCACAAAGATATAAGCAAACACTGAAAAAATAACTGCTTGGTGGCCATACTTACTGCAAATGCAGCTAGAAGCTCTTTGCGAATATAATTGATCAAAAATATTTCGGGCCCATCTACCAGACGACAAGGTGGCTTCTAATCAGATGGGTCCTACTCTAACATGCCTCTCCTGGGCTTACAGCCTACAATCTGGGCAAAGTAGTACCCAGCTGTATCCTACACATGCCTCTCCCAGGCTGTGAGCCTGCAGTATGGGCAAAGTAGAATACAGCACAATTTACCATGTGCTTTTAATTAGATAGCTTGTACAGCTGTATTCTACTTTGCCCATACTGCAGGCTCACAGCCTGGGAGAGGAATGTGTAGGATACAGCTGGGTACTATTTTCTCGAATGAGAGACTTTTCACTCCACCTAAACGACGTCGAAAACAGGGGTCGCCGTAACAATCTTAAGGTTCGTAACCTACCTGAATCAGTAACCGGCGACCGTCTCTACGCCGCAGTCTATCTTTAATATCGTCCTGGACCGACTGCTACACAGTGAGATTGAATTAGACAGGGTCCACAGGACCGCAGGTCCCGGACCTCGGGATCCAAATACACCACGGGATGTCATATGCTGGGTCCATTTTTATAGAGTAAAGTAGGACATCCTACACAAAGCCTGGGAGAAAAAAGAAATACTCTTTGAGGACGCTTTGGTGCTGATCCTGCCGGATGTTTCCCGCCCCCCTGGAGGCCATCAAACAGGCAGGAGCTACATATCGCTGGGGCCACCCATTCCACATTATCATTAGGAAGTTGGGAGGCCAATCCTTTCCTGTCCGCTCTCCAGAGGATCTTCCGGAAGCCTTTGCATTCCTAGGCATCCCGCCGGTTTCTGTCCCAGACTGGACTGCTCCCCCCATGTTCCAATCTCGGTCCCTCCCAGGTGACCCATTTGGAAGACCTCAGCACCCTCTCCCACAACGTTCATCGGATGATCGTCTTCAAAACTCATGGGACCGCCGCCGACGTCTATCCCTGCCGAGATCCTCTCATACTCCTCCCCGCTGATGGCCTTGGATTGACGGCTGGCTGATCTTTATTTAGCCGAATACCTACAGGACCTTCGATTGGACTTGGTCCGCAGTTACAGTCAGCCACCTGGGTGACCACTTCTACCCTCAAGCCTTGTTACCTCACTTAAGCCACGTTGGCTTTTCTGCTAGAGACGAGGCTGCCTACTACGATTTACTCTACAGAACCATGTGCTTCCTCCCCACATTGTTTTCTTACTCTGAAGATGGGGGACCTACGGTTGCTCTCACTATGTTTATGTATTGAGTTTATCCAATTGTACTTCCGCTGTCAGTTGTTCCATTTCCCCCACTAGGGCACTGTGTACTCTACCATAGTTTATTAGCAATATTAGTAGTGTTTTTGCTTTTTGATTATCCCTTGCTAATTCCCAGTTGCCTATAACCTTTCCTCCCCCCTCTCTCCTTCCTTCTCCCTTCCTAACCACCCCGATCTCCCTTCTCTCTTCTTTGCTCTCTTACTCTTGGGTCTTCTAATTACAACTTGCCTACAGTGGCCATGTCTGATATCCTGTTGATTTCTCTTAACGCACAGGGACTGAACATTCCTGAAAAACGATCCTCCCTCCTCAGACTTCTATGGAAGAAGCGTGCACATGTTGCGTTCATTCAGGAAACGCACTTTTGCTCGGACGCTATTCAATCTCTCACCAACCGCCGGTTTCCATATGTGTACAACAGTACCTCTCCTGACTCCAAGACGAAGGGAGTCTCCATTTTAGTCTCCGGTGCCATCCCGTGGGTCCTGACTGAGGTTCGTGCTGGTGGAGCAGGACGCTCCCTCTTCGTGAAAGGTACCTTAGCGGGTAGAAAGGTCACACTTGCCACACTTTATGCACCCAATTCGGGTCAGATACCCTTCCTAGATGAGACTCTCACTGACCTCGAAGGATTTACAGAAGGGGTCCTGATCTTGGGGGGCGACTTTAACCTTCTACTGGAGGCAACTGTGGACTCTTCAAGGGGACACTCTTACCTTTCCTGCTCCTCACAGACTAGGGTTAAAGACTTACTACACACACATCAGCTCTTGGACACGTGGAGGACATTACATCCATCATCTAGGGACTACACGTTCTACTCTATTCCTCACGATACTTACTCTAGACTCGATTACTTTTTTATCTCACACTCCAACTTGGAAGTCTTGACAGGGGCTCATATATTGTTCTCAGACCACGCCCTTATTTCCATCACTCTCTCTCTGCCTACTCATCAACCTAGGGCATGGCGATGGAGTCTGAACACAGCCCTTTTATATGACATTCAGGTGCAGACGGAGATTCGTAAGGAACTGACTGACTACTTCTCCATAAATGTGTCCCCGGAAAGTAGCCCGATTACTATTTGGGAAGCGCACAAATGTTTTATCAAAGGGATCTTCATTAAGCTAAGGGCCAGCCTCAAAAAAGAGAAGACAGCCACCCTGACTGCACCGATCTCTAAACTACATGTCCTTGATATACAACACAAGGCCACCCAGGTTGATCAAATAGGAACTGAAATATGTCTCTTAAGAGATCAAATCCGCTCGTTATGCCTATCAAAAGCGAGAGCTTCCATGGTCAAATTCCGCAGGCATTATTATGAGCATGGGAATAAACCAGGCAGGACGCTGGCACGGGCACTCCACAAATCCAGACTGAGCACATATGTCCCATTTCTGACTGACAATTCAGGTAACCGAGTCACCTTGCCCTCAAAATTAGCTGATGCTTTCAGACAATATTACCATTCACTTTACAACATTGACGCTTCCCGTACTGATCCAGACGGCCACACTACGGACATACGAACCTATCTCTCCGCTTCTGGCATGTCTCGCCTCCCTCCTGAAGTGATTGACGCACTGGAGTTGCCATTAACTGATACAGAACTAGCTCTGGCCATTAAGGAATCCCGCACGGGAACAGCCCCTGGCCCGGATGACCTATTGGCCCCTCAATTTCTAACTGCTTTTGACAGTTTTAATACTATACAGACCCCCCCGCCAGATACCCTCAGAGCGCACATCTCGGTAATCCCTAAAGAAGGCAAAGACTTATCCCAATGCCAGAGCTACAGTCTCGTTAATTAACGTGGATTTGAAATTATTCTCAAAAATTTTAGCTACCCGTATGATCTTTTAACCTGGAGTGGACCCTTTTAAAATTCGCTTTTATTAGTTTTATTTAAAAAAGCATAAGTATAGACACCCTTTGATAACTGGATATCCAAAACAAATAATAGGACAAGATGTTGCCCAGCTACCACCGTGAATTGGTGAGACAAAAGAGATAAATAGACAGATGTGCAAAGAATTCCCATGGCATTAGTGACCTTTTAGGCTTGGGGTCGGGTAGAGAGTAGGGCACATTGATGTGGGTATTCGGGATGATTCTTTCCCTGTACCCGCCCTAAGATAATCCTCTGCCCAGGGATGAACCCTGATGGTGGGATCACCCTGTCCCGTGCCTACCCTGTCTAGCCCTGTACAGCCCTGTACAGTGGGAATTTATTACAAATGATGTCCGATAATTTTATATATATATATATTTTTAACCCGACGCGTTTCCCCACTTCTGGTTCGTCAGAGGGTCGGTTATAGGATAAGAATTATAATGATTAACATCATGCAGGATGAAATACAATAGATAATTAGATATAGTTATAATTACTGTGTCCTGATCGATGCCATGATAAGGCAGTCCGTTACGGAGGAACTGTGGATTCCCCAGACGAGGAAAGGTCACCTAGGAAAAAATATTATGCAAGAGCCTGCTGTCAATATTCTGGCAGCATAAAAATATTCATATGGACTTCCAATTAGTGGTGACTTACATATAGATGTCCCCCTGTTGTTTAGACTGCCGCCTGCCGTGTCCGATGGGGCAGTGAGGCATCCTTGTGTTGGTGCTGTATATAGGGGACTGATTAGGCGCCTTTTGCTGTCAGGAGCCGCATGTCCGGTGAGTGGAACGCACGCTCCGCTACTTCCGGTATCTTGGAACGCACGCTCCACTTTAGCGAGACCTAAATACTGCAGAAATCTCAGTATTGAAAAAGGGACTTTCATTCGTCCCTACGACTGAGTTCAGGATCTTTACATGGATCAAAGATCTTGATTTATTCTGTCGAAAACTCAGGTGGAGGAAATATTTTGACGTCTCTAACAAACAATCCCATGATAGACTAGGGATACAGGAATGCGACCTGGCAGATCTTGCCATCCTAATGGATTTATGGGAGGAGGGCTCAAAAAAAACAGGAGAAGGTCCCTTTACTAAACTTCGCCCTAAGAGTAGAAGAATGCCTCCACCACTTAACTACGAACATATCGTTATCTTCCAAAAATTGGTCACCAGGGAATTAGAAACAGTAAAAACGCCCCGTTCACACGGCAGGAATCTGACTAGAGATGAATTCGAGGCCTTGAGGACACTGGAAAAAGACAACTCCATTGTCATCAAGCCCTCGGATAAAGGGGGAAACCTGGTGATAATGAACCATGATATGTATACAAAGATGTGTATGGATCTCTTGAGGGATAAAAGTGGTTACCAAATTTTATCCAATGACCCGACAGATACTTACCTTATAGAACTCCAACAAATCCTCGACACAGGACTGGAGCAGAGAGTCATTGGTAAATCAGAGTATCACTTTTTATTATCAAGTCATCCACAGATTGCAACCCTTTATGGACTCCCCAAAGTCCATAAGGGGACGACCCCTCTAAAGGGCCGACCGATAGTATCCGGTGTTAATTCAATCACACAAAACTGTGGTCTTTATCTTGATCAGGTATTGAAAGATTTTGTGGTGTCCCTTGCAGCATACACAAGGGACACCATGGATTTTCTGAAAAAAACTGAGTCCCTGGGGATTGAACCTTCATTGTTTATTAGCCAGCATTGACGTCGAGTCCCTATATAGTAGCATTCCGCACGATAAGGGACTTCTGGCAGTCACCTACTATCTTGGCACAAGAGGTAATCATTTCCAGGAACATAACCAATTTATCCTAACCCTACTTAATTTCATTCTGAGGCACAATTTTTTTCTGTTCAGTGGGCGGTTCTACCACCAGCTCAGGGGGACGGCCATGGGATGCCCATGTGCCCCCACATATGCCAACCTCTTCCTGGGCTGGTGGGAAGACAACATCGTCTTTCCAGGTCACCACACTTGGTGGAATGAGAAGGTGGCCTTCTGGACGAGATATATCGACAACATTTTTTTGCTTTGGAATGGGAGTAGGAGGGAATTTGCTGACTTCATCAATGTCTTAAACATCAACGACATAGGCCTTAAGTTCACATCTGAGGTACATGAAGAAAGTATCAAGGCGATAAATTGGTCAGCACAATTTTCAGAAAATCTACGGCAACAAATTCCATACTACACTGGGGGAGCCACCACCCCACTCCACAGAAAAGAGGTATCCCCAGGGGACAATACCTTAGGATTCGCAGAAATTGTTCGGGTATACACGATTTTCACTGCGAATCAAAGAAACTCTACAAAAGACTTACTGACAGAGGGTATCCAAAGAATACTTTAAGAGATGCGTTTCAGCAAGCCCTAGCAACAGAGAGAGAAACCTTGCTTATCCCCAAAACACGTGGGGATGATGGCGGGGGCGAAACGCGTCTTATTTCCACATTTGACATGGCCAACACTGAGATAAGGACCATTCTCAATAAATACTGGCCAATTTTACAAATGGACACAAGTGTCGCCAAGAACATCTCATCCCACCCAAGAATAACCTACCGCAGGGGTCAGAGTTTAAGAGACAGACTGGTCCACAGCCACTATATGCCCCCTTCTCCACCGGGAACGTGGCTTGATCGCCGTCCCATCGGCATGTTCAAATGTGGGACATGCAAAATCTGTCCCTTTATCACTACAGGTAAATCGATCACATGTTCGGCCAACCAAAAGGTATTTAGAATCCGGGATTTTATTAATTGTAAGAGCAAAGGGGTAATTTATATTTGTAGGATATATCGGAATGGCTCACCCTCCAAGTTGCTATGAAAAAGGGTGCTCCCCCTAAAAAGGTTACCCCAAACCTTAAAAGGAGATAGAATATTAAATAGAATAGGAGGGGCACACCTACATCTAGTTCACATCGATCACTACACAGTATTAGGTTAAAACAATTTATTAAATATACATACGGTACCTGATAAATTAATAATACATCTAAAATATAAATCTATACTGTGAATAAATAAATGACTAAATATATATCAATAAATAAATATATATGTCAATACAGATAGAATGTGATAATACTAAGGGTTATTGACGTCATGCATCAGGTGGTTAATAGTGAATGTCTCTAGTAGGATCGCTGAAATGCAGGATAAGAGAACAATCACTATATTGGTCCGCAATATGCGATTCTTCCAAGCAGGAAAAAAATTTAGATGAATGCGTTAGTCTTTCAATATAGGAACAATAGGCTGTCCTTAGCGTATAAGTATAAGCATTCCTTTTATAGATGTAACTTCGTCTCACAGTTGTACTGTGATACAATGTGGCAAGTACTCACTGTTTGTAGAGATGGTAGAGTGTTCGGATAATTGCGCTTAGCGTGGCGTCCCACGAGTTGTCAGCGCGGATGATTATAAATCCAATCTACTTTATCGTGAGTTGTACACTTGCATTGAATAGACTTACACAAAAGGGGAGAAACAGTCCGTTTGGTGAACTAGGGTCAATAAAATTTTGGCCCTACTTGAAATTCGCCTTTGCTTTGTGTCTTTTTCACACGGCAGGACTTTCGTTTCTTTCCAGATTGGCTGCAAACTTGTAGTTAAGATGCGCAAATGGTATTGCGGTTTCCTTTCTTATGTTGCGGTTTCTTTCCTTTTCTTGAGACTTGTCTACACCATACGCGTTTCGGAGTTAACATCTACCATCTCTACAAACAGTGAGTACTTGCCACATTGTATCACAGTACAACTGTGAGACGAAGTTACATCTATAAAAGGAATGCTTATACTTATACGCTAAGGACAGCCTATTGTTCCTATATTGAAAGACTAACGCATTCATCTAAATTTTTTTCCTGCTTGGAAGAATCGCATATTGCGGACCAATATAGTGACTGTTCTCTTATCCTGCATTTCAGCGATCCTACTAGAGACATTCACTATTAACCACCTGATGCATGACGTCAATAACCCTTAGTATTATCACATTCTATCTGTATTGACATATATATTTATTTATTGATATATATTTAGTCATTTATTTATTCACAGTATTGATTTATATTTTAGATGTATTATTAATTTATCAGGTACCGTATGTATATTTAATAAATTGTTTTAACCTAATACTGTGTAGTGATCGATGTGAACTAGATGTAGGTGTGCCCCTCTTATTCTATTTAATAATTTATATTTGTCGTTGTCCCTGTCCCAAGGACTATATTGGAAAGACCCTGAGGGAATTAAGGAAAAGAGTGGGCGAGCATATAGGTGATATTAGAAACAACAGAATCACACCGGTGGCAAGTCATGTACATGAATGCCACTCAGGAGATCCTCGATCACTCAGCTTCTCTGCATTAGAACTTGTGCCCATGTCCCCGAGAAAGGGGGACTGGGATAACAAGGTTCTGCGCAGAGAAGCAGAATGGATCTATAGGTGTCACTCACAAGCACCTGTTGGCCTTAATGAACGTCTGACGTTTACTTGTTTTTTGTAGAGTTTCCTTACACCTCATGAATTTGAAAAAGTAGCCAGGAGGGTTCGGGAATCTCCTTCCTCCGATACCTACCTCTATCTCTCATAAATAAATAATGGTCTCAAACTGGTCATGGGTACACAAAGTACCCCATATATGATATCAGAAGGGTCTGTGCTATATCATGCCCCACCCAGCTAAACTATCTACTACCTATTTTTTATTTAGTCTGATCAGGTGATTACATTGACTGTACACACGTCTCTACTGATCAGAACAGCTATAACCTAGAAATGAACTTGGTCCTGCTACTGTGTTGCTGTTTATACAAACCTAGAGGGTCTTTTATTACATTGGGGGATTTGGGGATTATGTATAAACGACCCCACAGGGTTGCCATACCTGCTATACCAAATTTGCTTTACCAAATTTGCTTCACCGAATTTGCTTTACATGGCATATCAAATTTGCCCAGAGCAAAAGCCAGCAGAGTAATCGTACCCCAATGAATAATCATATATACCTCAGCCCCTATAAGATGCCCAGTAGTGTATAATTAGTGGGGAAGAATCTGGTGCCATAGTCAGATTTATCTTAAACCATACATGTATTACATAGGAGCACTTGGAGCACGCTGGCATCGCTATTCCGGAAATGACGTCTGCGCCTCAGCAGACAGGAAGCGATGCCTGCGTTCCAAGAGACCGGAAGTAGTTGAGCGTGCGTTCCAAGATACCGGAAGTAGCGGAGCGTGCGTTCCACTCACCGGACATGTGGCTCCTGACAGCAAAAGGCGCCTAATCAGTCCCCTATATACAGCACCAACACAAGGATGCCTCACTGCCCCATCGGACACGGCAGGCGGCAGTCTAAACAACAGGGGGACATCTATATGTAAGTCACCACTAATTGGAAGTCTATATGAATATTTTTATGCAGCCAGAATATTGACAGCAGGCTCTTGTATAATATTTTTTCCTAGGTGACCTTTCCTCGTCTGGGGAATCCACAGTTCCTCCATAACGGACTGCCTTATCATGGCATCGATCAGGACACAGTAATTATAACTATATCTAATTATCTATTGTATTTCATCCTGCATGATGTTAATCATTATAATTCTTATCCTATAACCGACCCCCTGACAAACCAGAAGTGGGGAAACGCGTCGGGGTAAAAATATATATAAAAAAAATTATCGGACATCATTTGTAATAAATTCCCACTGTACAGGGCTGTACAGGGCTAGACAGGGTAGGCACGGGGACAGGGTGATCCCACCATCAGGGTTCATCCCTGGGCAGAGGATTATCTTAGGGCGGGTAC
Organism: Bufo bufo; assembly: GCF_905171765.1. Classification (NCBI taxonomy): domain Eukaryota; kingdom Metazoa; phylum Chordata; class Amphibia; order Anura; family Bufonidae; genus Bufo; species Bufo bufo. Next base: position 222,753,281 of record NC_053391.1, read on the forward strand.
AGGGAAAGAATCATCCCGAATACCCACATCAATGTGCCCTACTCTCTACCCGACCCCAAGCCTAAAAGGTCACTAATGCCAAGGGAATTCTTTGCACATCTGTCTGTTTATCTCTTTTGTCTCACCAATTCACGGTGGTAGCTGGGCAACATCTTGTCCTATTATTTGTTTTGGATATCCAGTTATCAAAGGGTGTCTATACTTATGCTTTTTTAAATAAAACTAATAAAAGCGAATTTTAAAAGGGTCCACTCCAGGTTAAAAACTCACGTATACGGACACTTATAATATATGTAATTCTTTAATATACTACCCGTATGATCCCATACTTGCAGCACATCATACATTTAGATCAGACTGGCTTCATGCCCTTGCGAGAGGCCAGGGATAACACCACCAAAGCCATCAATCTAATATATCATGCAGTATCGACTAAACTTCCCATGCTCTTGCTCTCAACAGACGCCAACAAAGCATTTAACAGGGGGAACTGGTGGTTTATGTTCGAAACCCTGAGATACTTTGGCCTAGGGGACACCATGATGGCAAGAATTCATAACCTGTATTCCACCCCCCCAGCCTCGGTTAAAGTGAACGGCCAGTTTTCTGCCAGTTTTCCCATTACTAATGGGACTAGACAGGGATGTCTCCTTTCTCCTCTAATCTTCATCCTCTGCCTAGAACCATTATTAGGGCATATCAGATTGAATCCGGATATCTCGGGTGTACAAATAAGGGGAACCCACCACAAAGTTGCCGCTTATGTGGACGATCTGCTTTTCTTCCTCTCTAACCCCAGAATTTCTATCCCAAACCTCTTGCAAGTTCTCAAAACTTACGCCCACTTGTCGAACTATAAAATCAACTTACAAAAGTCGGAAGCGCTTAATATCACACTACCTGCTGCAATGATTAGGGATCTGTCGGTCGGATTTCCCTTTAAATGGGCGCGATCATCTCTAAAATATCTAGGTATCCACCTAACCCCCACATTGGCCGATCTTTACACAGAAAATTACCACCCCCTGCTCCGCCAGATACAAACTGATCTTGATAAGTGGCATACAGGTACGTTTTCCTGGTTCGGGAGAATTTCGATCTTTAAGATGAACATCCTCCCTAGGATACTCTATTTCTTTCAAACGCTCCCTATACACATTCCCAGACTTTTCTTTCATATGGGCGGGGAAAGCCCCAAGGATTGCCTGCTCCCTCCTGTTCCGCCCTAAACACAGTGGAGGTCTGGGACTACCGAACTTTGTGGCCTATCACAAAGCCTCACACCTAATGCGCATCATTGACTGGTGCCGGCATAATTCGCATAAACAGTGGGTTCAAACGGAACAATTCTTTATTATGGTGGCGACACTGTGGTTGGGCACAAATGTCCCCTTACAAGCACGTCTCCATTCAACCATTGGCCCGACTCTTCGCGCCTTCTTCTCCACTGCGGATAGTGCGGACATTTCACCCTCGCCGTTGTACCCAATTTTGGGGAACCTGCATTCTTCCTGCTCCACCAGTGCGACCTATCCATGGCGACTTATAAAAAATCTGTGATTCGACATTTGGTCAACGCTGCTCGGGCATGTATCCCTTGCCTTTGGAGGCAGACGACTGTGCCTACGATGTCTCTGTGGCTGGGAAAAATTCAGGAGATAATGAGGATGGAGGATCTAACCGCTTCGCTAATGAACACTGAAAATAAGTTTCTTAAGACATGGAAAGGCTGGATAACATTTCAAACTACCCACGACTATAAACTTCTTCTCGCTTCATAGGATATGAGGCTCTTGTGTATCTCTCTTGGCCCTTCCTTCCTTTTTTTGCTCTTTCTGAGTTTTTACCTTCGATTTCTGTCCCCCCTGCTCCCCCTCCCTCCCCCTTCCCTTCCCCCCTTCCCTTCCCCCCTTCCCTTCCCCTCGCCTCCCTCCCCCACTTGACCTGGTTTCTCCCTCCCACCTGCGAACTACCTGAAGTTAATTGTTTACTAGGCTGCACCTTTACCGAAGTAATACCCTGATATCGCCCAGCATATGCTGGTAATTGTATATTTGCCATTCTATTTTCCTTGGTGCTTTTCTGTTACATATTTTATGTTCACTTTTATAGCACTTTATGTGTTTTCTATTGTATCACTCATGTCTTATGGAGGTAACTCTCTTGGGCTGCGTCCCGAGGTGTCCTCCCCTCGTGATACATTAATTTTAAAATGAAAACTAATAAAAAGAGAATTTACAAAAAAAAGAATTGGCTGAGCAGTCAGCCTGGCAAATGCTGCAGTGACCTGCTCTAAACCGGGATCCCTAGCCGGTGCCGAGGTGGGTAAAACCTCTCGCTGAAGGGGTTCTGGCAGGCAAACTTAGGGTGCCTGGGGCAGTTTCCAGGGTAAAATGTAGGGTTGCACCCTGGGATTAAAGGTCAGGACCGAGTTGTTGATTTGGCCCACCTGTAGTGTTGGGGGTGCGGCCAGGTCAGGGATGAGAGGCTCCGGTTCTGGCTGGGGTTGTTCCCTGAACCTCATCCTGCCGTCTGGGGTCTCTTGTAGGCATCAGACTCTCCCTGCAGAGCCTGGATCTTCCTGCCAGGTCTCTAGGGTAACTGCAGGAGATAATGGCTTGGCCAGTAGAGTCACTCCTGCGGCGAAGGGGCCTTGAATGGAGCACATTGGGGTGTACTCTACTTGGTCACCCACATATAGACTGTGTCGGGCCTGCGGCAAATAAGGACGCTTCACGGAGCGGCGACTCACAAAGATTTCGGCTCTGGAGTAGTTGTCCTGGAGGAAGCCCACTCCTCATTGTACAGAGAACCAGAGGACTGTCCCTGTCCGTCTGGTGAGTGTAGGGTCTCCAGGCTGGGGGTCATCTAAAACTTGTTTGACCTACTCCGCTATAGCAGTCTTGTATTCCCACCGGGTCTTGGTGTGGCCGGTGATCTCTAGCGGGACCTCGGGGTTAAGCTGGCCTGGCCTGGGACTGTCTCTTCTGGGCGGCGGAGTGGAAACTCTGGCCGCCTCCACCGCATCGGCAGGTGTGCAGAGCGGAGCCTGTTCAGGCCTATTAGCGGTATCTGGGCCCACCGAGCATGGTGCAGGGGCAACTATGGGCTGGATCGGGGCCTTAGGGAGCAGGACTGTCTCTACCTGGTGTCACGGCCGGACGCCCGATTCCGGTGCCTCCTGCTGGTCATCTGGGGTGATCGCGGCTCTCGCCATATGAGCAACTTCGAACTCAGAGGCCCATCTAGCTTTCTACATTAATTTAAAATCACTCTGGCCTGTTTTAGAGAAACATCAGTTATTCCCCTCTGTGTTCCTGCCTATTCACAGGGTTGCTATACAGGTCTCCCTGTTGGAGCTGATGTAAAAAGCGGTCAAGGAGCAGTATCTGAAAAAATATCAGGTAAGCATTGAATTGTCAGTATGGACTTACATATCATTTACATACATGTATATGCCAAGTTCCTTATATCTTTCTCTAGTTAACAGTTGACAAAGGTCATACGTGACCAAAATGTTTGGAACTATATAATTGGCTAGGAAAAATGTATATACTCACCAGGATATGAACTACCCTATATTTGTATAATACATTGGACCTAATAAAGCATTGCATAAATATTCCGCAGTGCCATAGATTCTTCGCAATATATGTATTGACTACTGAGTCCTCTATGAGCACCCAAAACTGACTGTGTGCAGGTCTCAAATCCTTTTACTGGCCTAGGAAGAGGCTGCAGTGCTCACCATAGTGCTGTGGTCCTTTCAAACAGCTGCTCAGCAAGGGTACCAGGAGTTGGACCACCACCAGTAAGATATTGATGACCTATCCTGAGAATAAGCCATCAATATCAAAATCTTGGACAACCCCTTTGATGAATGAATGATCTTTACACCAAATGATAACCAGCAGAGGGAAGTTAATATTTTCTATTTAGACTTGCCATACCTAGAATAAAGTTACAAGGTAGGTAATCCCAGCAGGGGATCTCCAGAGCAATAGCTTTGTGGTCAGTTTATGGGTCACTTTGATGTGCAAAGTTATCCAATACCCATACTACAGCCAGTGCTGCCACCTACAGGCAATCTGGAAGTACTATACAGGGAGTGCAGAATTATTAGGCAAGTTGTATTTTTGAGGATTAATTTTATTATTGTACAACAACCATGTTCTCAATGAACCCAAAAAACTCATTAATATCAAAGCTGAATATTTTTGGAAGTAGTTTTTAGTTTGTTTTTAGTTTTAGCTATTTTAGGGGGATATCTGTGTGTGCAGGTGACTATTACTGTGCCTAATTATTAGGCAACTTAACAAAAAACAAATATATACCCATTTCAATTATTTATTTTTACCAGTGAAACCAATATAACATCTCAACATTCACAAATATACATTTCTGACATTCAAAAACAAAACAAAAACAAATCAGTGACCAATATAGCCACCTTTCTTTGCAAGGACACTCAAAAGCCTGCCATCCATGGATTCTGTCAGTGTTTTGATCTGTTCACCATCAACATTGCATGCAGCAGCAACCACAGCCTCCCAGACACTGTTCAGAGAGGTGTACTGCTTTCCCTCCTTGTAAATCTCACATTTGATGATGGACCACAGGTTCTCAATGGGGTTCAGATCAGGTGAACAAGGAGGCCATGTCCTTAGATTTTCTTCTTTTATACCCTTTCTTGCCAGCCACGCTGTGGAGTACTTGGACGCGTGTGATGGAGCATTGTCCTGCATGAAAATCATGTTTTTCTTGAAGGATGCAGACTTCTTCCTGTACCACTGCTTGAAGAAGGTGTCTTCCAGAAACTGGCAGTAGGACTGGGAGTTGAGCTTGACTCCATCCTCAACCCGAAAAGGCCCCACAAGCTCATCTTTGATGATACCAGCCCAAACCAGTACTCCACCTCCACCTTGCTGGCGTCTGAGTCGGATTGAGCTCTCTGCCCTTTACCAATCCAGCCACGGGCCCATCCATCTGGCCCATCAAGACTCACTCTCATTTCATCAGTCCATAAAACCTTAGAAAAATCAGTCTTGAGATATTTCTTAGCCCAGTCTTGACGTTTCAGCTTGTGTGTCTTGTTCAGTGGTGGTCGTCTTTCAGCCTTTCTTACCTTGGCCATGTCTCTGAGTATTGCACACCTTGTGCTTTTGGGCACTCCAGTTATGTTGCAGCTCTGAAATATGGCCAAACTGGTGGCAAGTGGCATGTTGGCAGTTGCACGCTTGACTTTTCTCAGTTCATGGGCAGTTATTTTGCGCCTTGGTTTTTCCACACGCTTCTTGCGACCCTGTTGACTATTTTGAATGAAACGCTTGATTGTTCGATGATCACGCTTCAGAAGCTTTGCAATTTTAAGAGTGCTGCATCCCTCTGCAAGATATCTCACTATTTTTGACTTTTCTGAGCCTGTCAAGTCCTTCTTTTGACCCATTTTGCCAAAGGAAAGGAAGTTGCCTAATAATTATGCACACCTAATATAGGGTGTTGATGTTATTAGACCACACCCCTTCTCATTACAGAGATGCACATCACCTAATATGCTTAATTGGTAGTAGGCTTTCGAGCCTATACAGCTTGGAGTAAGACAACATGCGTAAAGAGGATGATGTGGTCAAAATACTCATTTGCCTAATAATTCTGCACGCAGTGTACTTTGGAATGCAAGAGCATTGCAAAGTATAGTACAACTATCAGCCCCACTGGATCTTCAAGATCCAAGAGGGAACTGATAAAAAAAAAGTGAAAATAATAAAAGTAAAAATAAATAAATAAAAATTAGAAAAAAGAAAATTGCCTTTTCCTATAAAAAAATAAAAAAATATAATAAAATACACATATTAGGTGTCACCGCGTCCGTAACGACCATCTCTATAAATATATCACATGATAGACCCCGTCCGATAAACACCATAAAAATAAAAATAAAAAAACAGTGCCCAAAAAGCTATTTTTGTCACCTTACATCACAAAAAGTGCAACAGCAAGCGATCAAAAAGGCTTATGACCCCCAAAATAGTACCAATCACACCGTCACCTCGTCCCGCAAAAAATGATACCCTATTTAAGACAATCGCCCAAAAAATAAAAAAGCTATGGCTCTCAGACTATAAAGACACTAAAACATCATTTTTTGGGTTTCAAAAATGCTATTATTGTGTAAAACTTAAATAAATAAGAAAAAGTATACATATTAGGTATTGCCACGTCCGTAACGATCTTCTCTATAAAACTATCACATGACCTAACTCCTCAGATGAATGCTGTAAAAATAAATAAATGAAAATTGTTCCAAAACAGCCAATTTTTGGGTCACCTTGCCCCATAAAGTGTAATAATGAATGATCAAAAAATCCTATGTACCCAAAAATGGTACCAATAAAAACCTCAACACTTTCTGCAAAAAACTAGCCCCTGCACAAGACGATCGGCACAAAAATAAAAAACATATGGCGTTCAGAAAACCAATCCAGCACAATCTACCTTCCAAAAACCGTATGGCATTCCTTTCCTTCTGCGCCCTGCCGTGTGCCCGTACAGAAGTTTACGACCACATGTGGGGTGTTTCTGTAAACCGCGGAATCAGGGTAATAAATATTGAGTTTTGTTTGGCTGTTAACTCTCAATGTGTTAAAGAAAAAAAAATTATAAAATGGAAAATCTGCCAAAAAAGTGAAATTTAGAAATTTCATCTCCATTTTCCTTTAATTCTTGTGGAACGCCTAAAGGGTTAACAAAGTTTTTAAAATCAGTTTTGAGTAACTTGAGGGGTGTAGTTTCTACAATGGGGTCATTTATGGGGGTTTCCACTATGTAAGCCCCACAAAGTGATTTCAGACCTGAACTAGTCCTTAAAAAGTGGGTTTTGGAAATTTTCTTAAAAATTGAAAGAATGGCTTCTAAACTTCTAAGCCTTCTAACGTCCTAAAAAAATAAAATGACATTTCCAAAATGATGCCAACATAAAGTAGACATATGGGGAATGTTAAGTAATAAATATTTTATTAGGTATGACTTTCTGTTTTAGAAGCAGCGAAATTGAAATTTAGGAAATTGTGAATTTTTCAAAATTTTTGGTAAATTTGGGATTTTTTCATAAATAAAGGTGAAATATATTGACTCAAATATATGACTATCATGAAGTACAATGTGTCACGAGAAAACAATCTCAGAATGGCGTGGATAAGTAAAAGTGTTCCAAAGTTATTACCACATAAAGTGACGCATGTCAGATTTGTAAATTTTGACCTGGACACTGGGGCATCAATGACCCTTGGTCATGAAAGGGTTAAGGAGTTCCCCAGGCTTTTTAGGAAATACGGCCTTTCTTCTGTCCTGAGGAAAGTTTAGTGCTTATGCTTCCGTCATGCTGCCGATCTTCGCAGCACACGCAAAAAGACTGGGGACTTTTCCGCTTGGGTCCCAACCGGATATGTGCCCGTCTCTTGCTGTTCAGCTGCATTTACTATTATGCAGCTTCCACAGGACAGAACAAATGCAAAATTTCTTAAAAAAGCCTGGAGAACCCCTTTAATACAATACATCTTTGGGTGGATTTATCAATATTGTCCTAGAGTTAGGACAGGGATCAGCAACCTCCGGCACTCTAGCTGTTCTGAAACTACAACTCCCAGAATGCTTTATTCACTTCTTTGAGAGTTAGAAGAACAACTGCAATAAACAAATAAAGAAATACAAATGGTGCCAGAACAGCTATTCTTTGGTCACCTCACAAAAAGCATAATATTGAGCGATCAAAAAGTCATATGTGTGGCAGGCACAGCACTATGAAGTGCTTTTTGCGCTGTGGCATTAGAAGAATCTTGATATCTCAGACTTTTTAGTCTAACCAGACTGTCTATTACCCTGTAATTCCTCTAGCGGCGTTCTATGGAAACAGTAGGTCTAAAGAGCACACCAAATGCTTAAAATAACTTCTTTATTAACTTCAACTTTTCTTCATATATAACACTGCGCCTCCGCAGCAGATAGTCCATGTGCAAAACACGTGTTGAATAAAGTATCATAAAATGGCGGCATGCATAAGATGGTGGTTCAACTGTTCCACCTTGTCATTCAACATAAAATGGTGGATATATTTCTCTCTTGAGTATCTGTACTCTCACTTTAAGTTATTTAAGCAGTTTATGATCTCTCTGAGAGGTATATCTGAGGTTAACCAATAGTTCACTTGCTCTACTTGGTTTGCAGTTTGCTCTATACAATTGTTTATGATCTGGTATAAGCAGTTCGTATTTGTATGCAATATGTTTGGATTGTATGATTGTATGGCTCAGCAGTTCGTTTGTATGGTGGAACTGTAAGTAAACATACATATAACCAGTTCAGTATACAGTTCTAATCACTATATTAACAACAGGAACTTATATACAAGAAGTACTGAGCAGGTGGCTCACTCTGATTTGACACGACAGGTGCACAGGTTCAAAGAAACACCCCCTGGTTCTGATAGGTATAGTATAGATTGGATAGAATCGGCACTCAAAACATTCGGAACATACGTGGAAATTGAATAAAAATATTTATTAAACAATACACGTTATATCCTGTGTATACCAGGGTAAAATTCATAAAAAAGCATAAAAAAAGCATATATAACTTATGTGTCAACCAGAAGAATATATATCTCTAAGGCAAAAAGATCTGAGTGCTAGGCACAGCGAGCTGCATCCGTGTCCCCCCAATTGGGTAAGGCTATTGGATCACAGTCGTCTGCGACAGAGCAGGTCAGAGCTAGTAGATATTATGCTTCAGGTGTATTCGATAACATATATTCTCATACAGATCTCACATAGTCCTAAATGCGTACAATTAAAATCTTATGCCACCGTATAGGATATGAGGTAAAAGATAGTCAAGGATAATTTGTGTTTTGCACCATGATTTGATTGTCCGTCACCTATAGCGGTCTCAGGGTCTGAGTACGCTGTATATGCAAAGTCAATTGTCCAGCACGTCTGTTATCACAGTGCTTATGCCGCCTCTCGTGCAGCAATTCGGTATAGTTCCACTTAAATTTGTATTACTCACTGTGTCCCGTGTATGCTCACTCGGTTAGGTCTGCGGAAGGATTTCTGCCGTGGCGTCCCACGCTTCAGCCTTTCTCCGCTGTGTTTGTATCGGGTCCGGTTTTTGCTTGGATCCCGTCTCTACTCTCGTGAGAGACCTGTGTTTGCTGTTTCGCTTTCGTGAGTCTTACAACACTTCTTTATCTTCCGTGAGTGAGTGGATATATTCACCGTCCTTTAGTACATGGCCATGCACCGCTGAGATGATTCTTTCTTTCACAGGTAATACGCCCAGACGCGTTTCGAGATATCTTATCTCTTCCTCAGTGGGTATAACCTGTGAACACTAGTCTCGTGTTTTATATACTCTCATCTCAATTGGCTAATTGATTTCACCTGTTCCAAAACTTGTGTGGGGGAATAGAAGCCTTGCTTTTCATTAACCTTTTCTTTTTCCATGTAATATTTCTACCTCAGAATCCTCTTTCGGTGGCAACAGTTATAATAGTGTCAAGCATCTCTGCGTATATATATGTACACATATATCAGCTATATAATCGGATGTAAAACAATAAATAAGTGAATAAATAAATAAGAGTGTGTCGGTAAAGACACTTCTCAATTATATTAAAATATAAAAATATATTATCAGACATTTGATATCTTACAGTGAAGGGAAATGTTTTTATATCGGCATTGTGTGGCAGATAATTATCCACCCACATATTCCGGTGTAAATATCAGATCTCTGATTTTGAGATATAGCTATCCATAGTCATCTCGAGAGAGTTTTTTTACATATCAGTCCTAAAAGATATGTGTCGATCACCATCCTCTTGAGGGCTGATAAACTCGATCTTAAAATACTATAGTAATTTTATTATTGCTTTTCAAAGCATGATATATCGTTTTCAATTTCTTATATGCATCCTTTTCTATAATCTTTATTCCTCAATTTCAATATAATTTATATCTGCGACTATCCTGCAATTTTTAAAATATTGCTTTTTTTTTTTTATTGCGTTTTTTTTCTTTTCGCGGTTTTTTTCATGCTGTTATTTTGAGGATGCTTTTTTTTTTTAAAAAAATTTCCTTAAAAAAAAATTTTTGTTCAAAATTTTTTTTTTCGATTTTTATACAAATTGTTCTTATCTCCCTTCTACTTGAGAAATTTTCAGCTCAATAGGTGTTATTATATTTTCCATTTTTCTATATATCAAGGTTGTTGCTACCTTTTTCAACTTAATAGTGCTATAGGTGAATTTCACTCTATTCTATTTACCTCCGGAATTCTATTTAAGTCTTCCAATTTAGATAAAACCAAAAATTTCCAAATCTGAATTTAACCCCGCAGGGAGAAGGCTGCCAAAATCATAAATTCTTCTGGACTCAGCCCGTGACATTCTCATAATGTGATTACCTCCTCTCCAGTGTATGTCCACCTTTTCCAGGGCCACAAAAGAAAAACCCCTGGGGTCACTATTATGTGACACTTTAAAGTGTTTGGATAGAGAGTGGTTTTCATATCCTTTTCTGATATTATTTAGATGTTCCGTGATCCTCACTCTCAGGGGTCTTTTGGTTCTGCCAATGTACTGTTTCTGGCAGGGGCACTGGAAAAGGTAGACAACACTGGAGGAATCACATGTCAAGCAACCCTTAATGTCCAAATTAAATTGATTTTGAGTAGATTGGACCCTACTTATCTTTTTTGGAAAAGTTGAGTTTTTACACCCCGAACATCTCCCACATCTGTAGAACCCATTCATATTCAGCCATTTTTGAAGTGTGGGTACCTCTTTTTTCTTGTGATTAGTTATTGAGGGTGCTATTTTTAAACCTAAGTTTGGTGCCTTGGTGAAAGTGATTAGTGGGGAAGTGTGCAACATAGGTCCAATGACCTTGTCTCTTAATAAGAAGTGCCAGTGTTGATTTATAATGTGTCGTATTTGTTTAGATTGTGAACTATAAGGTAGGATTAATCTCAATTCACCTTCCTTATTTGTGTTTTCGTGAGTATTTGGCTGAAAGAAGGTCTCTCTCTCTGTTTCTCTTATTTTTTCCAGAGCATCTGTCAGGACTTTTTCGGGGTAACCTTTACATTCAAATTGTTCTTTCATTTTAGGGGCCTCAATTTCAAAGTCCACTTCCTTGGTGCAGTTTCGCTTTATACGGCGGAACTGACCTGAGGGGATATTTAATAGCCACTGAGGTAGGTGGCAGCTCGTGAATGGTATAAAGCTATTTTTTGCTGTTGGCTTATAGTGGGTGTTGCACCTATATTTGTTATCACACTGTGTAATCTGAATGTCCAGAAACTCTATAGATGTTTCCTTAATTTTGGACAAAAAAATCAAGTTTTTATCATTGTGATTCAGGGCCTCTAGGAATTCTTGCAATTGATGCTCATCTTTTCTCCATACAAACAGGACGTCGTCAATGTAGCGACGCCATAGGGCCAGGTCCGTCCCCAGTTTGGGGGTGATGTTTTCATGCTCCCACTGTGCCAAAAACAAATTTGCATAACTGGGGGCGAACCTGGTCCCCATGGCTGTCCCACATAGCTGCAAAAAATGGTCGCCCTCAAAATAAAAATAGTTGTGATGGAGTATAAATTGAATCCCCTCCATCAGGAATTCAATCTGTTTGGTGCATAAAGTCCCATCCATTTCTAATTGTAATTTTACTGCTGCTATACCTTGGTCATGTCTTATACTGTATAAGACATGACCAAGGTATAGCAGCAGTAAAATTACAATTAGAAATGGATGGGACTTTATGCACCAAACAGATTGAATTCCTGATGGAGGGGATTCAATTTATACTCCATCACAACTATTTTTATTTTGAGGGCGACCATTTTTTGCAGCTATGTGGGACAGCCATGGGGACCAGGTTCGCCCCCAGTTATGCAAATTTGTTTTTGGCACAGTGGGAGCATGAAAACATCACCCCCAAACTGGGGACGGACCTGGCCCTATGGCGTCGCTACATTGACGACGTCCTGTTTGTATGGAGAAAAGATGAGCATCAATTGCAAGAATTCCTAGAGGCCCTGAATCACAATGATAAAAACTTGATTTTTTTGTCCAAAATTAAGGAAACATCTATAGAGTTTCTGGACATTCAGATTACACAGTGTGATAACAAATATAGGTGCAACACCCACTATAAGCCAACAGCGAAAAATAGCTTTATATCATTCACGAGCTGCCACCTACCTCAGTGGCTATTAAATATCCCCTCAGGTCAGTTCCGCCGTATAAAGCGAAACTGCACCAAGGAAGTGGACTTTGAAATTGAGGCCCCTAAAATGAAAGAACAATTTGAATGTAAAGGTTACCCCGAAAAAGTCCTGACAGATGCTCTGGAAAAAATAAGAGAAACAGAGAGAGAGACCTTCTTTCAGCCAAATACTCACGAAAACACAAATAAGGAAGGTGAATTGAGATTAATCCTACCTTATAGTTCACAATCTAAACAAATACGACACATTATAAATCAACACTGGCACTTCTTTTTAAGAGACAAGGTCATTGGACCTATGTTGCACACTTCCCCACTAATCACTTTCACCAAGGCACCAAACTTAGGTTTAAAAATAGCACCCTCAATAACTAATCACAAGAAAAAAGAGGTACCCACACTTCAAAAATGGCTGAATATGAATGGGTTCTACAGATGTGGGAGATGTTCGGGGTGTAAAAACTCAACTTTTCCAAAAAAGATAAGTAGGGTCCAATCTACTCAAAATCAATTTAATTTGGACATTAAGGGTTGCTTGACATGTGATTCCTCCAGTGTTGTCTACCTTTTCCAGTGCCCCTGCCAGAAACAGTACATTGGCAGAACCAAAAGACCCCTGAGAGTGAGGATCACGGAACATCTAAATAATATCAGAAAAGGATATGAAAACCACTCTCTATCCAAACACTTTAAAGTGTCACATAATAGTGACCCCAGGGGTTTTTCTTTTGTGGCCCTGGAAAAGGTGGACATACACTGGAGAGGAGGTAATCACATTATGAGAATGTCACGGGCTGAGTCCAGAAGAATTTATGATTTTGGCAGCCTTCTCCCTGCGGGGTTAAATTCAGATTTGGAAATTTTTGGTTTTATCTAAATTGGAAGACTTAAATAGAATTCCGGAGGTAAATAGAATAGAGTGAAATTCACCTATAGCACTATTAAGTTGAAAAAGGTAGCAACAACCTTGATATATAGAAAAATGGAAAATATAATAACACCTATTGAGCTGAAAATTTCTCAAGTAGAAGGGAGATAAGAACAATTTGTATAAAAATATAAATAAAATTTTTTAACAAAATTTTTGTTTTAACCACCTCCGGACCGCCTAACGCAGGATTGCGTTCCGGAGGTGGCAGCGCTGCGCAGAATCATGCATATACGCGTCATCTCGCGAGACACGAGATTTCGCTCAAAGCCGGCCCGCGCATGCGCATCGCGGGCCGGCAAAATTAAAAAAAGTATTTCGTCACCAGCCTGCCAGCAACGATCATTGGCTGGCAGGCTGGCGATTTTCAAAAAATCCAATCCAAAGTCATATAACAGATCATATTAGTAAATATGATCTGTTATATGGCTTGTCTGCTCCTGTGCTGGTCCTTTTCGTCGGTTGGATCCAGCACAGGAGCAGACTGAACTGTGAGTACACCAACACTACACCTTAGCCCCAGATCACCCACCTGCACCCCAATTAACCCTTTGATCACCCCTTTGATCGCCCCTGTCAATCACTAGTGAAAGGAAAAAAAGTGATCAGTGTAAACTGTCACTTTTTTTTTCCCACTGGTATTGGCTGTTAGGTTTTAGGGATAGTTTAGGCCCCTTGGTTAGGTAGTTAGCGTCAGTTAGCGCCCACCCCACCGCACCGCAGTCACTTTTATTCGCTGTTTAGCGTATCGCTAATCAGCATTTGTACTTTTATAGTATCTGTAAGTGATCAAAACTGATCACGGTCAGATCTATAATAGTATTAGTGTCACCTTAGCTCGCCCTCCACCCAAAACGCAGTGTTTGCCCGATCAGGCCTAATCGGTTGCCCACACGTGCGTTCACCCACGCCCGCCCCACCGCAGTGACAAAAAATATATATTTTTTGATCACTGCACATTCATTTTACACGCACTGCGGCGATAAAAAAATCAGTTTTGATATTTTTTTATCAACCGCAGCAGCCTCCGGTACTTCGCTAGCCTCCCCTTTGTAAGACAGGTTTGCTTTTTTTCTTGGGTAGTCTCAGGGAATACCCCTAAATTTAGTAGTCCAAAATGTCAAACAGGGGGTATTCTTCTGAAGAGGCCTACAGGATTCTGACCCAGTCGGATGAGGAGTGGGAACCCTCATCTGACGAATCTAGCGGGTCAGAATATGAACCTGTGGAAAGCAGTGGCTCTCTGACCCAAAGTTCGGACGAGGAGGTGGAGGTCCCTGGCAGCACCAGGCGTACCCGGCCCCATGTCGCTAGACCACAGGTTACGCAGGATCCGCTTCAAGAGCAGCAGAGTGGGGCTGTCGCTGCCGGATCACGTGGTGAGGCATACACCAGCAGCGCAGCCCTTCCTGGACCTAGTACCAGCACTGCCGTACAACCTGGTGAAGTAGCGAGCACCAGAAGGGCAGTTGAAGCTGGTACGGTGGCACGTGCACTAGTTACCCCGTCGCAGCCACCGCACAGACAGGCCCGTAGAGCCCCTAGAGTCCCTGAGGTGCTGGCAAATCCTGATTGGCAGTCACCAACTTCAGCTGCACCAGTAGTTCCCCCTTTCACCGCCCAGTCTGGAGTTCGGGTTGAGACGGCTCAAATCGGTTCGGCCCTGGGATTTTTTGAGCTGTTCTTGACTGCGGAGCTCTTGGACTTAGTCGTGGCAGAGACCAACCAGTATGCCACCCAATTTATAACCGCAAACCCGGGAAGCTATTATGCCCAGCCTTTCCGGTGGAAACCAGTCCAAGTTTCCGAACTTAAAATTTTTGGGCCTTCTCCTCAACATGGGCCTGACAAAAAAGCATGAATTGCGGTCATATTGGTCAACGCACCCAATTCATCACATGCCCATGTTCTCTGCTGCTATGTCCAGGACACGATTTGAGACCATCCTCCGTTTTCTGCATTTTAGCGACAACACCACCTCCCGTCCCAGAGGCCACCCTGCTTTTGACCGGCTCCACAAAATTCGGCCCCTCATAGACCATTTCAACCTGAAATTTGCAGATTTGTATACCCCTGAGCAAAGCATCTGCGTAGACGAGTCCCTAATACATTTTACCGGGCGCCTTGGCTTCAAACAATACATCCCAAGCAAGCGTGCCAGGTATGGGGTCAAATTGTATAAGCTCTGTGAAAGGGCCACAGGCTATACCCACAAATTTCGGATCTATGAGGGAAAAGATCAGACCCTGGAGCCGGTCGGTTGCCCTGACTACCTGGGGAGCAGTGGGAAGACAGTCTGGGACTTGGTGTCACCCTTATTCGGCAAGGGGTACCATCTTTATGTGGACAATTTCTACACAAGTGTGGCCCTCTTTAGGCATTTGTTTCTAGAACGGATTTGCGCCTGTGGCACCGCGCGAACTAGTCGCGTGGGCTTCCCCCAACGGCTTGTAACCACCCGTCTTGCAAGGGGGCAGAGGGCTGCCTTGTGTAACGAAGAACTGCTCGCGGTGAAATGGAGAGACAAGCGTGACGTTTACATGCTCTCCTCCATTCACGCAGACACGACAATCCAAATTGAGCGAGCAACCCGTGTCATTGAAAAGCCCCTCTGTGTCCACGACTATAATGCGCTCATGGGAGGGGTGGACTTCAATGACCAGATGTTGTCTCCGTATTTAGTTTCCCGCAGAACCAGACGCTGGTATAAGAAGGTGTCTGTATATTTGATTCAATTGGCGCTGTACAATAGTTTTGTTCTCTACAGTAAGGCTGGGAGAACAGGATCCTTCCTCAAATTCCAGAAAGAGATCATCGAGAACCTCCTTTACCCAGGAGGTTCCGTGGCCCCATCCACCAGTGTAGTTAGCCGTCTACACGAGCGACATTTCCCCAGTGTCGTTCCTGGTACCTCAACCCAACCGTCACCCCGAAAAAGATGTCGTGTCTGTAGCAGGAGTGGAATAAGGCGTGACACCCGCTATTTCTGTCCTGACTGTGCTGACCACCCTGCCCTATGCTATGGAGAGTGTTTCCGGAAGTACCACACACAGGTACACCTAGCATAGGGATCACATCTCACCAGGACAGGCACACAGGGCTATTAGGGCCCATTCACTCACAGCTGCTGCAAACCTCTCCTTTCACCTGGGATAAAGTGCATAACGTACTTCGCCACATCTTTGGGCGATTTGCGCTTTGCACATTGTCCCATGGGGAAGGAGAGGTTTGTTCTATAAAGGTAAAAAAAACTAAACAAAAAAAAAATACCGGTAAGTAAAAAAGTTAAACGTTCAGTTAAAAAAGTTTAAAAAAAGTTTCTATGTTCTGTTCAACAGTTAATAAAGTTATTGCTTTGCGGCCTGGTTTTTTCTTTTTTGTTTTGTTTTTTTTACCTTTCAGGTGGACCAACCGATCGACTAGCTGCAGCACTGATGTGCATTCGGACAGAAGCATTGCGCTGCTGTCAGATTACACGCAAGTAGGTGTATGCGGCGCTGCAAGACGAGATTTCTCCTCTGCAGTAAAAGATACGTTTGCCGAGGCATATGAGCTGAGGAGGTGGCGGTGTTCATATACTTTGGCAAACACTTTGTATATATAAAAAAAAAAATCCCGGCAATGATTTATTCATCCACATCGATTGATGTGAATGGAGAAATCTGGTTTGCCAGGGCATACGAGCTGAAGTGGGTATGGATGTTGGGCGGAGCTCCTATGTCCTGGCAGACGCCTTTCCCCTCCTTTTTCTTTTTTTGGCAGAGATTTTTTCATCCACATTGATCGATGCGAATGAAGAAATCTGTGCCGTTCATTTTTTTCTTTCAGCCCAGAGGCTGAACGGAAAAAAAAAATCTCATTACCCGTATGCTCAATATAAGGAGAATAGCAGAAACTCCTAATGCTGGGCATACATGTAATGATTGCGGAGACCCTCAAATGCCAGGGCAGTACAAACACCCCACAAATAACACCATTTTGGAAAGAAGACACCCCAAGGTATTCGCTGAGGGGCTCATTGAGTCCATGAAAGATTGAAATTTTTGTCCCAAGTTAGCGGAAAGGGAGACTTTGTGAGAACAAAATCAAAAAAATCTATTTCCGCTAACTTGTGCCAAAAAATTTTTTTTTCAATGAACTCGCCATGCCCCTCATTGAATACCTTGGGGTGTCTTCTTTCCAAAAAGGGGTCACATGTGGGGTATTTATACTGCCCTGGCATTTTAGGGGCCCCAAAGCGTGAGAAGAAGTCTGGTATCCAAATGTCTAAAAATGCCCTCCTAAAAGGAATTTGGGCCCCTTTGCCCACCTAGGCTGCAAAAAAGTGTCACACATCTGGTATCTCCGTACTCAGGAGAAGTTGAGGAATGTGTTTTGGGGTGTCTTTTTACATATACCTATGCTGGGTGAGATAAATATCTTGGTCAAATGCCAACTTTGTATAAAAAAATGGGAAAAGTTGTCTTTTGCCAAGATATTTCTCTCACCCAGCATGGGTATATGTAAAATGACACCACAAAACACATTCCCCACCTTCTCCTGAGTACGGAGATACCAGATGTGTGACACTTTTTTGCAGCCTAGGTGGGCAAAGGGGCCCACATTCCAAAGAGCACCTTTCGGATTTCACAGGTCATTTACCTACTTACCACACATTAGGGCCCCTGGAAAATGCCAGGGCAGTATAACTACCCCACAAGTGACCCCATTTTGGAAAGAAGACACCCCAAGGTATTCCGTGAGGGGCATGTGGCAAGTTCCTAGAATTTTTTTTTTTTTGTCACAAGTTAGTGGAAAATGATGATTTTTTTTTTTTTTTCATACAAAGTCTCATATTCCACTAACTTGTGAAAAAAAATAAAAACTTCCATGAACTCACTATGCCCATCAGCGAATACCTTGGGGTCTCTTCTTTCCAAAATGGGGTCACTTGTGGGGTAGTTATAGTGCCCTGGCATTCTAGGGGCCCAAATGTGTGGTAAGGAGTTTGAAATCAAATTCTGTAAAAAATGACCTGTGAAATCCGAAAGGTGCTCTTTGGAATATGGGCCCCTTTGCCCACCTAGGCTGCAAAAAAGTGTCACACATCTGGTATCTCCGTACTCAGGAAAAGGTGGGGAATGTGTTTTGGGGTGTCATTTTACATATACCCATGCTGGGTGAGAGAAATATCTTGGCAAAAGACAACTTTTCCCATTTTTTTATACAAAGTTGGCATTTGACCAAGATATTTATCTCACCCAGCATGGGTATATGTAAAAAGACACCCCAAAACACATTCCTCAACTTCTCCTGAGTACGGAGATACCAGATGTGTGACACTTTTTTGCAGCCTAGGTGGGCAAAGGGGCCCACATTCCAAAGAGCACCTTTCGGATTTCACAGGTCATTTTTTACTGAATTTGATTTCAAACTCCTTACCACACATTTGGGCCCCTAGAATGCCAGGGCAGTATAACTACCCCACAAGTGACCCCATTTTGGAAAGAAGAGACCCCAAGGTATTCGCTGATGGGCATAGTGAGTTCATGGAAGTTTTTATTTTTTGTCACAAGTTAGTGGAATATGAGACTTTGTATGAAAAAAAAAAATAAAAATCATCATTTTCCACTAACTTGTGACAAAAAATAAAAAATTCTAGGAACTCGCCATGCCCCTCACGGAATACCTTGGGGTGTCTTCTTTCCAAAATGGGGTCACTTGTGGGGTAGTTATACTGCCCTGGCATTCTAGGGGCCCAAATGTGTAGTAAGGAGTTTGAAATCAAATTCTGTAAAAAATGACCTGTGAAATCCGAAAGGTGCTCTTTGGAATATGGGCCCCTTTGCCCATCTAGGCTGCAAAAAAGTGTCACACATCTGGTATCTCCGTACTCAGGAGAAGGTGGGGAATGTGTTTTGCGGTGTCATTTTACATATACCCATGCTGGGTGAGAGAAATATCTTGGCAAAAGACAACTTTTCCCATTTTTTTATACAAAGTTGGCATTTGCCAAGATATTTATCTCACCCAGCATGGGTATATGTAAGAAGACACCCCAAAACACATTCCTCAACTTCTCCTGAGTACGGAGATACCAGATGTGTGACACTTTTTTGCAGTCTAGGTGGGCAAAGGGGCCCATATTCCAAAGAGCACCTTTCGGATTTCACAGGTCATTTTTTACAGAATTTGATTTCAAACTCCTTACCACACATTTGGGCCCCTAGAATGCCAGGGCAGTATAACTACCCCACAAGTGACCCCATTTTGGAAAGAAGAGACCCCAAGGTATTCGCTGATGGGCATAGTGAGTTCATAGAACTTTTTATTTTTTGTCACAAGTTAGTGGAATATGAGACTTTGTAAGAAAAAAAAAAAAAATCATAATTTTCCGCTAACTTGTGACAAAAAATAAAAAGTTCTATGAACTCACTATGCCCATCAGCGAATACCTTAGGGTGTGTACTTTCCGAAATGGGGTCATTTGTGGGGTGTTTGTACTGTCTGGGCATTGTAGAACCTCAGGAAACATGACAGGTGCTCAGAAAGTCAGAGCTGCTTCAAAAAGCGGAAATTCACATTTTTGTACCATAGTTTGTAAACGCTATAACTTTTACCCAAACCATTTTTTTTTTACCCAAACTTTTTTTTTTATCAAAGACATGTAGAACAATAAATTTAGAGCAAAATTTATATATGGATGTAGTTTTTTTTGCAAAATTTGACAACTGAAAGTGAAAAATGCACTTTTTTTGCAAAAAAATCGTTAAATTTCCATTAATAACAAAAAAAGTAAAAATGTCAGCAGCAAAGAAATACCACCAAATGAAAGCTCTATTAGTGAGAAGAAAAGGAGGTAAAATTCATTTGGGTGGTAAGTTGCATGACCGAGCAATAAATGGTGAAAGTAGTGTACGTCAGAAGTGTAAAAAGTGGCCTGGTCTTTCAGGGTGTTTAAGCACTGGCGGCTGAAGTGGTTAAGGAATTTTTTATTTTTTTTAAAAACGCATCCTCAAAATACCCGCATGAAAAAAAACGCGAAAAGAAAAAAAACGCAATAAAAAAAAAAATAACGCAATATTTAAAAAATTGCAGGATAGTCGCAGATATAAATTATATTGAAATTGAGGAATAAAGATTATAGAAAAGGATGCATATAAGAAATTGAAAACGATGATCATGCTTTGAAAAGCAATAATAAAATTACTATAGTATTTTAAGATCGAGTTTATCAGCCCTCAAGAGGATGGTGATCGACACATATCTTTTAGGACTGATATGTAAAAAATCTCTCTCGAGATGACTGTGGATAGCTATATCTCAAAATCAGAGATCTGATATTTACACCGGAATATGTGGGTGGATAATTATCTGCCACACAATGCCGATATAAAAACATTTCCCTTCACTGAAAGATATCAAATGTCTGATAATATATTTTTATATTTTAATATAATTGAGAAGTGTCTTTACCGACACACTCTTATTTATTTATTCACTTATTTATTGTTTTACATCCGATTATATAGCTGATATATGTGTACATATATATACGCAGAGATGCTTGACACTATTATAACTGTTGCCACCGAAAGAGGATTCTGAGGTAGAAATATTACATGGAAAAAGAAAAGGTTAATGAAAAGCAAGGCTTCTATTCCCCCACACAAGTTTTGGAACAGGTGAAATCAATTAGCCAATTGAGATGAGAGTATATAAAACACGAGACTAGTGTTCACAGGTTATACCCACTGAGGAAGAGATAAGATATCTCGAAACGCGTCTGGACATATTACCTGTGAAAGAAAGAATCATCTCAGTGGTGCATGGCCATGTACTAAAGGACTGTGAATATATCCACTCACTCACGGAAGATAAAGAAGTGTTGTAAGACTCACGAAAGCGAAACAGCAAACACAGGTCTCTCACGAGAGTAGAGACGGGATCCAAGCAAAAACCGGACCCGATACAAACACAGCGGACAAAGGCTAAAGCGTGGGACGCCACGGCAGAAATCCTTCCGCAGACCTAACCGAGTGAGCATACACGGGACACAGTGAGTAATACAAATTTAAGTGGAACTATACCGAATTGCTGCACTAGAGGCGGCATAAGCACTGTGATAACAGACGTGCTGGACAATTGACTTTGCATATACAGCGTACTCAGACCCTGAGACCGCTATAGGTGACGGACAATCCAGTCATGGTGCAAAACACAGATTATCCTTGACTATCTTTTACCTCATATCCTATACGGTGGCATAAGATTTTAATTGTACGCATTTAGGACTATGTGAGATCTGTATGAGAATATATGTTATCGAATACACCTGAAGCATAATATCTACTAGCTCTGACCTGCTCTGTCGCAGACGACTGTGATCCAATAGCCTTACCCAATTGGGGGGACACGGATGCAGCTCGCTGTGCCTAGCACTCAGATCTTTTTGCCTTAGAGATATATATTCTTCTGGTTGACACATATGTTATATATGCTTTTTTATGCTTTTTTATGAATTTTACTCTGGTGTACACAGGATATAACGTGTATTGTTTAATAAATA
Organism: Bufo bufo; assembly: GCF_905171765.1. Classification (NCBI taxonomy): domain Eukaryota; kingdom Metazoa; phylum Chordata; class Amphibia; order Anura; family Bufonidae; genus Bufo; species Bufo bufo. The sequence goes on from NC_053391.1 coordinate 222,775,044, forward strand.
TTTTTATTCAATTTCCACGTATGTTCCGAATGTTTTGAGCGCCGGTTCTATCCAATCTATACAGGAACTTATATAACTGTTTTAAATACCTATTTTGGCCTCTTGCTTCCATTTAACACAGTTCTTAGTGGAGTGAATGTCTGTTTAGCTCCTCTCTCTGGTGAATAATGATTCCAGCAGCTTCTGCTAGGGGAATTTCCCACACAAGCTGTGTGTGAGGCTGGCTGTAATTGGTCAAAACTCTTGATGTGTGTGAGGCTGGCTGTGATTGGTCGAGACTCCTGCCCAGCAACAACAGTTTACCTCTATGCTTTCTGTTGTTTCTGCTGTGTCATTGAGCTTACCTTACATTATATAATGAATCTTAAAGGCATATTATCTTTTCTGCTTCTGTGAACACAATATATATAACAGTTATATGACATCCAAACATGAAGTCACTGTAAATAACTCTGCTTTTGTCTTTAAAGCACAAACATAGGAACTGTATTAAGGTTATTGGCAGGTTTAGCTGTATACACATATAAGCTATATTGGCAACCAAGGATAGGTCTTAGCTGGCCAGCTACAATATGTACCCCAAAATGTTACCAATGAAAATGTCACCTCATGCCACAAAAAATGAGCCCAAGTCCATCAGCAGAAAAAAATTATGGCTTTCAGAAAATGGAGACACAAATAGCAGTTTGCCTTCACATTTATGACATTTCAATACCCAGTAGAACCGCCTAACGGTTTAAAGGGTGTAGTGTGTCTTAAATTGCACAAGCTGGGCACAACATATTGGGTACTGACATATGGAAACTTGCTATTTTCACTTTGCACCATGTGCTGTCCATTGATTTCTCCAAATAACCTGTGGTGTCAAAATGCTCAAACAACCCATTGATAAATAACTTGAGGCGTGTAGTTTTAAAATGGGGTTACATGTTGGGGTTTAACACTGAACTGGTATCTGAGAGGTTCTGTAAATGTGATAAATGATCCAGCAAAATCTGTTCTCCATAAGCCAAATCACACTTTTTCCCGTCTGAGCCTTGCTGTTTGCCCATACAGCAGTTAATGTCCACATTTATAGCATTACCATACCCAGTAGAACTAGCTAAAAGTGTGGTGTGAGTCTCTGATGGCACCAGCTGGGCACAGCATACTGGACACTGAAATGCCATTTCTGAAAAACTTGTAATTTTCACTTTGTATGGTCCTCTGCAGATTAATTTCTGCAAAATACCAGTGGCTTCAAAATTCTCACTCCACCCCTTAATACCTTAAAGGAAATCTGTCACATGGATTATCACTAATAAAGTAAAACTATTCCCATGTAGAACACCTCCTTCCCTGATGTAACTTTCATTCGGGGCTTCTTGTTTTCTATCTTGCAAAAATCATCTTTGTATGATATGCAAATTAGGCTGTAAAGTGCCCAGAGGGCATTATTTTCTTTTAATGGTGCCCAAGAACACCCCCATCTAGTGCCCTCTCCGGGGCTGAAACTCCACACAATAATAAAAAACACAAGGGGTAACAGGAGAAAAAGCAATATTTAATTGGAATAAAATGTAATTTTTCATTTTTACAGCCAAATTATTCTAAATTCTATATAATGCCTGTGGGGTTTAAGCACTCACTTCATCCCTAAATTAATTCTTTAAAGGTTTTAGTTTCCAAAATGGGGTCACTTTTTGGTGGTTCCTACTGTAGGCATACTTTAGGGTCTCCTCAATTGTGACATGATGCCCGAAAATCATTCCAGGAAAATCAGACCACCAAAAACCATATGGAGCTCCTTCCCTTCTAAGGCTACTTTCACACTCGCGTTTAGTGCGGATATGTCATGGATCTGCACAGATGGATCAGTTCAGATAATACAACCATCTGCATCCGTTCAGAACGGATCTGTTTGTATTATCTTTAACATAGCCAAGACGGATCAGTCTTGAAAACCATTGAAAGTCAATGTTGGACGAATCCGTTTTCTATTGTGCCAGATTGTGTAATAGAAAACGGATACGTCCACATTGACTTACATTGTGTGTCAGAACGGATCCGTTTGGCTCAGTTTCGTCAGACGGGCACCAAAACGCGGCAAGCAGCGTTTTGGTGTCCGCCTCCAAAGCGGAATGGAGACGGAACGGAGGCAAACTGATGCATTCTGAGCAGATCCTTTTACATTCAGAATGCATTAGGGCAAAACTGATCCGTTCTGGACCGCTTGTGAGAGCCCTGAAGGAATCTCACAAACGGAAAGCCAAAACACTAATATGAAAGTAGCCTAAGCCCTGTGGTGTGCCCTTACAGCGGTTTACAACCACATATGGGGGGTTTCTGTAAACCTCAGAGTCTGTTAACCGCTGTGTTACAGGAAAAATGGATTGAATGGAAAATCTGCAAAAAAAAGTTACATTTTGAAATTCCACTTCAATTTTCTGTTAATTCATGTGGTATACCTAAAGGTTAAATCAATTTTGAATAATTAGAGGGGTGTAGGGTCATTATGTAAGCCCCTCAAAGTGACTTCATAATTGAATTGGTCCTTAAAAGTCGCTTTTGGAAATTTTCTTAATTTTTTTTTAAATTGCTACTAAAATTCTAAGCCTTCTAACATAACCTAAAAAAAAATAATTACATTTATTTGTAACAGTCGCGTACACACACACACAGGGGGGAGGGAAGTGACCACTGCACTCCACCCTTACCCCTGGCCCTGCCTACTTGCCTCGCGAGTCCTAATGACAGGGGACAACTGGACGGCAATCCCTAACTTGGAATAAGTGCAGCGATAACAGACAGACAAACAACAGGACGTGAACGGACCGAGTCAATACCAGGAAAGCTACAAAGTACAAATGGAGCAAGCAGAGAATTGTCAGGAGAAGCCGGGGTCATAAATACCAGGAGAGACGTGAAGTACCAAAGGAGTCAGCAGAGGATTGTCAGGAGGAGGCCGGGGTCAGAATACCAAGAGAGCAGCAAAGTACACAAGGAGGAGGCAGAGGATCGTCAGGAATTCAGCAGGATGTAAGTACGCCAGGAAAGACCAAATCACAGGTGGAACCTAAATTAACAGGCAACCTGTGGCCAGCAGGCTGCCAGTATTTATAGTGGGGAGTGAGGGTCATGTGACGTGGCCATCGTCACATGACCGACAGACCAACTAGTCGAGCACCTAGTGATCAGCTCGGCGCTCAAGGCAGACTTAGGAGCAGGGAGCCACCCAGCTAGTAAAGCCGCCCTGGGAACGAGGTCAAACACAGATCCTCACTCCTGAAGCTAAGCAGCAGGTCTGCGGCTAATGGGGGACCGAGTGCACCTTCGGAACCCCGTTACATTATTATTATTGTTGTTTATCGTTTTCGACCTTCTGCCCATAGTGGAAACCCCCCATAAATGACCACATTGTAGAAACTACACCTCTCAAGTTACTCAGAACTGAATTTACAAACTTTGTTAACCCTTTAGGTGTTCCACAAGAATTAAAAGAAAATGGAGATGAAATTTCAAAATTTCACTTTTTTGGCAGATTTTCCAATTTAATAAAAAAAATTCTTTAACACATCGAGGGTTAACAGCCAAACAAAACTCAATATTAATTACCCTGATTCTGCGGTTTACAGAAACACCCCACATGTGGTCGTAGACTGATGTAAGAGCACACGGCAGGGCGCAGAGGGTAAGGAGCGCCATATGGTTTTTGGAAGGCAGATTTTCCTGGACTGGTTTTTAGATGCCATGTCCCATTTGAAGCCCTTCTGATGCACCCTTACAGTAGAAACTCCCAAAAAGAGACCCCATTTCGGAATCTAGGGGATAAGGTGCCAGTTTTATTGGTACTATTTTGGGGGTACATATGATTTTTAATTGCTCAATATTAGATTTTTTGTGAGGCAAGGTAACCGTTTTGGCACCGTTTTTATTTTTTATTTTTTACAACATTCATCTGACAGAGTAGATCATGTGCTATTTTTATAGAGGTTGTTATGGACTCAATGATATCAAATATGTCTACTTTCTTTGTTTGTTTGTTAATAATAAATATACTAAACATAATAAAGCATTTTTAAAAAAGAAATTTATGTTTTTGTGTCTCCCTTTTCTGAACGCCTTATTTTTTTTATTTTTCTGCTGATCGTCTTGTGCAGGAACTCGTTTTTTGCAGGAAGAGTTGAAGTTTTTATTGGTACCATTTTTGGGTACATATGATTTTTTGATCATTCATTATTACACTTTATGGGGCAAGGGGATAACAAAATTGGTTGTTTTGGCACAATTTTTTTAAATTTATTTTTAAAGCGTTCACCTGAGAGGTTAGGTCATGTGACATTTTTATAGAGCAGATCGTTACGGACATGGCAATACCTAATATGTATACTTATTTATTTTAGTTTTACACAATAATAGCATTTTTGAAACAAAAAAAATCATATTTTAGTGTCTCCATTGTCTGAGAGTCATAGTTTTTTTTATTTTTTAACTGATTGTCTTAGGTAGGATCTCATTTTTTGCAGGATGAGGTGACGGTTTAATTGGTACTATTTTGGGGGGCATACGCCTTTTTAAACGCTTGGCGTTGCAATTTTTGTGATGTAAGGTGACAAAAATGGCTTAGGTCATGTAATATCTTTTATAGAGCTGGTTTTACGGATGCGGCGATACCTAATATGTATATTTTTATTTATTTATTTCACTGTAACACAATAATAGCATATGGAGATTAGTGAATCGAAGCTGACGAAGTGGAATTCGATCCGAATTTCAGGTAAAATTTGATTTGCACCGAATCCGAATTTCCTCACGCTTCGTGGTAACGAATCACATTTTTTTCCTAAAATGGCTGCTGCACGTGTGAGCATAAGACGCAGCGGCCCATAAGAGGGTTTTAGAGTAAGGTTTTAGAGTAAGACGATAAGAAAAAAATATTTTTCATTACACCTCAGGACAGACAACCAATCAGACCCCCAATGTTAATCATACCTCAGCTGACAGCCCCAATTAGACCTCCAATGTTAATAAGACCTCAGATCATACCCCCATGCCTCATATCAGTCCTCCATGCCTCATATCAGCCCCCAGCCATATGTATAATCAGCCCTTAGCCAAATGTATAATCAGCCCCCAGCCATATATATAATCAGCCCCCAGCCATATATATATAATCAGCCCCCAGCCATATACACTCACCTAAAGAATTATTAGGAACACCATACTAATACGGTGTTGGACCCCCTTTTGCCTTTAGAACTGCCTTAATTCTACGTGGCATTGATTCAACAAGGTGCTGATAGCATTCCTTAGAAATGTTGGCCCATATTGATAGGATAGAATCTTGCAGTTGATGGAGTTTTGAGGGATGCACATCCAGGGCACGAAGCTCCCGTCCCACCACATCCCAAAGATGCTCTATTGGGTTGAGATCTGGTGACTGTGGGGGCCATTTTAGTACAGTGAACTCATTGTCATGTTCAAGAAACCAATTTGAAATGATTCGAGCTTTGTGACATGGTGCATTATCCTGCTGGAAGTAGCCATCAGAGGATGGGTACATGGTGGTTATGAAGGGATGGACATGGTCAGAAACAATGCTCAGGTAGCCCGTGGCATTTAAACGATGCCCAATTGGCACTAAGGGGCCTAAAGTGTGCCCAGAAAACATCCCCCACACCATTACACCACCACCACCAGCCTGCACAGTGGTAACAAGGCATGATGGATACATGTTCTCATTCTGTTTACGCCAAATTCGGACTCTACCATTTAAATGTCTCAACAGAAATCGAGACTCATCAGACCAGGCAACATTTTTCCAGTCTTCAACAGTCCAATTTTGGTGAGCTCGTGCAAATTGTAGCCTCTTTTTCCTATTTGCAGATGAGATGAGTGGTACCCGGTGGGGTCTTCTGCTGTTGTAGCCCATCCGCCTCAAGGTTGTGCGTGTTGTGGCTTCACAAATGCTTTGCTGCATACCTCGGTTGTAACGAGTGGTTATTTCAGTCAACGTTGCTCTTCTATCAGCTTGAATCAGTCGGCCCATTCTCCTCTGACCTCTAGCATCCACAAGGGCATTTTTGCCCACAGAACTGCCGCATACTGGATGTTTTTCCCTTTTCACACCATTCTTTGTAAACCCTAGAAATGGTTGTGCGTGAAAATCCCAGTAACAGCAGATTGTGAAATACTCAGACCGGCCCGTCTGGCACCAACAACCATGCCACGCTCAAAATTGCTTAAATCAACTTTCTTTCCCATTCTGACATTCAGTTTGGAGTTCAGGAGATTGTCTTGACCAGGACCACCCCCCTAAATGCATTGAAGCAACTGCCATGTGATTGGTTGAATAGATAATTGCATTAATGAGAAATAGAACAGGTGTTCCTAATAATTCTTTAGGTGAGTGTAAATAATCAGCCTCCAGCCATATATATCATCAGCCCCAGCCATATATATCATCAGCCCCCAGCCATTATTCAGCAGCCCCCAGCCATTATTCAGCAACCCACAGACTCAGATCACAGAATAAATAAACTACTTACCTCTCCTGCTCCTGGACGCCGCTGCTCCTCTCCTCCAGCGCGATCTTCTTCCTGCTGCTGTCGGATGTGCTGTAAACTGCCACGCACAGTGTGAGGTCACAGAGCCCTTACGCTGTGCGCAGCCACTGCACAGCTGACAGCCGAGGACCAAGAAGTGGTAAGTACAGAGCCTTCACCGCTTCCTTGTCCTCCGGTACTAATGAGCACTTCCATAATGGAAGCGCTCATTAGTATTCGCCCCATAAGATGCAGGGGCATTTTTCCCCTAGTTTGGGGGGGGGGGGAGTGTGTCTTATGGGGCGAAAAATACGGTATTTGGCTTGTATTAGTGGGAAAAAGGGCTTATTAGTAGGGTTGAGCGAACCCGAACTGTAAAGTTCGGGTTCGTACCGAACTTTAGGATTTTTGGACCCCGGACCAGAACCCGAACATTTCAGTAAAGGTTCGGGTTCGGTGTTCGGCGCTTTCTTGGCGCTTTTTGAAAGGCTGTAGAGCAGCCAATCAACAAGCAGTTAACTGTCTGACCTTAGAAGCCATCACAGCCATGCCTACTAATGGCATGGCTGTGATTGGCCAGTGTAGCATGTGACCCAGCCTCTATATAAGCTGCTGGAGAGGATGCTGCTGGTGATTTCATGGAGAGAATAGGACCGTATCTTTGCTCAAACTCTGAATCTAACTCAGCGATCTACATACATTGTGTTTTGTGGGTGCAGGGCACTACTTTTTTATCCTGCCCTGAGCCCAGTGACCAAAAAAAAATAGCTTTAATAAGTCAGTTAGGTGGGTGGCGGCGGCCATTTTATGCAAGCTCAGTGCACTAGCACTGCATCTGAGCTTTTGGCACATTGAAAATCCGAATTTTTTGGCAATTTACAACATCTGGTGCATTTGCAGACTTAGTCGGTGTGCAATTTAAGCTAGAAATACAGCCATCATTTTCTGGGTCTTTAAAAACACATTTTTGTGCCAAAAAACACTATTTTCCAGATCTGCAAGTGTTAAATTCAAGTTTAATATATACAGCTTTTATATTCTGTTACCAAAAAAACACTTTTTTGGCAATATACAACATCTGGATTAGTCAGTGTGCAATTTAAGCTAGAAATACAGCCATCATTTTCTGGGGTTTTAAAAAAACACTTTTTGTGCCAAAAAACACTATTTTCCAGATCTGCAAGTGTTAAATTCAAGTTTAATATATACAGCTTTCATATTCTGTTACCAAAAAAACACTTTTTTGGCAATATACATCTGGATTAGTCAGTGTGCAATTTAAAGGGATTCTGTCACCAGGTTTCACCCCTGTCAGCTAAAAATATGCTGATGTTCAGGGCGTCTTCACGATTCCTAATGTGGGCTTATAAATGTCATCTGTGGGCTTATTTAGCTAAAAAACAGCTATTACTAACCTGTCAGTCAAACAAATAAGGTGCCCAAGGGGATGTTAATGGATGCAAGATGCCGGCCGCACCCGCCGCCGTTCGTGCCCAGCGCCGCCTTTCCAGACTTCTGCACCGCCTCCTAATCCTCTGTGCCGCCTCTCGCTCTCCCTCCCTCCCCCCTCCTCCTGCTGTAAGATCTCGCGCATACAGGGGTTGAGCGAAGTGCCGGCGCATGCGCACTTCGCTGTAAGAAGCCAAATGGAGAAGTCCGCACGGGCGCATCAGGCAGAGCCCTGTGCGCAAGCGCGAGATCTTACAGCAGGAGTAGGGGAGAGGGAGGGAGAGCGAGAGGCGGCACAGAGGATTAGGAGGCGGCGCAGAAGTCTGGAAAGGCGGCGCTGGGCACGAATGGCGGCGGGTGCGGCCGGCACCTTGCACCCATTAACATCCCCTTGGGCACCTTATTTGTTTGACTGACAGGTTAGTAATAGCTGTTTTTTAGCTAAATAAGCCCACAGATGACATTTATAAGCCCACATTCATTAGGAATCGTGAAGATGCCCTGAACATCAGCATATGTTTAGCTGACAGGGGTGAAACCTGGTGACAGAATCCCTTTAACCCCTTAAGGACTTAGGACGTACCGGTACGGCATGGGTCCCGAATCCTTAAGGACCCATGACGTACCGGTACGTCATGGCTTTAATTCGCGATTCCGGCGCCGCGGGGGTTAATCGGAACGGGATGCCGGCTGAAATCATTCAGCCGGCATCCCGTAACAACGCAGGGGGGTCATTTGACCCCCCCCCCCCTGTATCGACGATCGCAGAAAACCGCAGGTCCTGCTCTCCTCTCTCCCCTCCTCTTCCTGTCCAGCACCCTCACCGTGCAGCACCGTTCAGCACCAGCTCCTGCATCCCCCTAATCGTTATCCATCACCCTCCTGCACCCATTGCCACCCAGGTAGGTTAGGGTCAGTGAGGGAGAGGCACCGTTAGGAAGGGAAAGAAGGGAAAAGTTAGTTAGGAAAAAAAAAAAAACTTTTACACTAAACTTTCTTTGATCCATCTATCAGACCCCAGACCCCCCCCAGCCACTTTTTTTTCCCTTTTTTAGTACGCGAACACCCGTTGCCCCCACACACACGCACATATAATAAAGTTTGCCACACACGCACACATACACGCACACACACCCATGGCCCGCCGGGTGTTCTCGGCCGAGGAGGCATACGCCCAGATTGCCTCCGACTCCGAGAGCCCCAGTGAGGATGAGGATGACCCCACGTTCCTTTTATCATCCGCATCCTCCTCATCATCATCGGATGACGATGAGCCACCAAGGCGGCGGAGACGCCGCTAGGCGGAGCCAGGGGCGCCACATGATAGGGATCCTGTGGCCCACCCTAGTACGAGCCGCCCTGGGGTTCGTACTGGTTTCCCGGCACACCAAATAAGTCCACCGGAGCCCCCTGCCGATGAACTTAGCTGGTGTCCCCCAGTGGACTTTGAGCCTGAGATTCCGGATTTTGCTGGCAATCCTGGAATCCAGATTCCCACAGTGGGGTTTACTGAAATTGACTATTTTAGTTTTTTTTTCAGTAACCCACTGGTGAATCTGATGGTGGAGCAGACGAATCTGTACGCCCAACAGTTCGTCGCTCAAAACCCAGGCTCATTTTTGGCTAGACCCGGTGGCTGGACGCCGGTCAGTGCAGCCGAGATGAGGACATTTTGGGGCCTCGTGCTGCATATGGGTCTAGTCCAAAAACCCAGTGTCAGGCAATACTGGAGTGGGGACGTCCTATACCAGACCCCACTGTACAGTATGGCCAAGACACGTCCCCGGTTTGAGGCCATCCGGAAATGTCTGCATTATTCCGATAATGCAGCATGTCCACCCCAAGGTGATCCTGCCTATGACCGGCTGTATAAGATACGGCCGGTCATCGATCACTTTGGGGCCAAATTTGAACAGGCCTACGTACCTGGAAGGGAGGTTGCGGTTGATGAGTCTCTCGTTGCGTTCAAGGGGAGACTCAGTTTCCGCCAATATATTCCCACAAAGCGGGCGAGGTATGGCGTGAAGCTATACAAAATTTGTGAGAGTTCCTCAGGGTACACTACAAATTTAGTGTGTACGAGGGGCGAGATTCCCGTATTCAACCCCCAGAATGTCCCCCCACTCTGGGTGTTAGCGGGAAACTCGTGTGGGACCTTATGTACCCACTGCTGGATAACGGTTACCACTTGTACGTAGATAACTTTTATACCAGCATTCCATTGTTCAGGTCCCTTGCCGCCAGATCCACGTTCGCTTGTGGGACCGTGCGGAAAAATCAACGCGGCCTCCCTGCCTACCCCTCCAGGTACCTATCCCCAGGGGTGAGACCCGTGCACTTACCAGTGGAAACCTGTTGCTGGTCAGATATAAGGACAAGAGGGATGTCCTTATGCTGTCCACAATCCACAGTAACAGCACCACCCCTGTCCCTGTGCGAGGTACCGCAGCAACGGTCCTCAAGCCCGACTACAATCGGTATATGGGAGGAGTTGATCTCTCTGATCAAGTCCTCAAGCCATATAACGCCATGCGCAAAATCCGGGCATGGTACAAAAAAGTTGCGGTCTACTTGGTACAGGTTGCCATGTACAACTCTTTTGTACTATCCCGAAGCGCTGGCAGCACAGGGACATTCCTCAAGTTCTTTGAGGCAGTCCTCAAAGACCTGATCTTTTCGGACCGGGAAAGAGCAGGCCGGAGTACCTCGGGAACTGGAGGCGCCCGGATCGTCCCTGGCCAACACTTTCCAGGTGTGGTCCCCCATACTGGAAAGAAGGAACGAACCCAAAAAAGATGCAGAGTGTGTCACAAGAGGGGGATACGTAAGGACACCACCACTCAGTGTGACAAGTGCCCCGATCATCCGGGCCTCTGCGTTATCGATTGCTTCAGGGAGTATCACACTTCCATGGAGTACTACATTTTTATAATCCCCAACAGTCCACTAGAGAACATAAAAAACTATGGCCCTCAGACTTTGGAGACACGGAAACAATTTTTTTTCCCCCAAAAAAATTTGTTTTAGAGCAGGCATCCTCAAACTGCGGCCCTCCAGATGTTGTAAAACTATAACTCCCAGCATGCCCAGACAACCTACAGCCATCAGCAGGGCATGGTGGGAATTGTAGTTTTACAACATCTGGAGGGCCGCAGTTTTTAGGATGCCTGCTTAGTGTCTCCAAAGTCTGAGAGCCATACATATTGGGCATCGTCGCGTGCGTAAAAGTCGTCGCTATAAAAATAACTTTTGACCAAACGCCTCGGATGAACACCCATTTTTGGGCAAAATTTCCATTTGAATCCTTTTTGCCGGTAATAAAGCAAGGGTTAACAGCCAAACAAAACTCAATATTTATGGCCCTGATTCTGTAGTTTGCAGAAACACCCCATATGTGGTCGTAAATGGCTATATAGCCGCACGGCAGGGCATAGAACGAAGGGAACTCCATATGGTTTCTGGAAGGCAGATTTTGATGGACAGTTTTTTTTTTGACACCATGTCCCATTAGAAGCCCCCCCTGATGTAGCCTAGACTAGAAACTCAAAAAAGTGACCCCATCTAAGAAACTACACCCCTCAAGGTATTCAAAAGTTACTTTACAAACTATGTTAACCCTTTAGGTGTTCCACAAAACTAAATAGCGAATGTAGAAACAATTTTAGAAAAAAATTTTTTGTTACATTGCCTCAAAAAAGAGTAATATAGAGCAACCAAAAATCATATTTACCCCTAAAATAGTCCCAAAACAACAACCACCTTATCCCGTAGTTTCCTAGATGGGGTCACTTTTAATAAACCAGTCCAGCAAAATCTGCCTTCCAAAAACCATATGACGTTCCCCTTCTTCTATGTCCTGCCATTTAGCCAAATAGTAGTTTACGACCACATATGGGGTGTTTCTGCAAACTACAGAATCAGGGCAACCCATTTTGAGTTTTGTTTGGCTGTTACCCATTTTTTCCAGTAATAAAGTAAGGGTTAAAATGGAAAATTTTCTAAAAAAAATAGAAATTTCAAAATTGTTTCTCCATCTGCCATTAACTCTTGTGGAACACCTAAAGGGTTAACAAAGTTTGTAAACCCAGTTTTGAATACCTTGAGGGGTGTACATTCTTAGATGGAGTCACTTTTTAGAAATTTCTATTCTAGGGGTGCAACAGGGGGCTACAAATGGGACATGGTATAAACAAAACCAGTCCTGCAAAATCTGCCTTCCAAAACCCATATGGTGTTCCCCTCCTTCTATGTGCTCCCGTTTGGCCAAACAGTAGTTTACGACCACATATGGGGTGTTTTTGCAAACTACAGAATCAGGGCAACCCATTAAGAGTTTTGTTTGGCAGTTAACCCTTGTTTTACTCCTGGAAAAAATCGATTATATTGGAAAATTTTCCCAAAAATATAAATTTCTAAATTGTTTCTCCATCTGCCAATAACTCTTGTGGAACACCTAAAGGGTTAACAAAGTTTGTAAACCAAGTTTTGAATACCTGGAGGGTTGTACTTTCTTAGATGGAGTCACTTTTTTGAAATCTCTATTCTAGGGGTGCAACAGGGGGCTTCAAATGGGACATGGTATGAACAAAACCAGTCCTGCAAAATCTGCCTTCCAAAACCCATATGGTGTTCCCCTCCTTCTATGTGCTCCCGTTTGGCCAAACAGTAGTTTACGACCACATATGGGGTGTTTTTGCAAACTACAGAATCAGGGCAACCCATTTAGAGTTTTGTTTGGCAGTTAACCCTTGTTTTACTCCTGGAAAAAATCGATTATATTGGAAAATTTTCCAAAAAATAGAAATTTCAAAATTGTTTCTCCTCTGCCAATAACTCTTGTGGAACACCTAAAGGGTTAACAAAGTTTGTAAACCCAGTTTTGAATACCTTGAGGGGTGTACTTTAATAGATGGAGTCACTTTTTTGAAATTTCTACTCTAGGGGTGCAACAGGGGGCTTCAAATGGGACATGGTATAAACAAAACCAGTCCTGCAAAATCTGCCTTCCAAAACCCATATGGTGTTCCCCTCCTTCTATGTGCTCCCGTTTGGCCAAACAGTAGTTTACGACCACATAGGGGGTGTTTCTGCAAACTACAGAATCAGGGCAACCCATTTTGAGTGTTGTTTGGCAGTTAACCCTTGTTTTACTCCTGGAAAAAATTGATTATATTGGAAAATTTTCCAAAAAATTGAAATTTCGAAATTGTTTCTCAATCTGCCAGTAACTCTTGTGGAAGACCTAAAGGGTTAATAAAGTTTGAAAAAACTGTTTTGAATACCTTGAGGGGTGTAGTTTCTAGAATGGGAGGTTTCTATTATCTAAGCCTCACAATATGACTTCAAACCTGAACTGGTCCATAAAAAGTGGGATTTTGAAGATTTCTGAAAAATTTCAAAATTTGCTTCTAAACTTCTAAGCCTTGTAACATCCCCAAAAAATAAAATATCATTCCCAAAATGCTACAAACATGAAGTAGACATATGGGGAATGTAAAGTCATCACAATTTTTGGGGGTATTACTATGTATTACAGAAGTAGAGAAACTGAAACTTTGAAATTTGCCAATTTTTCCAAATTTTTGGTAAAATTTTTATTTTTTTATAATTTTATATTTTTTGACCCAATTTTAGCAGTGTAATGAAGTACAATATGTGACGAAAAAACAATCTCAGAACGGCCTGGGTAAGTCAAAGCGTTTTAAAGTTATGAGCACTTAAAGTGACACTGGTCAGATTTGCAAAAAATGGCCAAGTCCTTAAGGTGAAATAGGGCTGAGTCCTTAAGGGGTTAAGCTAGAAATACAGCCATCATTTTCTGGGGCTTTAAAAACACACTTTTTGTGCCAAAAAACACTATTTTCGGGATCTGCAAGTGTTAAATTCAAGTTTAATATATACAGCTTTCATATTCTGTTACAAAAAAAAACACTTTTTTGGCAATATACAACATCTGGATTAGTCAGTGCAATTTAAGCTAGAAATACAGCCATCATTTTCTGGGGTTTTAAAAATACACTTTTTGTGCCAAAAAACACTATTTTTCAGATCTGCAAGTGTTAAATTCACGTTTAATATATACAGCTTTCATATTCTGTTACAAAAAAAAAACACTTTTTTTGCAATATACAACATCTGGTTTAGTCAGTGTGCAATTTAAGCTAGAAATACAGCCATCATTTTCTGGGGTTCTAAAAACACACTTTTGTGCCAAAAACCATTATTTTCAGGCCTTTCAGAATCAGCACGTGTGAAATTACAGGGTTATATACTGCTGTCAAATTCAGTTATTAAACAAACACCCGTTTGGGCAAAACAATTTTTAGTTGGCAGCCTTTGCTGCAGATGTCATTGTGAGATACCGCCTTTACATACTGTCTTTCTATTCAGTTATTTGAAATAAAGCCATTTTGGGCACACAAATCTTTAATTGAGGCCTACTGTGGGTCAGGCCGTGTGAGATACACCCTTTAAATACAGGGGTTTGATTCAGATATTTGAAATACAGCCATTTTGGGCAAAGAAATCTTTAATTGAGGCCTACTGTGGGTCAGGCCGTGTGAGATACACCCTGTATATACAGGGGTTTGTCACTACCAGAGCTTTGAGACGTTCTCACAGCTCTGTTTCTCCACCCCTGTGATGATGTCACTACTAGAGCTTGGAGGAGTTCTCTCTGCTCTGTTTCTCCGCCCCTGTGTTGAGGTCTTTACTTTCTGTTTCCTTCCTCCCAGCTGTCCCTCCTGTGTTTGATTTCTCTGCCTTTAAATCACCCCTCCTCCTTTGTAGGGTGCGGATTATACTTTTCATTTGAGCTGTATCTCTCGCTTGAGTATCTTCACTTGTGTGATATCTTTCAATGGACCTGAGTTCTGCTGAAGCAAGTACTTCGGATATTGTCTGCTGACTTTGGATCTGTTTTCACTGCTGCTGCAGCTCCTTCAGTTAAGTGTGCAGACATTGTGTGTTTCTGTTTGTTTGCTGACTGGATCCGAGGCGACCCCGGTTCCGTCCATATTCTGAGCAGGGCATCGGTGGCCGTGCCCCTTCCACTATTGTAGGGGTTACAGTGGTCATCAGCCTTAGGTACGCGGGCATGTCTCGATCCACCATCTGGATCTGGACATGTGCTTAGCAGCATAGGGAGAGCTTTTAGGGTCTGACAGGGGTCACCCTTTATCCTCCCTAGTTTGGGTCCGGTCAGTAGCTAATTCACTGTGTATGCTCTTGTTGCTCACATACAGCCGTGACAGGGTTTGATGAGTGAGTGATCGCATCGAGTACCCGCGCTGCTGTGGTAGTGACCCGATGCGTGACAAAGCAGCCAGATGCCGTGCAGAGGCTGCCCAATGCCCTGCACGGCATCGGCAACTGCCTTCTACGGGAGCTGAGGAGATCCAGCCTCAGACTGGGTCTCCTAGGCAACCTGTTAGTGTATGACTCAGTGTCATACACTAACAGGCAATGCATTACAATACAGATGTATTGTAATTAGAGTTGAGCGAACACCTGGATGTTCGGGTTCGAGAAGTTCGGCCGAACTTCCCGGAAATGTTCGGGTTCGGGATCCGAACCCGACCCGAACTTCGTCCCGAACCCGAACCCCATTGAAGTCAATGGGGAACCGAACTTTTCGGCACTAAAAAGGCTGTAAAACAGCCCAGGAAAGGACTAGAGGGCTGCAAAAGGCAGCAAAATGTAGTTAAATCCCCTGCAAACAAATGTGGATAGGGAAATGAATTAAAATAAAAATAAAATAAATAAAAATGAACCAATATCAATTGGAGAGAGGTCCCATAGCAGAGAATCAGGCTTCATGTCAGCAGAGAATCAGTCTTCATGTCATAGCAGAGAATCAGGCTTCACGTCACCCAAAACTGGAACAGTCCATTGTCAGATATTTAGGCCCCGGCACCCAGGCAGAGGAGAGAGGTCCCATAACATAGAATCTGGCTTCATGTCAGCAGAGAATCAGTCTTCATGTCATAGCAGAGAATCAGGCTACATGTCATAGCAGAGAATCAGACTTCACGTCACCCACCACTGGAACAGTCCATTGTCAGATATTTAGGCCCAGGCACCCAGGCAGAGGAGAGAGGTCCCATAGCAGAGAATCTGGCTTTATGTCAGCAGAGAATCAGTCTTCATGTCATAGCAGAGAATCAGGCTTCACGTCACCCAACATTGGAACAGTCCATTGTCATATAATTTAGGCCCCGGCACCCAGACAGAGGAGAGAGGTCCCATAACATAGAATCTGGCTTCATGTCAGCAGAGAATCAGTCTTCATGTCATAGCAGAGAATCAGGCTTCATGTCACCCACCACTGGAACAGGCCACTGTCAGATATTTTTAGGCCCCGGCACCCAGACAGAGGAGAGAGGTCCCATAACATAGAATCTGGCTTCATGTCAGCAGAGAATCAGTCTTCATGTCATAGCAGAGAATCATGCTTCACGTCACCCAACATTGGAACAGTCCATTGTCATATAATTTAGGCCCCGGCACCCAGACAGAGGAGAGAGGTCCCATAACAGAGATTCAGGCTTCATGTCAGCAGAGAATCAGTCTTCATGTCATAGCAGAGAATCAGGCTTCACGTCACCCACCACTGGAACAGTCCATTGTCATATATTTAGGCCCCGGCACCCAGACAGAGGAGAGAGGACCCATAGCAGAGAATCTGGCTTCATGTCAGCAGAGAATCAGTCTTCATGTCATAGCAGAGAATCATGCTTCACGTCACCCACCACTGGAACAGTCCATTGTCACATATTTAGGCCCAGGCACCCAGGCAGAGGAGAGCGGTCCCATAGCAGAGAATCTGGCTTCATGTCAGCAGAGAATCAGTCTTTATGTCATAGCAGAGAATCATGCTTCACGTCACCCAACATTGGAACAGTCTATTGTCATATAATTTAGGCCCCGGCACCCAGACAGAGGAGAGAGGTCCCATAACAGAGATTCAGGCTTCATGTCAGCGACTCAGCAGAGAATCAGTCTTCATGTCATAGCAGAGAATCAGGCTTCATGTCACCCACCACTGGAACAGGCCACTGTCAGATATTTTTAGGCCCCGGCACCCAGACAGAGGAGAGGTTCATTCAACTTTGGGTTGCCCCGCAATATAATGGTAAAATGAAAATAAAAATAGGATTGAATGAGGAAGTGCCCTGGAGTACAATAATGTATGGTTAAGGGGAGGTAGTTAATGTCTAATCTGCACAAGGGATGGACAGGTCCTGTGGGATCCATGCCTGGTTCATTTGGCTGTAGACAGGCGGCTGCGTTTGTCTGTAATGACGCCCCCTGCCGTGCTGAATACACGTTCAGACAAAACGCTGGCCGCCGGGCAGGCCAGCACCTCCAAGGCATAAAAGGCTAGCTCTGGCCACGTGGACAATTTGGAGACCCAGAAGTTGAATGGGGCCGAACCATCAGTCAGTACGTGGAGGGGTGTGCACAGGTACTGTTCCACCATGTTAGTGAAATGTTGCCTCCTGCTAACACGTTCCGTATCAGGTGGTGGTGCAGTTAGCTGTGGCGTGGTGACAAAACTTTTCCACATCTCTGCCATGCTAACCCTGCCCTCAGAGGAGCTGGCCGTGACACAGCTGCGTTGGCAACCTCTTGCTCCTCCTCTGCCTTCGCCTTGGGCTTCCACTTGTTCCCCTGTGACATTTGGGAATGCTCTCAGTAGCGCGTCTACCAACGTGCACTTGTACTCGCGCATCTTCCTATCACGCTCCAGTGCAGGAAGTAAGGTGGGCACATTGTCTTTGTACCGTGGATCCAGCAGGGTGGCAACCCAGTAGTCCGCACACGTTAAAATGTGGGCAACTCTGCTGTTGTTGCGCAGGCACTGCAGCATGTAGTCGCTCATGTGTGCCAGGCTGCCCAGAGGTAAGGACAAGCTGTCCTCTGTGGGAGGCGTATCGTCATCGTCCTGCGTTTCCCCCCAGCCACGCACCAGTGATGGGCCCGAGCTGCGTTGGGTGCCACCCCGCTGTGAACATGCTTCATCCTCATCCTCCTCCACCTCCTCCTCGTCCTCCAGTAGTGGGCCCTGTCTGGCCACATTTGTACCTGGCCTCTGCTGTTGCAAAAAACCTCCCTCTGAGTCACTTCGAAGAGACTGGCCTGAAAGTGCTAAAAATGACCCCTCTTCCTCCTCCTCCACCTCCTGGGCCACCTCCTCTTCCATCATCGCCCTAAGTGTTTTCTCAATGAGACATAGAAGTGGTATTGTAACGCTGATAACGGCGTCATCGCCACTGGCCATGTTGGTGGAGTACTCGAAACAGCGCAACAGGGCACACATGTCTCACATGGAGGCCCAGTCATTGGTGGTGAAGTGGTGCTGTTCCGCAGTGCGACTGACCCGTGCGTGCTGCAGCTGAAACTCCACTATGGCCTGCTGCTGCTCGCACAGTCTGTCCAGCATGTGCAAGGTGGAGTTCCACCTGGTGGGCACGTCGCATATGAGGCGGTGAGCGGGAAGGCCGAAGTTCCGCTGTAGCGCAGACAGGCGAGCAGAGGCAGGATGTGAACGCCGGAAGCGCGAACAGACGGCCCGCACTTTATGCAGCAGCTCTGACATGTCGGGGTAGTTGCGAATGAACTTCTGCACCACCAAATTCAGCACATGCGCCAGGCAAGGGATGTGCGTCAAACCGGCTAGTCCCAGAGCTGCAACGAGATTTCGCCCATTATCGCACACCACCAGGCCCAGCTTGAGGCTCACCGGCAGCAACCACTCGTCGGTCTGTTGTTCTATACCCCGCCACAATTCCTGTGCGTTGTGGGGCCTGTCCCCCAAACATATGAGTTTCAGAATGGCTTGCTGACGTTTACCCCGGGCTGTGCTGAAGTTGGTGGTGAAGGTGTGTGGCTGACTGGATGAGCAGGTGGAAGAAGAGAAGGAGGAAGCTGAGTAGGAGGAGGAGGAGACAGGAGGCAAAGAATGTTGCCCTGCGATCCTTGGCGGCGGAAGGACGTGCGCCAAACAGCTCTCCGCCTGGGGCCCAGCTGCCACTACATTTACCCAGTGTGCAGTTAGGGAGATATAGCGTCCCTGGCCGTGCTTACTGGTCCAATATCTGTGGTTAGGTGGACCTTGCCACAGATGGCGTTGCGCAGTGCACACTTGATTTTATCGGATACTTGGTTGTGCAGGGAAGGCACGGCTCTCTTGGAGAAGTAGTGCCGGCTGGGAACAACATACTGTGGGACAGCAAGCGACATGAGCTGTTTGAAGCTGTCTGTGTCCACCAGCCTAAATTACAGCATTTCATAGGCCAGTAGTTTAGAAATGCTGGCATTCAGGGCCAAGGATCGAGGGTGGCTAGGTGGGAATTTACGCTTTCTCTCAAATGTTTGTCAGATGGAGAGCTGAACGCTGCCGTGTGACATGGTTGAGATGCTTGGTGACGCAGGTGGTGGTGTTGGTGGTACATCCCATGTTTGCTGGGCGGCAGGTGCCAACGTTCCTCCAGAGGCGGAGGAAGAGGCCGAGGCGGCAGCAGCAGAAGAGGCCGAGGCGGCAGCAGCAGAAGAGGTAGCAGGGGGAGCCTGAGTGACTTCCTTGTTTTTAAGGTGTTTACTCCACTGCAGTTCATGCTTTGCATGCAGGTGCCTGGTCATGCAGGTTGTGCTAAGGTTCAGAACGTTAATGCCTCGCTTCAGGCTCTGATGGCACAGCGTGCAAACCACTCGGGTCTTGTCGTCAGCACATTGTTTAAAGAAGTGCCATGCCAGGGAACTCCTTGAAGCTGCCTTTGGGGTGCTCGGTCCCAGATGGCGGCGGTCAGTAGCAGGCGGAGTCTCTTGGCGGCGGGTGTTCTGCTTTTGCCCACTGCTCCCTCTTTGTCTTTTGCTACGCTGTTGGCTCGGTCTCACCACTGCCTCTTCCTTCGAACTGTGAAAGTCAGTGGCACGACCTTCATTCCATGTGGGGTCTAGGACCTCATCGTCCCCTGCATCGTCTTCATCCCTGACCTCCTGTTCAGTCTGCACACTGCAGAAAGACGCAGCAGTTGGAACCTGTGTTTCTTCATCATCAGAGACGTGCTGAGGTGGTATTCCTATGTCCTCATCATCAGGAAACATAAGTGGTTGTGCGTTAGTGCATTCTATGTCTTCCACCGCTGGGGAAGGGCTAGGTGGATGCCCTTGGGAAACCCTGCCAGCAGAGTCTTCAAACAGCATAAGAGACTGCTGCATAACTTGAGGCTCAGACAGTTTCCCTGATATGCACGGGGGTGATGTGACAGACTGATGGGCTTGGTTTTCATGCGCCATCTGTGCGCTTTCTGCAGAAGACTGGGTGGGAGATAATGTGAACGTGCTGGATCCACTGTCGGCCACCCAATTGACTAATGCCTGTACCTGCTCAGGCTTTACCATCCTTAGAACGGCATTGGGCCCCACCAAATATCCCTGTAAATTCTGGCGGCTACTGGGACCTGAGGTAGTTGGTACACTAGGACGTGTGGCTGTGGCAGAACGGCCACGTCCTCTCCCAGCACCAGAGGGTCCACTAACACCACCACGACCATGTCCGCGTCCGCGACCCTTACTAGATGTTTTCCTCATTGTTACCGTTCACCACAATAAGAAAAATATTATTTGGCCCAATGTATTGAATTCAAATTCAGGCCTTTTTTTACAGACACCTAACACTATCTGGCTATCTATTTAGGTACCGTATTACACTAATAAAGGCACAGCAGTAACAACAGATTTAGCTGAATATAAATTTGAGGCCTAGTATTTAGGCGCTGGATGACAGGTATACGTTTACGGACAGAATTAGACTTGGAATTGCACAGTAGCGTGTGTGTGAAGTTATTGAGAATAACCCTATCTGCACCTTGAATCTTATATACCCTTTTAGGGATAGATTTAAAGTAGGCCTGATACAGCAGAAACCACTAATTTAGAGAATTGCAAAATTGGGAATTGTAT
This sequence comes from Bufo bufo, assembly GCF_905171765.1. Classification (NCBI taxonomy): domain Eukaryota; kingdom Metazoa; phylum Chordata; class Amphibia; order Anura; family Bufonidae; genus Bufo; species Bufo bufo. The sequence continues at coordinate 222,795,983 of NC_053391.1, forward strand.
TTCAACCCAGAACAAAAACTGTGCTTTGACGGACACTAAATAACTTGACCAGCTACAGCAATAATGACAGATTTGGATGAATATAAATTTGAGGCCTATTTTTTAGGCGCTGGGTGACAGGTATACGTTTACACACAGAATTAGACTTGGAATTGCACAGTAGCGTGTGTGTGAAGTTATTGAGAATAACCCTATCTGCACCTTGAATCTTATATACCCTTTTAGGGATAGATTTAAAGTAGGCCTGATACAGCAGAAACCACTAATTTAGAGAATTGCAAAATTGGGAATTGTATTTCAACCCAGAACAAAAACTGTGCTTTGACGGACACTAAATAACTTGACCAGCTAAAGCAAAAATGACAGATTTGGATGAATATAAATTTGAGGCCTATTTTTTAGGCGCTGGGTGACATATATACGTTTACACACAGAATTAGACTTGGAATTGCACAGTAGCGTGTGTGTGAAGTTATTGAGAATGACCCTATCAGCACCTTGAATCTAATATACCCTTTTAGGGATAGATTTAAATAACCACACTATTGATGGTTAAATGGACTTGGTGGCAGCTTGCCCCTGATGTAGGATATAGCCAAAAAATAACCACACTATTGATGGTTAAATGGACTTGGTGGCAGCTTGCCCCTGATGTAGGATATAGCCAAAAAATAACCACACTATTGATGGTTAAATGGACTTGGTGGCAGCTTGTGCTGGCGCACCACAAGCCACAAAATGGCCGCCGATCACCCCAGAAAAAAGTGACTGAAAAACTCTCTGGGCAGCCTAAAAACAGTGAGCAATTGAATAGCAGCAGTTCAATGATCCACAGCTGTAGATCGATCACTGTCTTAAGTGTTTTGGAGGAGTTAATCACTGCCTAATCTCGCCCTAACGTCGCAGCTGCAACCTCTCCCTACACTTGTAACAGCAGAGTGACGTGCAGCGCTACGTGACCCAAGCTTATATAGAGACTGGGTCACATGCTGCACTGGCCAATCACAGCCATGCCAATAGTAGGCATGGCTGTGATGGCCTCTTGGGGCAAGTAGTATGACGCTTGTTGATTGGCTGCTTTGCAGCCTTTCAAAAAGCGCCAAGAACGCGCCGAACACCGAACCTGAAACCGGACTTTTACGAAAATGTTAGGGTTCGGGTCCGTGTCATGGACACCCCAAAATTCAGTACGAACCCGAACTATACAGTTCGGGTTCGCTCATTCCTAATTGTAATGCATTGCAGAGGGGATCAGACACCCAAAAGAGTGGGACAGAAATAAAGTTTTGAATAAAAAAATTAAGTTTCAAGTAAAAAAAAAAAAAAACACGCCCCATTCCCCTGATTTTCTAATAAAAAATTGAAAAAAAAAGAAAAAACGCACATATTAGGTATCGCCGCGTCCGTAACGAACGGCTCTATAAATATATCACATAATCCACCCCATCCAATAGACACCATAAAAAATTAAAAATAAAACCTGTGTAAAAAAAAAGCCATTAAAAGTGCAACACCAAACGATCAAAAAGGCATATGCCCCCAAAAATAGTACCAATCTAACCGTCACCTCATCCTGCAAAGAATGAGCCTTTACATAGGACAATCGCCAAAAAACTGTAAAAACTATGGCTCTCAGAATATGGAGACACTAAAACATGATTATTTTTTGTTTCAAAAATGATATTATTGTGTAAAACTTACAGAAATAAAAAAGAAGTGTATATATTAGGTATGGCCGCATCCGTATTAACCTCCTCTATAAAAATATCACATGACCTAACCCCTCAGATGAATACCGTAAAAATAAAAAATAAACGGTGTAAAAAAAGCCATTTTTTGTCACCTTACATCACAAAAAGTGTAATAGCAAGCAATCAAAAAGTCACACGCACCCCAAAATAGTGCCAATCAAACCGTCATCTGATCCCGCAAAAATCCTACCCTACCCAAGATAATAGCCCAAAAACTGAAAAAACTATGGCTCTCAGTCTATGGAGACACTAAAACATTATTTTTTTTGTTTCAAAAATGAAATCATTGTGTAAAACTTACATAAATAAAAAAAAAGTATACATATTAGATATCTCAGCGTCCGTAATAACACATGACCTAACCCCTCAGATGAATACAGTAAAAAAAAAAAAAAAAAAAATTTTTTTAAAAAGCTCTTTTTTTGTCCCCTTACATTACAAAAAGTGTACGCACCCCAAAATAGTGCCAATCAAACCGTCATCTCATCCCAAAAAAAATTTGCCCCTACACAAGACAGTCGCCCAAAAAATTTATAAAACTATGGCTTTCAGAATGTGGAGACACTAAAGAATCTTTTTCTTTTTTAAATGCTTTGTTATGTAAAACTGAAGCAAACAACCAAAATAAGTAGTCATATTTGGTATTGTCGCATCCGTGACAACCTGTTCTATAAATATACCACATGATCTAACCTGTCAGATGAATGTTGTAAATAACAAAAAATAAAAATGGTGCCAAAACAGCTATTTCTTGTTACCTTGCCTCACAAAAAGTGTAATATAGAGCAACAAAAAATCATATGTACCCTAAAATAGTACCAACAAAACTGCCACCCTATCCCATAGTTACTAAAATGGGGTCTTTTTTTTGAGTTTCTACTCTAGGGATGCATCAGGGGCGCTTCAAATGGGACATGGTGTCAAAAAAACTGTCCAGCAAAATCTGCCTTCCAAAAACCGTATGGCATTCCTTATATTCTGTGCCCTGCCGTGTGCCCGTACAGCAGTTTACGACCACATATGGGGTGTTTCTGTAAACTACAGAATCATAGCCATAAATATTGAGTTTTGTTTGGCTGTTAACCGTTGCTTTGTAACTTGAAAAAAATTATTAAAATGGAAAATCTGCCAAAAAAGTGAAATTTTATCTCTATTTTCCATAAATTCTTGTGGAACACCTAAAGGGTTAACAAAGTTTGTAAAACCAGTTTTGAATACCTTGAGGGGTGTAGTTTATTAGATGGGGTCACTTTTATGGAGTTTCTACTCTAGGGGTGCATCAGGGGGGCATCAAAAAGGGACATGGTGTAAATAAACCAGTCCAGCAAAATCTGCCTTCCAAAAACCAGACGGCGCACCTTTCCCCCTACGCTCTACCGTGTGCCCGTACAGTAGTTTACGACCACATATGTGGTGTTTCTGCAAACTACAGAATCAGGGCAATAAATATAGAGTTTTGTTTGGCTGTTAACCCTTGCTTTGTTACTGGAAAAAATTGATTAAATGGTCAATTTGCCCAAAAATTTAAATTCTCAAATTTCATCTCCATTTGCCAATAACTCTTGGGGAACACCTAAAGGGTTAACAAAGTTTGTAAAACCATTTTTGAACACCTTGAGGGGTGTAGTTTCTAGAATGGGGTCATTTTTGGGTGGTTTCTATTATGTAAGCCTCACAAAGTGACTTCAGACCTGAACTGGTCCTTAAAAAGTGGGTTTTTGAAAATTTCAGAAAAATTTCAATTTGCTTCTAAACTTCTAAGCCTTGTAACGTTCCCAAAAAATAAAATGTCATTCCCAAAATGATCCAAACATAAAGTAGACATATGGGGAATGTAAAGTAATAACTATTTTTGGCGGTATTAATATTTATTATAGAAGTAGAAAAAATTGAAACTTGGAAATTTGCTAATTTTTCCAAATTTTGGGTAAATTTGGTATTTTTTTATAAATAAAAATAATTTTGTTTACTCCATTTTACCAGTGTCATGAAGTACAATATGTGATGAAAAAACTATCTCAGAATGGTCTGGATAAGTAAAAGCGTTTTAAAGTTATTCACACATAAAGTAACACTGGTCAGATTTGCAAAAAATGGCCTGGTCCTTAAGGTGAAAATGAGCCTGGTCCTTAAGGGGTTAAATACAGGGGTTTAATTCAGGCATTATAAATACAGCCATTTTGGGCAAAGAAATCTTTAATTGAGGCCTACTGTGGGTCAGGCCGTGTGAAATACACCCTTTAAATACAGGGGTTTGATTCAAATATTTGAAATACCGCCATTTGGTGCACAAATCTTTAATTGAGGCCTACTGTGGGTCAGGCCGTGTAAGATACACCCTGTATATACAGGGCTTATATTCTTTTATTAATAAAACACCCTTTTTGGGGCAAAATACACAATATTTCAGGCCTTGCAGCATCTTGACGTTTGAAATTCCTGGGTTATATACTGCTGCCATATTCAGTTATTAAACAAACACCCATTTGGGCAAAAAAAAGTTTATTTGGCAGCCTTTGCTGCATATGTCATTGTGAGATACACCCTTTATACCTGCAGCGGTATTTGGTCGGGCCTAATGCGTCTCTACGAATGGTGAGGCCTGAACAAGTACAGGCGATAGTAGATTGGGTTGCTGACAGTGGATCCAGTTCCTTCACATTGTCTCCCACCCAGTCTCCTGCTGAAAGTCCACAGTTTGCACCTGCAGCCGATGTCCATCAGTCTTTCACCTCACCCCCTTGCAAAACAGCCAAGCAGTCTGAGCCCCAAGTCCTGCAGCAGTCTCTTCTGCTTTTTGATGACTCTGTTAGCAGGGTTTCCCAGGGCCATCCACCTAGCCCTGCCCCAGAAGTGGAAGAGATTGAGTGCACCGATGGCCAACCACTTATCTTTCAAGATGAGTACATGGGAGGACCATCGCAGCACGTCTCGGATGATGACAAAACACAGGTGCCAAGTGCTGGGGCTTTCAAAAGTGTGCAGACCGACAAGGAAGGCAGGGGTGAAGACTGGGTGAAAGATGATGTGGAGGACGATGAGGTCCTCGACCCCACATGGAATCAAGGTCATGCGAGTGACCTATGTAGTTCGGAGGAAGAGGCGGTGGTCGCACAGAGCCACCAGCACAGCAGAAGAGGGAGCAGGGTGCAAAAGCGGAGCGGCCGTCCTCTAGACAGTACGCCTGCTACTGCCCACCGCAGCAAGGGACCGAGCACACCAAAGCCAGCTCCAAGGAATTCCCTGGCGTGGCAGTTCTTCAGACAATGTGTTGATGACAAGACACGAGTGGTTTGCACGCTGTACAATCAGAGCCTGAAGCGAGGCATAAACGTTCTCAACCTGAGCACAACCTGCATGACCAGGCATTTAAGTGCAAAGCACGAGCTGCAGCGGAGTAGACAGCTCAAAAACCAAGAAAGGTCTCTGGCTCCTCCTGCTTCCTCTTCTGCTGAAGTCTCGGCCTCTTCATCCACCTCTGGAGTGACAGTGCCACCTGCCACCCCGCAAACAGAGTATCTGCCAGCAACACCAACACCTGGGTCACCAAGCATCTCCACAATGTCCCAAGGAAGCGTTCAGCTCTCCATCTCCCAAACGCTGGAGAGGAAGAGGAAGTACCCCCCTACCCACCCGTGATCCCTAGCCCTGAATGCCAGCATTTCTAAATTACTGGCCTTTGAAATGCTGTCATTCCGTCTGGTGGAGACGGATAGTTTTAAAGGCCTTATGGCGGTGGCTGTCCCACAGTACGTGCCCAGCCGCCACTACTTTTCCAGGAGAGCCATCCCTTCCCTGCACAACAAAGTAGGGGATAAAATCAGGTGTGCACTGCGCAACGCCATCTGTGGCAAGGTGCACCTCACTACGGATACGTGGACCAGTAAGCACGGTCAGGGACGTCATATCTCCATAACAGCACACTGGGTAAATGCAGTGGTGGCTGGGCCTGACGGGGGCAGTTTGGCGCATGTCCTTCCACCACCGAGAAGGCGCTTCAGTTTGCCTCCTGTTGCTTCCTCCTCCTACTCTGCTTCCTCATCCTCTACCAGCTCCTCATCCGGTCAGCGTAACACTTTCACCACCAACATCAGCACAGTCAGGGGTAAACGACAGCAGGCAGTTTTAAAACTTATCTGTTTGGGGGACAAACCCCATACCACGCAGGAGCTGTGGACGGGCCTTGAACAACAGACCGATGAGGGGTTTGTGCCAGTCAGCCTCAAGCCCGGCCTGGTGGTGTGCGATAATGGGCGAAATCTCGTAGCAGCTCTGGGACTAGCCGGTTTGACGCACATCCCTTGCCTGACGCATGTGCTGAATTTGGTAGTGCAGAGATTCCTTAAAAATTACCAGGCGCTCCCCCACAACCTTGTGGACCGCTCTCAGCCGGCGGCGGTGCTCCTGCACCCATGCGGTGGTACTACTCGGTGGGGGCTCCATCGGGTTGGGCATGTGCAGATCTTCAATCTCCCTTCCGGCTCGTCCAAACATGAGCATATGTGGAGAGTATCCGGTGGTACTGTGTACTCTGTTGTTATAAGCCCACATCAACTCAGGTAGGTACACGGGCCAATGGACTTTTTGACTGACTTCCAGAGTCTGCAGCATCTGAAGCAAGGTGTGATTGAAGCGTTCGCACGCCCCGTTTCCTTGTGGGTGATATGAAGTGGTGCGAGAGCGTTCAATCCCATACAGTTGGTACGGTTCATTCATTAGAGTACCCTGAAAGCATGCTCCCTGGTCAGAATGTATCCTCCGTGGACACCCGAACACCTGTATAAAGTGTTTACAGACAGCTTCGGCGTCCGACTCTGCAGTTTGGTCTCTGGTGGGCACAGCCACCGCATACTTGGTAAAGTGATCTGTCATGACTAGACAGTACGAGTGTCCCGAGGTAGAGTACCCAATCTGTATATAATCGATCATCAGAAGTTCTAGGGGCGCTGAGGTGCGGATGGTCTGCACAGGAGCCCGCTGTTCAGTACTCTTACTCAACCCACAGGATCGACACTTAAGACATGCCGCGGCCACCATGTCGGCCAGATCTGGACAGTATACCAGCCGTTGGAGCCACTTGAACGTTTTGAGAATCCCAAAATGAGCTCCCTTTTCATGAGCTTCCCTGGCGGCCTCCGGTCCCAACGACACGGGAATGACAATCTGTTGCCGGTACTGCAGCTCTGACTAAGTATATGATCCGGCACAGGAGGCCCTGGGTAATTGTCAGCTTGTCCCACTGCCTTAACAACTTCAGACCCTCTGGGGTCAGACGGGCTCGTTCTTCTGGCCGAGGCCAGATCTTGCTCCGAACACATTCATTCACTTTCCACAAATCCCGGCAGCTATTCTGGACTCTCTCCCAATCAGTCAACGTTTTCCCCAGCACCAGCGTCATTCCAGACGCCTCCCCACTTGAATGTGCCAAAACCGGGAACAGAGGTAAGCGACCAAGGTCAGGAGTTTCAGCATCCTCTAACTCCTCATCGGCTCTCTGAGTCGACTGTCCTACTGGAACTCGAGAGAGTGTATCGGCGTTGCCGTTCTCCCTACAGGACCAGAACTTGATGCGGTATTGGTACTTAGAGAGGCGGGCCAACCATCTTTACTCGAGTCTTAGGGACTGGCTCCCATATGCGAGGACTCTCTCCCGTCCATCCTGGACTTGGGACAATACGGCCCCCAGACCATGTAAGCTTCCATCAGTATACAACAGGAATGGGGTATTAAACCGCGCGTAAGCCAGGATCGGGGCATTGGTCAGCGCCTCTTTCACCGCTTCAAAGGCCTCTTGTTGCCTGGGCCCCCAGTCGATGGGGCGTTTCTTTGGGCCCCCAGCCGTGCCTCTTAGCAACTCGTTTAATGGGCCCACCAGATGAGCGAATTTGGGTATAAACCTCCTGTAGTAGCCGGCCAGTCCCACGAACACCCGTACCTCCTGTAGCATACTTGGCCGGGGCCACTTCTGAACGGCCTCCACCTTGCTGGGAGCCAGTTTTACCCCCTCCTGGGTGACCACATGTCATAGAAACATAGAAACATAGAATGTGTCGGCAGATAAGAACCATTTGGCCTATCCAGTCTGCCCAATATACTAAATACTATGGATAGCCCCTGGCCCTATCTTATATGAAGGATGGCCTTATGCCTATCCCATGCATGCTTAAACTCCTCCACTGTATTTGCAGCTACCACTTCTGCAGGAAGGCTATTCCATGCATCCACTACTCTCTCAGTAAAGTAATACTTCCTGATATTACTTTTAAACCTTTGCCCCTCTAATTTAAAACTATGTCCTCTTGTAGCAGTTTTTCTTCTTTTAAATATTCTTTCCTCTTTTACCTTGTTGATTCCCTTTATGTATTTAAAAGTTTCTATCATATCCCCTCTGTCTCGTCTTTCTTCCAAGCTATACATGTTAAGGTCCTTTAATCTTTCCTGGTAAGTTTTATCCTGCAATCCATGTACCAGTTTAGTAGCTCTTCTCTGAACTCTCTCCAAAGTATCAATATCCTTCTGGAGATATGGTCTCCAGTACTGAGCACAATACTCCAAATGAGGTCTCACTAGTGCTCTGTAGAGCGGCATGAGCACTTCCCTCTTTCTACTGGTAATTCCTCTCCCTATACACCCAAGCATTCTGCTAGCATTTCCTGCTGCTCTATGACATTGTCTGCCTAACTTTAAGTTTTTTGAAATAATGACCCCTAAATCCCTTTCCTCAGATACTGAGGTTAGGACTGTATCACTGATTTTATATTCTGCTCTTGGGTTTTTTACGTCCCAGGTGCATTATCTTGCACTTATCAACATTAAATTTTAGTTGCCATATTTTTGACCATTCCTCTAGTTTTCCTAAGTCTTTTTCCATTTGGTGTATCCCTCCAGGAACATCAACCCTGTTACAAATCTTTGTGTCATCAGCAAAAAGACACACCTTACCATCGAGGCCTTCTGCAATTTCGCTGATAAAGATATTAAACAATATGGGTCCCAGAACAGATCCCTGAGGTACCCCACTGGTAACAAGACCTTGGTCTGAATATACTCCATTGACTACAACCCTCTGTTGCCTGTCCCTCAGCCACTGCCTAATCCATTCAACTGTCCTAAGTACTCTATCTGCTGTCGGAACAGCTGTCATTTTTTTGGCTTGATCTTGAGCCCATGGTCTCGTAGCCGTCCCAAGACTTGTCGCAGCTTCTGGAGGTGATCTTCAAAGGAAGCCTTGAACACTACTATGTCATCCAGGTATATCAATACTGATTCGAAGTTGAGGTCCCCCAGACAGTGTTCCATCAATTGCTGGAATGTCCCCGGAGCATTGGAGAAGCTGAAGGGCATCCGGTTGAACTAGTAGAGTCCCATAAGGTAGAATGAAGGCTGTCTTGGCTTTGTCCTTCATGGCCACCGGCACCTGCCAGTACCCACTAGCCAGGTCAACAGTTGAGAAGAACTTTGCTTAGCTTAGGGCTGATAATGACTCCTCAATCCGCGGAAGGGGGTAGGCATCCCGGACGGTATGAGCATTCAGCTTCCGATAATCCACGCAGAACCAGAGACTCCTGTCTTTCTTCCGCACCAAGACTACCGGAGCATCCCACGGACTTTGACTCTCCTGGATCACCCGGTTCTCCAACATGCTGGCCACCATATCTTTCACCTCCATGTTCGATGGCAGTAGCACACCCAAAGTCCTCATCATGTCTTGAGAAGGCCTCCTGAAATTCCCAGAGGGTGTCTTCCAGCAGCTTTTGTTCCCCCGGGGTCAGGGATATGCAGTCTACCCCTATACGGGCCATGATCACTCGACTGCTGTCAGGGTTTCCCTTGAATGGATCTCCACAGCATAGGTCCCTTCGTGAAGCCCCTTCGTCGAGCGATACCCCCTTCGGACACATAAACTTTGGCCAGCAGGGTGTTTGCGGGGACGGTTAATTCGCAGTCCTCAACATTACAGCAGCGTATAGGCACACATCCGTCTTTCACAACGGCAAGGGCCCGGGCTACCAGTGGGCGAATCTGTGTTTCTTCTTGATAAGCGGGCTCAATCAGGACCTCCAGTCCATTAAGTCGTCATCCAGCCCCCACTGGCAGCATCAATGTTCGCTCCTGTCGAGGTGGGATCTTCAACGGAGTCCTCCGTAGCACCCTCACGTCTCCAATGGCCCGTCCGGACAGGTTACTCTTTTGCAGGCTACAGCTCCTCACCATTTGTTGTAAGACCTTCTGGGTAGGCCAGTGTGTGGTGGCCCGTTGCCAGTACTTGGGCCCTTCCTTCGCATTAAGTTGATGGTCTAGGTCTCTCAGAATATTCATGCCCAGGGTCACGTCCATTCCTTTCCGGGATGAATGGTCCACCAGCACTACCCCTTTCTTGCCGATGTCTTGCCCAAATAGTCGGACCCGCATCCAGACTATCCCTCGAGCATCCATCTCTCTATTATCGTCAGCCGTCAGCCTGATGACGCTCCTTTCTTCGGGCTCCATCATATGCCCAAAGTGCCTCTCGAAGAACTCCAGAGGCATTAGGGTACATTCTGACCCTATATCAACTAGGCAGCAGACCTTTCGGCCTTCCAACTCGGCTTCTAATACGGGGCTGCTGGCACAGAGATCACGTTCTTCACGCATAGGGCTTAACTTGTGGTGCACCGCTGCAGGATGCCGCAGGACGCCTAGCTACTGCAGCGGTCGTAAGTTTAACGTCGGCTCAGACGCTTCCTGTTCTGGGCACTCTCTGGCCATATGGCCATAATTTCGGCAAGCCCAACAGAGGGGCCCTCTTCTGACCGGCCCCCTCATCTGGGTTGTTCTGGGTTGTTCTGGGTTGAGTGGCACGAGGTGCGGGGACCGTTTCCGGAGGCTGGGATGGTTCTGCCTTCATCTGGGACATTTCCAGCCGAAGCTCTTTCAATTCCGCCCGCAGGGCCTGGACCACATCCTTTAAGGACTCTGATTCTTCAGACTTCCTTTGTAACATGCATGCTATTCACCACTCTCGCTCCCGCAGGTATGGGCTCTTCCTTTCTCTCTACGGCGGCTAAGTAGACGCTGTAGAATGTTATATTGGCCATTGTTCGGGTCATCTCTTGTAATTTATCTTGTAAGAATTTATTGGAGAGCCCCACTATAAACTGATCTCGAAGAAGCCAGTCCACCTCCCGGAAGGCGCCCATGGCCTCAGGGTCTCGTCGTTGTATCTCATTCAGTGTCTCCTGTAGAGCATTGGAATATTGCATCAGGGTCTCGCCGTCTCGCTGGGGTCGGTTAAAGAAGTGACTCCGTAACTGTACCACTTTGGCCCGCCCCCCCCTGGGCTCTCTCTAGCAGGGAGAATATCTTCTCTAGGGTATCTCTCTCGGAGCCAGGCTTTACCATCACTGACCGCCTGACGTCACCCTCTAGGGCTCCCAACGCAACCTCGGCCCGCAGTTCGGGGGTCAGGTTACACATTTTAACTGCACTTCGCACCCTTTCAGTCCAGTCCTGCAATGTCATGTTTCTACCGTCATACTTTGGCAGATGACGCAGCAGTGCCCCTACAGGGATGTATCCTACTGGGGTAGCCATATTGTTGGGGGCAAGCTGGACTTGCGCCTGTACACCCAGGGCTGGGTCCTGATCCGGCACCACTGGCGCCGCGGGACGGTCTCCCGCCGCGTTCCCGTCCATAACGGTCACTGTATCCTGCCGACTACGCCTAAGTTGTAAGCCGTGTACCGGGGTGGGCTCCCCAGGATACAGTGAAGTCACAGACAAGGAAAGCGACACTGACACCAGCTTTATATGCAAGAACAGAAACTTTACTTTGGAAACAGTAATAACACAAGTACAAACAGAATCAGTAATACCCCAGGCCCACAGTCACCGTCCCTGTCCGAGGGACAGACCTAGCCCGTTGGCGCACACAGCAGAGCCTGAAAGTCATGCTGTGCCGCTACCGAGGACACACCTAACCGGTGGCAGATGCAGCAGAGCCTGCAAGTCAATAACTGCGCTGCAGTCCAGTAGAGTAAGGCCTAACAAAAGGCATAACCCTAGCTATCTAACTAATACAAGGCCTAGGCTAGTCTCTGTTACTTTAGGCGCCACGCAGTATCATATAATCAGTAACCAGGTGTACTTACCTGCGTCCATTCTGGGCCCGAGGATGCCGCTTACCCGGGATTGCCACCAACCTCTCAGCAACCGTGCGGCCTTGCTTGATAATAAGGCTTCTTGTCCACACACTGCAAATGGTCTTCCTGGTGCAACCTCTCTTTCAAAGAGCTGGATCCAGTAAAGGGACAACAGATACTCTCCTTCCTTTGAGTGTCCATTCACTGCCGGACATCCGCAAGCCAGGATGGAATCGGATTCAGTCCCTCACAGCACAATCCTTCCACCATGTCAGATCAGCTCAGACTTCCTGGTTTTCAGAAGCAGCTTGCATGAGTCATCATCTGCTTTGCATATGCAGATCCCAGAGTGTGCTGACTATGCTGCAAAACAGTGGCCTCTAGTGCCCGGAAATCCAAATGACAGCTCCAATACAATTTAAACATAAACATTATACAGACAGAGTTTATCCACAATCTCACACTCAGACCTTAAATACCCATGCTCAAACCAGACCCCTCCCATGCTCAGATCTGACACCCCCAGGCTCAGATCAGACCCCCATTGCTTAGATAAGACTCAACCATCATGCTCATATCAGAACCTCCCATGCTTAGATCAGACCCCCATCCTCAGTTCTATCATTTAAAAAAATCTTGTCCCTCTCTTGATCAGGCATCAGGCTCCTGCTACTCTGCAGGTCTGACACGCTCTCCACTGTGCCCACTCCTGCCCAATCAGGAAAGGAGATCTGAACATGGGGTGGGGAGTAAGCCGGCCTGACTGCTTCCCGGCTTCACAGCTAGAGCCGCAGTTGAAGAGCCAAAGAGCCGCATGCGGCTCAAGAGCCACAGGTTGGCCACCCTTGCATTAGTGGATAAAGAGCAGACCTGGGTCAGTAAGATCGTGCACGTATCTCATGCAGTTTGGCGCCTGCTTTGTGTCAGGTCTAAAGAGTTGCTCCTGTTACTACAAGGACTCCATTACTAAAAGGGACATTGCACATTTGAGAGCTGATAAACACTCCCACAAACTCTATCCAGTTCAGCGTTTTGCTCAGGAGTCATAATCAGGCACGTGCTACCGGACTAGTTATGGGAGGGGGAATACTATAGAGCACCGTAAGATTGTAAACTGTTGTGTTGCACCGCAGGCCAGCCCGTAGTAAGCACCCAACCAATTGTTCGTGTTTGTTTCAGGGTAATAATAGGTACGGCGAGGCAGTTTTAGTTGTGCCCGCCGGTAGGTAAATTACTGCGAAATTTCCGCTCGCATCCATCAGAGGGCGCCGTGCAACACATGGGTCTCAGCCTTTGTGCTGCGTGTATGTAAATGTATTTTATGTTCTTAGCATTTGTGGTTGTGTTTATTATCACGTGTTCGTAAAATTCAGTTTTTGCAAAAGCTGGTGTCAGAGTCGCTTTCCTCATTCGTGATTTCGCTGTATCCTGGGGAGCCCACCCCTGTATCCTGGGGAGCCACGGCTTACATCTTGGCGTAGTCGGCAGGATACAGCGACCATTATGGACGGGAACGCTGCGGGAGATCTTCCCCCAACGCCAATGGCACCGGTCCATGACCCAGCTCAGGGTTCGCCAGTGCAAAGCCAGCTTGCCCCCGCCATGCCCGCCCCAGTAGGGTACATCCCCTTGGGGACGCTGTTGCATCACCTGCCAAAATTTGATGGTAAAAGATTGCAATTACTTACCGGTAATTGGTTTTTCCTCTAGCCTCCACAGCGGCAGGACTCATAGGAGGATTACCCCACCTCCCCCAGGGACAGGAAACAAGGGGAGATCTTTAAATAGCCCCCTCCCCTTACTTGCTCCAGTAAATAACCAAGAAACTCTGAAATGGATGCAACATAGTATTATTTATCTATCAATCAAATTAGAACAACAAAATGCCAGAAAATAACAGACTCCAGAAGATATTACATAAATGTGGGGGGAATTTCACTGTGCCGCTGTGGAGGCTAGAGGAAAAGCCAATTACTGGTAAGTAATTGCAATCTTTTCAAACGCCTCAGCAGCTGCACGATTCTTAGGAGGAATAACAGAGAAATGTAATATTTAGGGTGGGACCACGGCAGATAACACTCTGCGAGAAAACGATAAGTCCTTATTCTTCAACACGTCTAATTGATAATGTTTGAAAAAGGTGGAGACCAGGTGGCTGCCTCGCATATCTGCTCCAGAGGGACATCTGCTGACTTAGCCCAGGAAGCCGCGATTGACCGCGTTGAATGAGCTTTAAGTCCTTTTGGAGGAGAGACATCTTTCAATTTGTAATAGAACAAAATTGCTCATCTGATCCATCTGCCGATGGTTGTCTTGCTTGCCACCTGTCCTTTGTGTGGCCCGGCAAATTTAACGAAAAGTCTATCTGTCATCCTAAAATTTTCTGTTGCTTAAGATAAGCTAACACTGACCTCCGAACGTCCAGATTATGAAAACGTTTCTCTCCCGGACATCCTGTTGGAGAACCGAATGATGGTAGTGAGACTTCCTGCAGAGAATTTCGAGACAACCTTGGGTAAAAAAGAGGGAGAGTGTTTTAACACTATCCTATCATCTCTAACAGATAGGGGGGCCTACATGAGAACGCCTGTAATTCGCCCACTCTCCTAGCTGTAGTGATTGCCACAAGAAAAATTGTTTTAAATTATAGTAATCTCAAAGAGATTTCAGATAGCAGCTCAAAAGGGGACTCGATTAGAGCAGATAAAACTAAATTTAAATCCCACGGAGGAACCGTGGATCTGACTATCAGTTCATTTCTCCGGGCCCCTTTTACAAATCTTTTAATGAGATCTACATCTGCTAGCTTTATATCTAGAAAAGCACTCAGGACCGATATCTGGACTTTAATGGTGCTGACTTTTAAACCTTTGTTTAAACCGGCCTGCAGAGAATCTAAAATAATAGAAACATTAAAGGGGCCAGAAGTCTTATCTTTTGCAAACTTTAAAAAAGCTTCCCAGACTCTATGGTAAATTTTTGATGTGATAATCTTTCGGCTGCATAGAATAGTTGAAATTACCGCCTCTGAAAGGCCTTTTCTTCTTAACAATTTCCGCTCAGGTTCCAAGCTGCCAGTCGAAGATGTGTTGACCTGGGGTGTAAAACCGGGCCCTGATGAAGAAGGTCTGGAAGATCCGGTAGAATCCAGAAATCTCCTGCTGACATGTTGAAGAGTAGGGGAAACCATGACCAGTAAGGCGCTACTAGGATTAGCCTGGATTTTTCCTGTAACACTTTTTGCAGAATGTTGGGATGTGATAATATGCATCGGTGAGATCCAAAGTTGCCATATAAGCGTCTTTCCCTAGCAGATTTATTGTAGATTTTATCGTTTCCATTTTGAAACTTTTGTACAGGACATGACGATTTAGGCCTTTTAAATTTATAATTTAAAAAATTCTTATTTTTTACTAGAAAAATTGGAGAATTAAAACCTGTTTTCTCTTCTCCCGGAGGGACGGGAACAATGGCCTCTTTCTGAAGCAGAATCATCACTTGATCTAGGAGCAATGACTGAACTTTTCTCGGCTCCTTGGTAATGTGAAACACATCTTGAGGTAGGGAGGAAAATTCTACAGGGTGGGCCATTTATATGGATACACCTTAATAAAATGGGAATGGTTGGTGATATTAACTTCCTGTTTGTGGCACATTAGTATATGTGAGGGGGGAAACTTTTCAAGATGGGTGGTGACCATGGCGGCCATTTTGAAGTCGGCTATTTTGAATCCAACTTTTGTTTTTTCAATAGGAAGAGGGTCATGTGACACATCAAACTTATTGGGAATTTCACAAGAAAAACAATGGTGTGCTTTATTCTTTCATGAGTTATTTACAAGTTTCTGACCACTTATAAAATGTGTTCACTGTGCTGCCCATTGTGTTGGATTGTCAATGCAACCCTCTTCTCCCACTCTTCACACACTGATAGCAACACCGCAGGAGAAATGCTAGCACAGGCTTCCAGTATCCGTAGTTTCAGGTGCTGCACATCTCGTATCATCTGAAGGCAATCGTCTATGCTGTGAAGAAACGATATGTGCAGCACTTGAAACTACGGATACTGGAAGCCTGTGCTAGCATTTCTCCTGCGGTGTCGCTATTAGTGTGAGAAGAGTGGGAGAAGAGGGTTGCATTGACAATCCAACACAATTGTTTTTCTTGTGAAATTCCCAATAAGTTTGATGTGTCACATGACCCTCTTCCTATTGAAAAAACAAAAGTTGGATTCAAAATGGCCAACTTCAAAATGGCCGCCATGGTCACCACCCATCTTGAAAAGTTTCCCCCCCTCACATATACTAATGTGCCACTTTATGTTGGCATCATTTTGTAAATCTTGTAGATTGTAAGCCCTTGCGGTCAGGGCTCTCTCTCCTGTACTAGTTTGTAACTTGTCTTGTTCATGCTTATTACAATTGTCTGTATTATGTATGTGTACCCCTGTTCATATGTACAGCGCCATGGAATGAATGGTGCTTTAACCCCTTCCCAACATATGACGTAATAGTACGTCATGGCGGCAAGTGACTTGCCACATTTTGACGTACTATTACCATACGTCATGGTGATCGGGAGGGCACCGGCGCGGTGAACGCCCAATGACTGCAGGGGCCCGGCAGTCCCTGATAGCCAGGCCCCTGCTGTATCCGATTAACCCCTTCTATGCCGTGGTCAGCGCTGACCGCGACATAGAAGGGGTTTGCGGCGGGTGAGAGAGCCCATCGGGTCCCCGCGCTGCTGTAGCGGGGACCCGATGGGTGACAAGGCAGCCCGATGCCATGCACAGGCTGCCCAATGCCTTGCATGGCAACGGGACCTGCCTTCTACGGGGGGCCGAGGAGATCCAGCCTGGGTCTCCTAGGCAACCTGTTAGTGTATTACTCTGTGTAATACACTAACAGGCAATGCATTACAATACAGATATTGTAATGCATTGCAGAGGGGATCAGACCCTGAAAAGTTGAAGTCCCAGAGTGGGACAAAAATAAAGTTTAAAAAAAAATGTATATTGCCCGCTTGTTTGTAACAGATCATGGGGGAATGTTGAAACTCTTCTATTGCTGGATATGATTTTATTATGAAATCCCTATATCTGTTTAACACTGATCTCACCTTGTTAATCCAGGGGTGATACTTTACAATGAAGGGGAGACATTTGGGCTGTATCCAGCAATAGAAGAGTTTCAACATTCCCCCATGATCTGTTCCAAACGAGCGTGCAATATACGTGACAAAATCATAAGGGAAAACATTGGGAGCAATAAAATGACATCCATACAAACACACCTATCCACAGTTAGGATAGGCACCTTTTCCTGCCTTAATTGTATACACGTACTATTACGTCATATGTTGGGAAGGGGTTAAAGCACCATTCATTCCATGGCACTGTACATAGGAACAGGGGTACACATACATAATACAGACAATTGTAATAAGCATGAACAAGACAAGTTACAAACTAGTACAGGAGAGAGAGCCCTGACCGCAAGGGCTTACAATCTACAAGATTTACAAAATGATGACAACATAAAGTAGACATATGGTAAATGTTAGTAACTATTTTGTAAGGTATTACTCTTGGGGCTCATGCACACGACCGTATGTACTTTGTGGTCCGCAAAATACGGATGACTTTCGAGTGACATCTGTATTGCATCAGTTTTTTTTTGCGGATCCATTGTAACAATGCCTATCCTTTTCAGTTTTTTTTTATGTGGACCCATTGATGTGAATAGTTCCGCATAAGGGGCTGCAAAAAAACGGAACGGACACGGAAAAAAAATACGTTTGTATGCATTTGCCCTTAAAGGCAGAGAAGTTCAAATTTAGAAAACTGTAAATCTTTCCAAGTTTTCTGTACATTTTGGATTTTTTTTAAATAAATAAAGGTAAAACATATCAACTCAAATTCACCATTAACATGAAGTACAATGTGTCACAAAAAAAATAATCTTAGAATTGCTAAGTAAAAGCATTCCAATGTTACCACATAAAGATTTGCAAAATTAGGCAGGGTCAGGAAGGTGAAAATTGCTGGGTCCTGAAGGGGGTTAAAACTCCGTTCTTGAGTTATGATGCAATTTACTACAATGCAAATTTGGTGCAATGAGGCTGTGTCTGGTGACAGATTCCCTGTATGTCTTGGGAAACACAAAACCTTTAAAGGAATAATTGATTCCTATGACAACCTGCATGGTCTACTCTAATGGACAACTGTGGAAAATCGAGGTGAAAAAGTAGCTTGCATGTGACTAATCTGAGCCAGTGATTTGTCTTCCTTTGCACATCTCTGCCTTATTTCTCCTTGCAGAATACATATAGTCCCTTGAGCTTTTAATTAACCTATTAACCTAAGGGCCAAGCCAAGTTTCTTTTTCTTTGTTTTTGTTTTGTTCCCTTCTGCTCCCGCCCCCCCGCTTTCCAAAAGCCATAACTTTTTTAATTTTCTGTTTATTTAATTTTGCATACAATGTTTTAGGAATCTGGAAAAAAAAATTATTAATTAGGTGGATTTGGAAAAAAAACTATTACAAACATAATAACAGTTTTATTATTTTTTATTCACTTTTTTGGGCGGTGAAGCAGTTTTTTTTTTTATATTATGGTGTTCACCAAATAGCATAAATACTTTTATATTTTTATGTTTTGATGGTTCTGAAATTTTTGGATGCAGCAATACCAATGATGTTTATACGTGTTTATTTATTTTTATGTAAAATGGGGAAAGGGGGGGTGATTTGATATATATATTTTTTTCATTGGTCACGTGGCCTAAATAAAAGTGAATGGGGCTGAGCTGTGATACCATGCAAAGCGATTATACTATGTATGGTGCTGTACTTGGTAAGCACGGAGAAGGCCACATCGCTCACAGCACTGGTGCCTTCTCAAACAACTGATTGGTGGGGATCCCGGGTGGGTGTTGGACTCCCACCGATCAGATACTGATGACCTATCCTGAGTCCTGGAAAACCCTTTTTAGATCCCGACTTCCAACTTACATGTACCGCAGATGTCACCAAGGAGTTAAAATGTTGAATGATATAAAATAACAATATGATAAAAAGACCAAAGCTAGGCAAATTTCACATGCTGCAGATCTGTCAGTATTTTGCTTCCAGAACCAGGAGTGGATTCTAAACACAGAACAAGAATATTTGAAATATTTAGGTTGGGTTCATGTGTAGTACTCCAGTCCAGGGATACTCCAAATTGTTTATTGTTGTGCATTGTATTTCACTGCTTGTTTCCTGGATATCACTACCAGCAAGGAAAGTATGACCTTTCTCAACAAAAAATAGCGGCCAAGTTGAGCCACACCCAAAGGGGGTGTGGTTGGGGTGTGTGGCTTAACACAGGGTATTATTTGACACCAAAGGTTAGATCTCATTGAGTTTTTAACCCTTTTTTGAAAATAAAGCAAATTTTTCACCTTTTTGATTATTTAGACTATTATCTGAAGTAATACATGAGCAGTCCTGCAGATAAGGAGTCCAGATTATTTTTTTCCTACTGCCAGCCAGTAATATTAATGCCTCCATTAGTGCCCCCAGTATTAATAATGCCTCCATTAGTGCCCCCAGTATTAATAATGCCTCCATTAGTGCCCCCAGTAACATTAATGCCTGCATTAGTGCCCCCCAAAATTAATAATGCTCCCATTAGTGCCCCCAGTAATATTAATGCCTCCATTAGTATCCCCCAGTAATATTAATGCCTTTATTAGTGCCCCCCAGTAATATTAATGTCCCCATTAGTGCCCCTAGTAATGTTAATGCCTCCATTAGTGCCCCCCAGTAATGCCACCCAGATTATAAATTTGCCTCAAGTAAAGCCTTGTGAGGACAAGAGACAGCAGAGTGAATTGCCATATCGAGCTTCTGCAGACCCTGCTGCAGAAAGAGGGAAAATGGGCCAAAGACACCTTCACTAAAAAACAACCACTAGGCCAGTATCACCTAAGTGCTGAATCATCACCAACCAAACAGCCTCCATATCCTTACTGGTGCCAGAAGATAATTGCACTAAAGCCTGCTGCTACTGTATGTATTTCAAGTTCTACTTTCTACTACGTTCAAATCTGGCCTCATTCTTCAGTGCTACAACTTTCACTGCAACAGATCCCAGGGAGCAATGGCCTGAGGTAGGATACCGTGACACAACTACACTACATCAAGGCCACTACCACTCCCATCCTCTACACTGGCTTCCACGGGCGCTCGCTGTGCATGGCTTCCATTGCACAATGGATCAGAACATTACCCGGGGACACCAATGATTTATAATTGAATCCACTGTGATGGGAAACCCAGTGGTACCCCTGATGCAATGTTATAGCCTAGGTGTGAACATAACATTAGACTCTGTTCACATATGATACAATGCTAAATCAATTCCATGACAGACCCCAGCAGCCATTAGTGCTCTTTCCCATGAGCAATACGGAATATGTGAGGATCTGGTTTTGTACACAAGTTCAATCAATTTTTCTGCGATTGCGGTCAGTGTTTCCTTTTTTTCCGTCTGGGTTGTATCCGGATTGCATGTGTTTTTCATGCACGTGAAGAAAAGCTTAAGAATATCAATCTACATCTCCTAGCAACTATCAGTTAAAAAACGCATTGCATCCGGATTCCTTAATTTTTTACACAAAACCCCATTCATTTCTATTGAGCCAGGGCTGCGTGAAAAAACGCACAATATAGAACATGCTGTGATTTTTACTGAAAGCGAAGATGATGTGTGAAAACCAACGCTCATGTATATAGACCCATTGAAATGAATGGGTCAGGATTCAGTCCGGATGCTATGCGTTTGCTTCACATATCGCACCAGGATGAAAAACTTGCAACCCAGCACATATGCAGAGAATTTGCCAGACAAATACTGCTGTGCGCAGCAAATTTCAAAGAAAAAGGAAAAAAAAAAACACTCCTCAACACTGAAATTGCAACACCAAGAAGGAAAAGTCATATATGATTGAAATCGCAGGGCCCCGTGCAGAAATACACACACATACAGACCTTGGCATGTCATTGAGGTTATTAATTGCAATTGCCTACATATGACATCCCAGCCGTGCTTGGCAGGAGACAAGTTTTGTACATGCTGCAGGCCATGGTAACTACTGTTGGGCTCAAATATTTGAATAGTGAATATTATTAGCGAATATCGGCACTTCAAGAATTCGCGAATATTTAGAATATAGTGATATATATTCATAATTTCGAATATTCTAGATTTTCATTTCAACAGTAACCTCCATTCTTGTTTGTGGGCCAATGAGAAGGCTGCAATGTCTTTGTCTGAGCTTAGCAACATCCCTAGCAACCAATAGGAAAGTTGCCTATCCCTTAGGCTACTTTCACACTGGCGTTTTGGTTTTCGTTTGTGAGATCTGTTCAGGGATCTTACAAGCGGTCCAAAACGGATCAGTTTTGCCCTTAATGCATTCTGAATGGATAAGCATCCACCCAGAATGCATCAGTTTGCCTCCGTTCCGCCTCCATTCTGCTTGCAGCGTTTTGGTGTCCGTATGACGAAACTGAGCCAAACGGATCTGACACACAATGTAAGTCAATGGGGACGGATCCTTTTTCACTGACACAATATGGCACAATAGAAAATGGATCCGTCCCCCATTGACTTTCAATGGTGTTCAAGACGGATCCGTTTTGGCTATGTTAAAAATAATACAAACTGATCCGTTCTAAACGGATACATGCAGTTGTATTATCTGAACGGATGCGTTTGCGCAGATCCGTGACGGATCCACCCCAAACGTGAGTGTTAAAGTAGCCTAACTACAGTCAGGTCCATAAATATTGGGACATCGACACAAATTTTAAATATTTGGCTCTATACACCACCACAATATATTTGAAATGAAACGAACAAGATGTGCTTTAACTGCTGACCGTCAGCTTTAATTTGAAGGTATTTACATCCAAATCAGGTGAATGGTGTAGGAATTACAACAGTTTGCATATGTGCCTCCCACTTGTTAAGGGACCAAAAGTAATGGGACAATTGGCTTCTCAGCTGTTCTATGGCCAGGTGTGTGTTATTCCCTCATTATCCCAATTACAATGAGCAGATAAAAGGTCCAGAGTTCATTTCAAGTGTGCTATTTGCATTTGGAATCTGTTGCTGTCAACTCCCAAGATGAGATCCAAAGAGCTGTCACTATCAGTGAAGCAAGCCATCATTAGTCTGAAAAAACAAAACAAACCCATCAGAGAGATAGCGAAAACATTAGGCGTGGCCAAAACAACTGTTTGGAACATTCTTAAAAAGAAGGAATGCACCGGTGAGCTCAGCAACACCAAAAGACCCAGAGGACCACGGAAAACAACTGTGTTGGATGACCAAAGAATTCTTTCCCTGGTGAAGAAAATACCCTTCAAAACAGTTGGCCAGATCAAGAACACTCTCCAGGAGGTAGGTGTATGTGTGTCAAAGTTAACAATCAAGAGAAGACTTCACCAGAGTGAATACAGAGGGTTCACCACAAGATGTCACATTGGTGAGCCTCAAAAACAGGAAGGCCAGATTAGAGTTTGCCAAACGACATCTAAAAAAGCCTTCACAGTTCAGAAACAACATCCTATGGACAGATGAGACCAAAATCAACTTGTACCAGAGTGATGGGAAGAGAAGAGTATGGAGAAGGAAAGGAACTGCTCATGATCCTAAGCATACCACCTCATCAGTGAAGCATGGTGGTGGTAGTGTCATGGCGTGATCATGTATGGCTGCCAATGGAACTGGTTCTCTTGTATTTATTGATGATGTGACTGCTGACAAAAGCAGTAGGATGAATTCTGAAGTGTTTCGGGCAATATTATCTGCTCATATTCAGCCAAATGCTTCAGAACTCATTGGACGGCGCTTCACAGTGCAGATGGACAATGACCCAAAGCATACTGCAAAAGCAACCAAAGAGTTTTTTAAGGGAAAGAAGTGGAATGCTATGCAATGGCCAAGTCAATCACCTGACCTGAATCCGATTGAGCATGCATTTCACTTGCTGAAGACAAAACTGAAGGGAAAATGCCCTAAGAACAAGCAGGAACTGAAGACAGTTGGAGTAGAGGCCTGGCAGAGCATCACCAGGGATGAAACCCAGCGTCTGGTGATGTCTATGCGTTCCAGACTTCAGACTGTAATTGACTGCAAAGGATTTGCAACCAAGTATTAAAAAGTGAAAGTTTGATTTATGATTATTATTATGTCCTATTACTTTTGGTTCCTTAACAAGTGGGAGGCACATATGCAAACTGTTGTAATTCCTACACCATTCACCTGATTTGGATGTAAATACCCTCAAATTAAAGCTGACGGTCTGCAGTTACAGCACATCTTGTTTGTTTCATTTCAAATCCATTGTGGTGGTGTATAGAGCCAAAAATGTTAGAATTGTGTCGATGTCCCAATATTTATGAACCTGACTGTATATAAGAACTGCCCCAGCAGCCCTTGTATGCAGTATTTTGCAGATCTGAGAGAGACAGCAGTGTCATTGCTGTGCTCTATGCTTTCCTGTGTCATTACATTAGTTAGTTAGTTAGTTAGTTAGTTAGCTTATATATATAATACAGATAGTTAGTGGGAGATAGTCAGTGTAGGTTAGATAGTGAAATAGTGTAGCTGATAGGTTCTGCTGTTCATACATACAGACATAGTAATGTGATGTCACAAGTTCACAACAATACTTAGTGCACCAATCACTAATAAGTAGTCAGACCTGTTAAAATGTGAAGTTGCACGTAGTGCTCCAAAATATTTGCATCATTAGTGCTGATTTCGCAATCGCGAATATATTGGAGCACTCTATCTGCATATAAAGCTATTGTAATGTTCTGCCGTATAACAAAATAATAGCAAAGACAGGTGCACTCTGCGGTCTTACTAAACCCTCAAACTGATTTTAAAATTGAGAGATTAGCCAACATATCCTACGGTGTAGGACATGTCTGAGCCCGAGCACCGCGCCAAGGTTTCTCAAGTAGCTCGGGACCTAACACTCACCTACCTGTGCCTATGTGGACAATACCAGGAGCCAGTGGGCAAATTACAGGAGCATGAGGCCGACTCACAAACAACTCACCAGTTACCTCCAGCATGTAACCATGCTAGCAATGGGAGGAGGGAGGAGTCTGCAAGTCCCACTCAAGACTGGCTGATAAGGCCCAGGCCTCACAGGTGCACCTAAATGTAGCCTGTAGATAGAAAACAGGCACATTTAAATTGGAGTTTATACACCTCCAGGCATCTCTATATGTCTTATGTAGGATGTCTATTGTGGTACTTGTGGTTCGCTGCGGTCATCCTCCACTGTTTGCATTTTTGCTGGGGATCGTCATTAGCAACGGGCCACAAGTGCAGGATTTGCTCCCCTGTATATATGCACAACTGCATGTGGGTTTGAGCACTTCCTGCTTGTTTAATACCACGCCATTCTTTTCATTTTGTATTTATAGAGATGCCTGGAGGTGTATAAACTCCAATTTAAATGTGCCTGTTTTCTATCTACAGGCTACATTTAGGTTCATCTCTGAGGCCTGGGCCTTATCAGCCAGTCTTGAGTGGGACTCGCAGACTCCTCCCTCCTCCCATTGCTCGGGCTCAGACATGTTCTACACCGTAGGACATGTTGGCTAATCTCTCAATTTTAAAATCAGTTTGAGGGTTTAGTAAGACCGCAGAGTGCACCTGTCTTTGCTATTGTTATATTGTTATATTGATTATCACATCCACATAATTGCTATCTTATGTAGGATGTCTATTGTGGTACTTGTGGTTCGCTGCGGTCATCCTCCACTGTATGCATTTTTGCTGGGGATCGTCATTAGCAACGGGCCACAAGTGCAGGATTTGCTCCCCTGTATATATATGCACAACTGCATGTGGGTTTGAGCATTTCCTGCTTGTTTAATACCACACCATTCTTTTCAGTTTGTATAATGTTCTGCCGTGCCAACCATTTTCTCCAGTCTCAGGAAACTTCTAGCAGCTTGAAAAATGTAGCTATAGTGACCCACCGTTACCCGCCTGTATTTCGAGCGCATTACACGAATATTACATTGACGATTTTTCGCGATCAAGAAAATAATCTCGAATTTGCGAATTCTCGAATATATGATGAATATTTTACCAAATATTCGCGAAATATCGCGAATTCGAATATTGCCCCTGCCGCTCATCACTAATGGTAACATGTTTAGCAACATGCAGCCTGGCATTGTCCTGTTAAAAAAAGTCTGTTTGGACACTGGCTCCTTGACCACTAGTTCCACGACCAAATCAATGTAATGCAGAGATGTTAGCTTACCTGAAATTAAGGCAAAGCAAAGCTGATGGTAGAGGAACTTACATTGACTTATTTCCCTTTACTGATTGAAATAAACATGTACGCTTGGCCGAGCTGAATGTGCATGTTTATGTGGAGTCAGGTGAACTGGTCACCATTACATGTATTGAGTGTATATGGCCAGCATTAAGCGTACCTGTCGCAACTCTTCACATGTCTGTTGTAACTGTAGGCCACATAATATGACAATACTTAGGACTCTATGTTATGCCAGTCCTCTATTTTTCCCTGCTAGAATTTTATGAATAAAGGTACAATTGTCCAGTCAGTTCTGCCAGTGTCAGATTGTGCAGAGACATCCTTAACTGGTAACACCCAGTTGTACCTTTATTCATAAATGTGAAGAGGAATAATAGAGGCAAAACAAAGTCATTACACTGTATGCCCCAGAATTGTTATACTGATGGGAATGCAAGTAGTTACTAAAACAGACATGTCAGAAAAGGTGACTGGTCCTCTTTAAAGTGAACCTGTCAGGTGGTTTCTGCTGCCATATCTGAGACCAGAATATGATAAAGAGAGGGAAGCTGAACTCTGTGATATATAGATTTACATAATTTGTAGCAGGAGTACTAAAAAGCTTAGTATATTCTATCAAGACTCCTAGGAGAGACGGTGAGAGTCCTGATTACCCCACCCCTACACAGATGATTGACAACCTTCTCTGTACACAAACTGATACAGTGAACCTTGGCAATCATTTTGTGGGGGGAGGTCTATCAGGACTTTCTACTTGGGCCTGGTCTGAAATCCAGAGCATTCTGGATCAACTTTTCATAAAAAATATAAAAAATGTACTTCGCTCCATTCAGCTTTCCCTCAACCCTGACCAGTCTCCCTGCCTTGCCCGCGGAAAAACACCCCCACAGCATTAATCTGCCTCTACCATGCTTTACTGTACAGATGTTATTGGGCAGGTGATGAGCAGTGACTGGTTTCCTCCAGAAATGACATCATCAGACCAGAGAATCTTGTTACTCACAGTATGAGAGTCCTTTAGGTGCTTTTTTGTAAATGGTCTGTTACTGAGGAGAGGCTTCTTTCTGACCACTCTGCCATAAAGCCCAAATTGGTGGAGTGCTGCAGTGATGGTTGACTTTTCCTGAAGCTTCTCCCATGTGCACATAGGAAATGTTTTTTGTACACTTCTCTATATCTGTCTCCACACGATTGTAACGGGCAATGATTGTGGACCCACTGTGCCAGTTTGACTTTGGGCTACAGCTAAGGGCGTTGTCCTAGCAGTTCCCTGACATTCACCCTTTAACCCCTGTACAGGGATCTGGACTTCGGTGCAGGGAACCAACCAGGCCGCTTCCTCCTAGAGGTCAGAGACCCCGGGACGAAGCATCAAGGAAATAGGCAAAAAGTGTTGTCTTAATGCAGTCTAAGGATAGGTCAGGCTTACATCTGTGTTCCAGATATGTATTCCAAGGTCTGGGCAGGCAGCAAGGAGCAGAATCAATAGTCAAGCAAGGTACTGTACACTGGTAGTCAGATAGGAAATAACACCTTCAGTGGCTACTAGGCACTAGAAAACCCAAAACTCAAGCAAGGAGGTGGATCCATAGCCCAGTTAAAAAAGGAGACTGATCAGCTCCTTAGTCAGTAGCCAGACAGGGAGCAAGAGGAAAAGAGTTAACTCTCACAGTGCTGAAAGGAAGTTCACTGAGCACTGATTCTAATGCACACAGGGAGAGAGGAAAGACGCCCGCACCTGCCCAGGACAGCAGGACAGGAGCAGGCATGGACTGCTGGTATTACACCAATCATGTCTCTGAGCTCTACAGTCAGTGCTCTGATTTGCATTGTCAACTGTGAGACCTTATATAGGGCTGTGTCTTTCCAAATCATGTCCAATCAACTTAATTTACCACAGGTGGCATCCAGTGAGAAACATCTCAAAATGATAAAGAGAAACGGGAGGCCCCAGAGCTCAATTTCAAGTGTCGTAGCAAAGGGTCTGAATAATTACGTCCGAAATTTTAGTTTTTCCTTTTTAATAAATTTACAAACATTTCTAAAATTTTGTTTTCACTTTGTTATTATGGGGTAGAGTGGAGAATGATGGGGAATGATTGGGAAACTTAATTCAATTTTTTATTTTTTTTTAGCAGAAGGGTGCAAAATAACAAAATATGAAAAAGTGAAAGGGTCTGAAAACTTCCCGAATGCACTGTAAATATATTTATATAAATATATGTAATATTTCCTAGATAATCAATATGGGAGAAAATTTGACTGCATTGAATCTAGGCACTATCTGATTTGTGTGTGAATAGAGAGAAGCAAGCGACGTGTCGTTCTGCTAGTTATTACCGCCATACATTTTTGGTCTACCGTTTTTATTGCCAATTTACAGACTTCAATTCTGAATAGTTCTTGTGATGATTGCATAAAATGTTCCATGCTAATAGAAATCTACCTGTCAGGAGATGTGAAAACACTGCTGCAGATGCTTGCAGGCTTATAACCAATTTCTTCCACATGCCTTATTTGCAGAACCTCATTTCATCTTGATAAGTATGTATACTATTCAGAAAATGAGGAAATGTACTGTGTGTATCAGTACACAAGACGGGGCAATGTGAGTATAGTTTAATCAGATTATCCCTGGGGTCATGTTACATTGACTTCTCCTGACCAGTGTTCCGAGGGCGTGCATACAGTAAACAAACATTTATTAGAAATTCGTCTAGTACAGATGAGGGCATAATTCAGGACTGAAGCCAAGGGTTCTGCATTGGGAGATGAGATAATTATTCATAGGGTGTCCCTGTAATTTTCACATGTCAAATCCATTCTACTCATCACTTTGATATTAAATATCAAATGCTAATACAAAACAACAAAAATAATGGAAGGGCCACATCCGTAGATGACGTTATGGTCCGGACATAAGGAATATGCAGGGATCTCAAGTCTCCCGGACGTTCAGGGAGTCTCCCGCTATTAGATAGCGGCTCCCTGACACCCGCATGTGAAACAATATATCCCGGAAAGGTTTACTGATAGCAGAGCAGAGAGAGAAGAGAAGTGACAGGACAGAGTTTACATTACAGGTTGAATTAACCCTTTAGGGTCAAATTGGCTTCTCAAGGAGATATATATGTTAAAGGCATCCCTTCTTCTGTCTCATTCAGTAGCTATAGAACTATTGAAAGAGATGTATTTTTTTTAAATACATTTACACATTTAACCCTCCATTTTAATTATATTATTTACCCCAGTGTTAAATTCACCCCCCCCCCCCCCGATGCTTCCCCCCCCCCCTACAGTGGGGTAGATAATTACACACAGGATTTTAAAGAATAAACTTCCCGACTCAGACCAAGAGCCGACTCAGTGAGTCAGCAAGTGAATTGAAGCATCCGCGCATGCGCATTGCGCAACCTAAGCTTCGGTTCACTTGCTTCTTGTCAGCTCAGCGAATGAACCAAAGATTCGATTCATGAATCGGTTCATTTGAATGAACTGATTCAAATGAACCGAGTCATGTGAAAGATCCGAACTTCCCATCTCTAATTTACTCGCAGTAAACCTTTCCGGCAACCTGTAGCAGTGTCCCCTTCTCGGCGCGTGCGCACAGTGCAAGAAGAAGCCGATGCCAACAGTCCGCAACGGCGCATCAGGCTGAGCCTGTGCGCACGCGCGGGATCTCAAAGCTGGAGGAGGGGGAGGGAGAGGCGGCCCTGAGTAGAAGGCGGTGCTGGGCACGAACGGCGATGCGTGCGGCCGGGCACCATGCATCCACAGACCTCCCCTGCTTGGGCACCTTAATTCAATGATTTACAGGTTAGTAAAACCTGTTTTTCCGCAGAATAAAGCCACAAATAGCTTTTATAAGACCACCTTAGAAATCAGAATGCTGCCTGGACATGAGCATATGTTTAGTTCACAGGGCTTATAGGTGGTGACAGAATCCCTTTAATCATATACATAAATATGATAATTTGGGGCAGGGTAATGAGCCCAGTTCTCCACACCATAGAGCACAGTGTGCAGATACTGCATATGTCTGGAAAATTTTATAAAAAGTTTGTGAAAGAAAAAAAAAAGAAAACCTCCCTGAAATGAGAAGTACACCTCCCTGAAATGAGTTTTTGCAGGTTGGGATGTCTGAATATGTAATGTACATAAAAAACCTTACAATATTTTTATTGCATGCATATTGCAATAATGCTTCATTCAAAATTCCTTATTCATAACATATTAATACTTTTTCAAGGATACCCTTCAATACATTGATGTACACGTACAATAAAAAGAATTACATAATTGATATTGCCGTGTCTGAAAATGTCCAATATATAAAAATGTCATGTTATTTAGCCTTTTCTATGAATACCATTAAAATGCATGATGCTAAAGTTATTGTTTTTTGTGGGCACTGAGCTCACTTTGCCTCCTTAAAGGGGTAGTCTGGTTTCAGCTCCCTGCTACATCATTCACCAGCTACCGCTCTCCATAGCAGCAGGCATAATGCAGTGACACATCGCACCTGCTGTGTAGGAAGAGCGCAGAGCCATGGAATCGGCAGGTGCTCTCGTCTGCCTGACTCAACAGGGGCAATGATATTACCACACTGCGTCTGCTGCCAGAGTGCAGTACCCCAGAATAGCGTACTTGCAAACTGTTCTTGTATGTTATTTAATATGTTAATGACTTTTAATGTACAAGCATATCTCTGTATGGATCAGTCGGGGTTAATGATCCTGACTCTACCTCTGTAGGAAGTTAGGTACTTGACTTAGATCCGTTTCTAGCTGAGAAGTGAATGGGAGCTACATGTGCTCACTCCTTAGAGAACCAAGCCTTCATCCCAGAGAATCACTATCTCAGATAAATTTACAGTGAGAAGACCATCTCTATAAGGCCTCATGCACACGAACGTATTTTTTTGCGGTCCGCAAAAACGGGTTCCGTTTTTCCGTGATCCATGACCGTTTTTTCGTCCGTGGGTCTTCCTTGATTTTTGGAGGATCCACGGACATGAAAAAAAAGTCGTTTTGGTGTCCGCCTGGCCGTGCGGAGCCAAACGGAATTACAATGCAAGTCAATGGGGATGGATCCGTTTGACGTTGACACAATATGGTGCAATTTCAAACGGATCCGTCCCCCATTGACTTTCATTGTAAAGTCAGGAGTTAATATACCATAGGATCGGAGTTTTCTCCAATCCGATGGTATATTTTAACTTGAAGCGTCCCCATCACCATGGGAACGCCTCTATGTCAGAATATACCGTCGGATTTGAGTTACATCGTGAAACTCAAATCCGACAGTATATTCTAACACAGAGGCGTTCCCATGGTGATGGGGACGCTTCAGGTTAGAATATACTAAAAGAACTGTGTACATGACTGCCCCCTGCTGCCTGGCAGGTGCTGCCAGGCAGCAGGGGGCAGCCCCTTCCCCCTGTAGTTAACACATTGGTGGCCAGTGCGGCCGGCCCCCCCCTCCCCTGTAGTTAACTCATTGGTGGCCAGTGGGCCCCCCCCTCCCTCCCCTGTAGTTAACTCGTTGGTGGCCAGTGCGGCCGGCCCCCCTCCCTCCCCTGTAGTTAACTCGTTGGTGGCCAGTGGGCCCCCCCTCCCTCCCCTGTAGTTAACTCGTTGGTGGCCAGTGGGCCCTCTCCCCTCCCTCCCCCTCCTAATTAAAATCTCCCCCCTATCATTGGTGGCAGCGGAGAGTACCGATCGGAGTCCCAGTTTAATCGCTGGGGCTCCGATCAGTAACCATGGCAACCAGGACGCTACTGCAGTCCCGGTTGCCATGGTTACTTAGCAATTTGTAGAAGCATTATACTTACCTGCGAGCTGCGATGTCTGCGTCTGGCCGGGAGCTCCTCCTACTGGTAAGTGACAGGTCTGTGGGGCGCATTGCTTAATGACCTGTCACTTACCAGTAGGAGGAGCTCCCGGCCGGACGCAGACATCGCAGTTCACAGGTAAGTATAATGCTTCTACAAATTGCTAAGTAACCATGGCAACCGGGACAGCAGTAGCGTCCTGGTTGCCATGGTTACCGATCGGAGCACCAGCGATTAAACTGGGACTCCGATCGGTACTCTCCGCTGCCACCAATGATAGGGGGGGAGATTTTAATTAGGAGGGGGAGGGAGGGGAGAGGGCCCACTGGCCACCAACGAGTTAACTACAGGGGAGGGAGGGGGGCCCACTGGCCACCAATGAGTTAACTACAGGGGAGGGAGGGGGGGCCACTGGCCACCAACGAGTTAACTACAGGGGAGGGAGGGGGGCCCACTGGCCACCAACGAGTTAACTACAGGGGAGGGAGGGGGCCGGCCGCACTGGCCACCAACGAGTTAACTACAGAGGAGGGAGGGGGGCCCACTGGTCACCAACGAGTTAACTACAGGGGAGGGAGGGGGGCCGGCCGCACTGGCCACCAACGAGTTAACTACAGGGGAGGGAGGGGGGCCCACTGGCCACCAACGAGTTAACTACAGGGGATGGAGGGGGGCCGGCCGCACTGGACAACAAAGAGTTAACTACAGGTGAGGGAGGGGGGCCCACTGGCCACCAATGAGTTAACTACAGGGGAGGGAGGGGGGGGGGCTGCCCCCTGCTGCCTGGCAGCACCTGCCAGGCAGCAGAGGGCAGTCATGTACACAGTTCTTTTAGTATATTCTAACCTGAAGCGTCCCCATCACCATGGGAACGCCTCTGTGTTAGAATATACTGTCGGATCTGAGTTTTCACGAAGTGAAAACTCAGCTCTGAAAAAGCTTTTATGCAGACGGATCTTCGGATCTGTCTGTATTAAAGTAACCTACGGCCACGGATCACGGACACGGATGCCAATCTTGTGTGCATCCGTGTTCTTTCACGGACCCATTGACTTGAATGGGTCCGTGAACCGTTGTCCGTCCAAAAAATAGGACAGGTCATATTTTTTGGACGGACAGGATACACGGATCACGGTCTCGGCTGCAAAACGGTGCATTTTCCGATTTTTCTACGGACCCATTGAAAGTCAATGGGTCCGCTAAAAAAAAACGGAAAACGGCACAACGGCCACGGATGCACACAACGGTCGTGTGCATGAGGCCTAACACAGTACTTTAGGAAAAGAGAAAGTAAAGAACTAGAAGCACTGGTGTTAGTCAGTAAGGTATTTGCTGTTTAAGGCTGATAGCAATGTCCCTCTCACTGTAGTAAAGTCTCAAAAGCACCATTCACACTTGAACACTGTCTAGCCCACCGTATCTTAATCCTGTAACCCTTAGCTGGTAATTACATCCACCACTGCAAGAATTACATTGCCAAACTTAGATTCTACAAAGAGAGATTCTGGAGAGATAGAGGGAAGGAGTACTACAATCCCCATCCTGGCCTATATCCATACATTGCTGTCTGGGAAGTGTTGGTTGGAACTGTGTTTGATACTGTTGGATGTACTACAAATCCAATTCTGCAATTTACTAAAGAGAGACATTTATCTTTTTCATCCATACAAGTATCATAACACCAAGGGCACCCCAACTACCATCAGGCAGAAGCCTCAATATTAGGGTGTTCCCCAAAGGAAGGAAGTGTTTGCCCTCCCATCACTGCCCTGGCCCTAGGGAGCATCTGTGTGAGGGTTGCCACGGTGAATAATTATTGCAGATAGAGCCACTAGCACTCCCATCCTCCACTCCTCCAGGGCTTGCGGCAAGAGCAGAATGTGCTCCATTCACTGGGGGAACAAGGCAGGTGAGTATTCCTTTTTTTTTTTTTTTTAACAGTACAGAGGCACCTCGGGGGCATTCTGTGTGGGGGCACATCAGGAGCATAAGTTCTGCGTGGGGGCATAACTACTGTGTGCGGGTGGTATGGGGCATTAACGGGATTAGGCGTGTATAGAAAAGCAGTTGGCGGGGTTGGAGGTGTTGCGTAGTCCTCTTTGGGCTTTCCAAAAATTGGGAGGTGTGCTATGGCAGGCTCAAGAGCTTTCAGAAGACCTGCGGCTGCTTTATCAGACACACAGCTCCTGGTAGATGACTGCTCAGATGCTGTGGTCACAACTGACCACAGCATCTAAGGGTTTAAAAGTGGACTCTGCCACTGAGTTTCTGCTGTACATGTATGGCGGATGTCGGCAAGTGGTAAAACCAGATAATGACACTTTTTTTTCCAAATCTGTTTTCATTTTCTAATTGTAGATTTTTGAGCATGATTTTGGGTGCTGCCATCTTGCGTGAGTTGTTGTTAACAGCAATTAGAGCTATGCTTTACAGCAGCCGCCATGGGCCATATACACAATAGACTGGAGGGGACTCATTGACTTTTATGGGGGAGTTTTCTAGGCATGCAGAGGTCATTGTACAATGCATTCGGATGTCATCTGTGAGCTGTCCACATCTGCATGTCTGTTCCGCAAATTACAGAACACGCCCTATTCTGGTTGATAATATGTGAACCTACTGAAGTCAATGGGTCCAGAAAAAATGAAGCCATGCCCATAAAGCCTAACTCTCTAGGTTTCCCTGAATCCATCCCTAGATCTATACCTGAATACTGCCCCTTAAAACAAACACCACAGTGACCAGTTACTTGATATAAACTCACAGATCTTACACTCTCACTAGCAACCCATTGCTGAAGTCAAAAATATTTGAAGAGAGGCTAACCAATCAGGAACTCCTCTTCAGCATAAAAGATTCTTGGCTGCACAAGAGAGATCAGCTGACCCACATTAAAGGGGTTGTCCGAGTTATGAAAAAAAAAAATATAGCACTGAAAATCTGATGGGCAGCAATATATAACTAAGCTAAACAAGTTTTATTCAAAAAATATATATATTTCCTCATTTCCCTGGTTCTTTTCTGGCCCTTTGTTTACATGCAATAAAAACAATCTCTGCCCCTCCTGCTAAGGGAGTGGCTACAAGAGCTGCCCTGAGTGACATGTCTGCCTGCTGAGAGACTCTGCAGCATGTTGTATGTGTAGGACTACAAGTCCCAGCTGTATAATGACACTGCTAATACACACAGGATCTTCCCCCTACCTTCTTGTGCAATGCTCTCTCTAG
Organism: Bufo bufo; assembly: GCF_905171765.1. NCBI lineage: Eukaryota > Metazoa > Chordata > Amphibia > Anura > Bufonidae > Bufo > Bufo bufo. The sequence continues at coordinate 222,830,275 of NC_053391.1, forward strand.
TCCTTTAGCTCCTGTGCCCAGAATTGTCACTGCTGCAGATACCCAGTACCCAGTGTGTGCAGCTAAAGGGGTTAAGAATCCTAGCAGAGAGAGCAGCCGGCAGTGAAGGGGGCGTAGCCAGCACAGTGACGTCTCGTTTACAGGCTTGTAAACGACCTTTATCAGAGCAGGGAGAGAAGCTGACATCACAGGTCATGTGACCCTCAGTGAAATCTGAGAAACCAGCCACTGGAGATAAAGTGAGTTAATTGGAAAGCTGTTACATTTGCCCAGTTAGGAACATAGAAAGAACAAAAAAATAACTCAGATAACCCCTTTAATGGAACAAACTAAGTGACAGGAGAAGACAAAAAAGTAGGAAAATTCCCACTGACCATAACACTCATCTAGCAACATACTGTATGTCAGCAAGCAGTAAGGGGCAGATGGAATGGTTAAAGGGTTTGGCCACCTTCAGGTTACTGTTGACCAATGTGTTTGTGAGATGATTATATGGCACTTACTAATGTAGTCTTTGTTAAAATTTCTCACCATTTTCTATATTTCATAAGGTAAGGGAGTTTACAAAGTCTTTCTGCTGTTCACCCAGAGGTCCTGTCCATAAAATGGATGCTGATGGATGCTCATGTGACCAGGTAAATCACCTCCATGTGATGTCTCCATTCAAATACACTACACTTGACATCTGCACTTATTCTGTTGGAAGTTTGGTACAGGTGCTGTGTTTTTGAATGAAGAAGACATCACATTTAGGCTACATGCACACGACCGTGGTGTGTTTTCGCGGATCCGCAAAACACAGATGGCGTCCGTGCGCGTTCCGCAATTTGCGGAACGGCACGGACAGCCTTTAATATAACTGCCTATTCTTGTCCGACATGTTATATTTTTTTGCGGGGCCACGGAACAGAGCAACGGAACTTTTGCGGCACCATTGAAGTGAATGGGTCCACATCCGAGCCGCCAAAACTGCGGCTCGGATGCGGACCAAAACAACGGCCGTGTGCATGAGACCTTAGGTGATTTTCCTGGTCAACAGACATTTTATGGACAAGACCTCTATGTGGACAACACAAAAGACCTGGCAAACAAGGGGGCATACCTTATGAAATGTAGAAAATGGTGTCAAATTTAACAAAGGCTATATTAGTAAGTGCCATATAAACATCTCACAAACACATTGAGCAACAGTATCAAGAAAGTGGCTAACCCCTTTAATAGGACACATTGACTGACCATCTAATGATGCACCAACAGTGGGTCCCATTGTTTGTTAATTTGGTGCATCTTTTCAGAAGTTAGATACTTTTTTTCTGATTTCACCACACCTATTGGTTGGCTTATGCTGTGCCAACACTTTGGCCAAATTGCATGTGTACTTTTGGTGCACATTGTTGTATTTCCTGCTAAGTCATGCTACTTGTTGAGGGAGGTGTCTGAAACGCATAATAATTGTGGCATACATAATGTACACTCGAATTCTAGTTCAATTTGACTAAAGGATCAGACTACACAGAGTTTGTTTGTAGTCTGTCACCAAGGAGACAGAATAAGAGATGTAGGCACAAAATGGGAGATTTTTAATCAAGACTACTTGCAAAGCTGTACATCCTTTACTTTCCTTTGTGCATTTCGTTTTACAGCACACATCATGTACAGCATTTCTCTAATCTGCATTAAATCACATATCTGCTTCACTACATTTGATACTTGTGTCCTAGTAGTTCCAGTAATGTAACCATACCAGGGGAGACTTTCATGTAAATATATATATACATTTTATTGTAAGGGTATTTTTAAAGTACTGGTTCTGTCTCTTTCATTTTGTTCCCTTTTATTATTACAATTTTGTGTAATAATGTACCTTGTAATGTAGTAGCCATCCCCCATTGTGCTGATAAGACCACATTCCTGAGTGATCTCAGAGACATGCACGCTGCACACTGGATGAGGGGCTAAAAGGTTTCGACTCTGTGGAACACATACATTCGGGGCACTCCATTGAGGACTTCATTCTAGGTAGGGTGTAAGTGTTGATTTGCCCTGTCTCTTTTACACCCTGAGGTGTCGTCCATGTGCTACGACATGGCGAGCGGAGTTCCACCCCATATTGCATGGTCAGTGATGATTATTTACTTCTTACTATTCAGTATGTGATTTCTTTATTTAATCAAACTTAGTAGATATTTATTTAATCAAACTTAGTAGATTTATTCACTTAGCCTGCATAAGCGTATTCATTCTAAAATCTTTTGAATTCACGTTACATTAAATATATATGTATACAGTATATATATATATTGTGGTAAGGTGCAGGGTACCGTATTGGATGGCAGATACATGTCATCGAGGTTCCTGGCCTCAGTGAAGTAAGAGCTGGGTTTTGTGTGTTAACAGCAGAGGCTGTTGACACGTTTAATACTTAGTATGGCTGCAAAGTCAATCCAGGCCGGCTTTTATTGGGAGTAGGTAAGGAGTTGGGCGGGTGCCTACTCCCCACGTTCCAGAACCAGGTTTTGGAGCTGGGATTTAAACCTCAGCTGGGAGGAGAAGGAAGGAAAACACAGTGAGTCTGGGTGGTTTTTGAAGTGTGTGGAGCTGAGGCCTGGACCCTGACACAGGCGTACAGAGCACCCAGCATCTTGTGGGAATACTTTATGTGGCTGTGCGATCGACCAGGACAGGACTCATTCAAGTAAAGGAGCCAGGTGAAGCTCTGTGTTATTTTGTGTGTGAACTAACACCAAGTGACTGTTTTGCTTTTCTGTTTGAGCAAGTGTAAAATAAATGCTCTTTTGCTTTGTTACCTGGACTCCATTTGCCTCTATACTGAACCCGCACCCATCTACCTGAGTAAATCCCCACAATATATATATGCATATATATATAGCAGTCAGATGAGATGAAGTAACTGTTGTGTGGACAAGTTAGATTTCAGTCATGTTTATTTTGTTACTTCTGTTGTTCTGCTCCATCATAGAACCAATATGACCAACTGACATGACAGACAGTAATGGCGTTCGATGGACCCATCATTTTACTAGAAAAATAGCTCAGTCTTTTGGGCTATTTTGTGAGGCATTTTTTAAGGAATTTGCATCAGAGGTTTATAACAGAACCTCTAATGCAGATATGAAAGAATGGGTGATTAAACTGACAGACGTGATAAATCTCTCATAATTGCCAATAATCTTGGCATTTATTGACCTTCTTTAGTGCACCATTATATTGACTTTCTTGCCAGCTTTTCTCCTGAAATTCATCAGAATGAGAATTCCCAGACATCAAACAGGATTTAGACTGAGATGAGTGAAATGACGTTCAATGATGCTATTATTCCTCCATTTATATTCCTTTCACTTATTTAATGATTTTTACAATCAAAATTCATCGTCCTTAGCAACCAGATCAGAAGGAGGAAGTCCAGCTATCAAACTGGCTCTATGGCAACATCACCATAGCAACCAAGTAACCGTTTCATTCTTGTGTTCCATGAAATAGAAGACTGCAGTAATGTAAGGTGCAAACACGGCATTTACACCGAGCAGATGATATCTATATTCTCCTCATAGTAATGTGTTGTCATGAAGCTCATATGCATTGTGTTCTACCTTCCATAGACATAAATGATGCCACAACATCCTGTGCTCGATTATTACAGTTATTGGCATTCATTCGGAGATATCTTTTAGTTTATGCTTATCTTGTTTCATCCAGGTGCAAGACACAAAATGATGAAGAGGAGAAAAATAAAAACTTTTTGGGGTGCTGATCACTAAAATTAAATAAATAGGAAAATAAAACCAGGACAGAGAGCGACATGTTTCAGAGGCAGTTCGTGTCTGTTTTGCAGTCCACAAATAACAGATCCATAAAACACAGATAATGTGCATCCGCAATTTTCCAGTTTCCACATCCAACCCTGTTTAAAATGACTTTTTAGGTTCTTGTTCTTGACCCAATACAATACAAGTGCCGGGACACTTAAGAGCATTATCCAGAAAAATTTAGGAGTTTTAAAAAACGATCCCGTTTTGGGAAAAGAGATTCCAACGCAACCTGTGATTATCTTTAAGAAAGCCCCAAACTTACAGACTCATTTGGTACACAGTGCGGCACCCAGGAACATAATAAAGAGAAAGGACAGTAAATTCATGTGGTTTGGTTTCTGCATCCCATGCAAAAATAGAAGTAGGGAAAATAAAAAGAAGGAAGTATCTATAGTCCGCTCTAATAAAAAACAGACCTTCAAAATTAAAGGAAACATAACATGTGAAAATACTGGAGTTGTCTACGTATTGGAGTGCCCATGTGGCCTCCAATATGTCGGCAGAACAACAAGGAAATTGAAAATTAAGATCCAAGAACACATCAAAAATATTAAAAATGGTTTAGAGACCCATAGTGTCTCCCTACATTTCAAAAAGTGTCATCAAAAGAACCCGAAGGGTTTATCCTTTATCGGGATTGAATTGGTTAAGATCCCGTGGCGGGGAGGGGACCTTTTTACACAAATCAATCGAAGGGAAGTTGAGTGGATGTTTCAGCTAGACACACTTCAACCGCAAGGGTTAAATATAGAATGCGATTTAAAACCCTGTCTTGCATAAGAAATCTTTCCTAACATGTAGGTGGTCTCCCATAACCACGCAGAATGAAAGGACCTTCGGATGAATGGGCAGGTTGTAAGAGTTGATAGGCAGAAACCTCTCATGTGAGAGACATCACATGATAGATGACGCAGGAGAGGTTTTTATGAATGGAGAAAGGTAATAGCACACGATGTGGGCGTTGATTTTAGGAATATCTCTCAAATGAAAGTGGACCTAAACTAATTATAGGGGAAGTTGAAATTATAACAGAGAAGGACACCTGGTGTGAGTAATATCAGATTATCACTACATAAGAGAGGAAGGTAATGAAAGGAACTAGCACAGATCTCTATTAATGAGGGAGTTAGTACAGGAGTGCATAGGAAAACATCGGGGTTCAGCTTATGGGGTATAGGCCCAGGTCTTTTATATCTTTTATTGCTCAATACACTAGTGTTGTCTATGTGCATGGTATATTATATTTTATGTTTTTATTTGTATACTACATTTTTATTTGATTATATGTGTATTCTGGTATTGGCTAATCACAAAGTATGGGTGGGACGCTTTCGGAGATTTAAGACAGCCCCATAAGGGATGGATCATTCGCCCCTGAAGAAGCGTGAAAGCGAAACCCGGGTCGGGCAAGACTACGAATTGTGTTTCATTGATTTGTGATATGCTTTTAACAAGGATTGGCTTTGTGAGTATAATAAACCTTTTTATCTGATTGGAGAAATCAGTGCTTCACTATTGGTGCAATCTCTCGATATCCCACAGGAGTGTGTTGGAGGAGAGGAGTGCATCTGTGGAGGTTGATACTGCTTCCTATGTCCAGATATGCAGATGGTTTTGTGCTAGATTGAAGACTTCCTTATTGGCGAAATAGCAGTGCGGTCCCATTTTGAAAAAACGTACAGACTGATTTTGTGAATACTACCCACTTCAAACCTGGACCTGCGGCACTAATAATACAGGCAACGTATTAGAGTGAATCTTATTTTATTGACTGTTTAAAATGACTAATATTTTCCAGAATAGGAAAATAGGAAAATTTTCGCGGAACCGACATACGGATGCAGATAAGGTGTACTGTGCACACTTTGTGTGGCCCCATTGAAATCAATGCGCCCGCATCCGATCTGCAAAAAATGTGGATTGGATGCGGACCAAAAATACAGTATACATGGGGCCTTACTCTGCAGATCTCCCCCACTGAAAAACCATGCATAATACGCATCGCGTGCATATATCCTTAGGGAGAAGAATGGAATTGAGATGTTCCTATCACTTTAGAACTTGAGATACCATTACATACTTTTCAGCCCTTGCTTCTGGTGATGATCAGCAGTAGTACAGAAAACCAACTATTTAGTCTTATATATACCAGTTTATTAGTAGACTGTAGAACACAAAATGCTGTTAAAGGGGTTATCCCATGATTAATGTAAAAAAAGGAAAATCAGAAATAATATAATATAGTACATGAAAATCTCTTTCTAACAAAGCTAGAACCAGCCGTGTCCCTCAGGTGGATCCACAGATCTCCCCATGTATTGCTCTGCTGAGTTATATAAAGCTGGCAGCTCAAGGGGAGGGTCTTTTCTGCTACAGCTCAGGGGGCGTGTCCATTCTGCTGCAGCTCTCCCTATTACAGCTCAGGAGGCAGTTGAAGGATGAAACTGAGCATGTTCGGCCTTCTCAGTCAGTAGGACAAAGAAATAAGAAAAAAACAGCAGATGGCGCTATACAGAAAATTTTTATTGAATAACAAGCAATTACATGCAATTACAAAAGTATTCAGATCCATGTGCTGGTTGGAAAACTAGAATATTTTTCATGGGACAACAACTTTAAATGTCCTGGTAACATTCTTCCAATCTGAAATGTTACCAAAAGAATGGGCAGAAGACTGAAGGGGTCCAGCGAGCGACCCTGCGCAATACATTATATTGTATTTCCTATACCAGATAAAACCCATTTATTGAAACCAGGATGGATCTGATTATACAGTAAGGTGAGTACAGTATCTGGAACAAAAGACTTGCTTTTTAATAATATTAAAAAGGATTTAAAGTGAAGACATTCCCAAAATATACCGTATATTGCAAAACATAAAGGACAGCACCACACCAGAAAGATCCCATTTAAGTTCATGCTTTACCTTTAACTTTATCATTATTTTTTGATAATTATATGATCCATTATACTGATGGAGCTTTCAGATATTATTATTATTATTTATTATTAAAGCACCATTCATTCCATAGCGCTGTACATATGAAAAAGGGTATACATACATAATGCAGACAATTCTCTGGGCAATGGAGAGCCAGTGAAGAGATTGGCAGAGGGGAGATGCAGAGGAGTAACAGGGTGAGAGGTGGATGAGTCAGGCAGCAGAGTTGATGATAGATTGGAGGGATGCGAGAGTGCTAGATGAAAGGCCATAGAGGAGAATGTTGCAGTAGTCTAGGCGGGAGATGATGAGCCTATGTACAAGCATTTTCGCAGATTCAAAGTTGAGGAAACCGCGGATGCGGGAGATGTTTTTGAGTTGGAGGCGGCAGGTGGGGGAAAGGGGTTGGATGTGCGGTCGGAAGGAGAGGGCAGAATCCAAGGTCACTCCAAGGCAGTGGACTTGGTTGACTGGGGAGAGTGTGCAGCCATTGATCGTGATAGATAGGTCTGTTGGGGGGTTGAGGAAGACAGGGGAAAGATGATGAATTATTTTTTATCCATGTTAAGTTTTAGAAAGCGAGAGGAGAAGAAGGATGATTTGGAAGATAGGCATTGTGGGATTCTGGATAATAAGGTGGTGATGTCTGGACCAGAGAGGTAGATTTGTGTGTCGTCAGTATAAGAGTGATACTGAAAGCCATAGGACTCTATGAGATGTCCCAGGCCGAAAGTGTAGATAGAGAAGAGCAGGGGTCCTAGGACAGAGCTTTGCGGGACACCAACAGAGAGGGAATGAGGCAAGGAGGTGGTGTGAGAGTGGGAGATGCTAAACTTCTGGTCTGTGAGGTATGATGTGATCTAGGAGAGGGCCAGGTCAGTGATGCCAAGAGATGAGAGAGTTTGCAGGAGAAGGATGATAGAGTAATGTTTTTTGGTTTTGGCTGTTAGTAGGTCATTGGTGACTTTGGTAAGGGCAGTCTCAGTCGAGTGGTGGGGTCGGAAGCCAGATTGTAGCCGGTCAAAGAGGGAGCAGGAGGAGAGGGCAGTTCAGAATAGACATGTTGCTCAAGTAGCTTTGAGGCATACGGAAGAAGTGATATGGGGTGATAACTGGACAAAGAAGACGGGTCAAGTGAAGGCTTTTTGAGGATGGGTGCAATGGTAGCATGTTTAAAACCAGAGGGGAAGACACCAGAGGTTAGTGATAGGTTGAAGAGATGAGTTAGGGCTGGGATAAACACTGTGGTGAGGTTAGGGATGAGGTGGGATGGGATTGGGTCAAGTGCACAGGTGGTCAGATTACATCTGGAGAGTAGAGTGGAGAGTTTTTCATCTGTAATGGTGGAGAAGCGGGTTTTGGTAGAAAAGGACCGAGCAGTTGTGTAGAGGGTTTGTGGGGACTGTGTAGTGAAGCTTTCTCTGATGTTGACTATCTTTTGTTTGAAGTATGTGGCAAAATCCTCAGCTGAGATGAGAGGAGGGGGAAGGGGGCTGGGGTACGGAGAAGGGAGTTAAAAGTGTTTAAAAAGTTGTTTAGGGCTGTGGGCCAGGGAAGATATGAGAGATGAGAAGTAGGCCTGTTTTGCATCAGCGAGTGAGGATTTGAATATGAGTAGGGATTGCTTGTATGTGGTGAATTGATCTTTAGAATGGGATTTCTTCCATCACCACTCAGCAGCCCTGGAAGCTTGTCTGAGTTTTTTCGGTCAGGTTGGTGTGCCAGGTAGTGTTGGGCTCGAATATTCGAATAGCGAATATTATTCGCGAATATAGGCACTTTGAGAATTTGCTAATATTTAGACTATAGTAATATACTGTATATTCGTAATTTCGAATATTCTAGATTTTATTTTCAACAGTAACCTCCCTTCTTGCTTGTGGGCCAATGAGAAGGCTGCAATGTCTTTGAGCTTAGCAACATCCCTAGCAACCAATAAGAAAGTTGCCTACCACTTACTATATAAGAACCTCCCCAGCAGCCCTTGTATGCAGTATTTTGGAGATCTGAGAGAGACTCCAGTGTTATTGCTGTGCTCTCTGCTTTCGTCATTACATTAGATAGTTAGTTAGTTAGCATATATATATATATATATATATAATACAGATAGTTAGTGGGAGATAGTCAGTGTAGGTTAGATAGTGGTATAGTGTAGCTGATAGGTTCTGCTGTCCATACACACATGCTACATACATAAAGCTGTATGTATGTATGCTACATACATACATAAATAGTGCTGTGATGTCACAAGTTCACAACAATACTTAGTGCACCAATCACTAATAAGTAGTCAGACCTGTTAAAATGTGAAGTTGCACGTATTGCGCCAAAATATTCGCATCATTCGCAATCACAAATATATTGGAGCACTCTATCTGCATATAAAGCTATTGTAATTGTAACGGATCTCCTGGCACCCCGACTGGGTACATCCGTTGATAGATGCTCCTAGTGCTTTCCGAGGACTCCAAGCACTCCACTTGACACCGTATGCACTGCAGACCCCACGAACCGCCGAAGCTTGGTTGAGGTCTCACCGTCTCCTACCCACCCTGGACCTACGACAAGGCTCCAGGCTCCAGTGGGTGAACCTCTCCTAAAACCAGAGAGCAGGAACAGCTCTTACGAGAGCTAGTAGTAAAGCCAGGGGAGTATAGCAAATCTTCAGCGTATAGCAATCCCCCAGTGTTGATCAGTTACCCAAACACCAGCCTCAACATGATGAAGGATAAAACAGGCACAATACATCCCCACCATGCATCATGGTTTCCTCCTCTCTGCCCTGGAGACACCCGAGGAGTAATTCAATTATTTCTCAAGACAAAGGGAAATCGCCAATACACATGTGGGGACAACAGGACAGAAATCACCATTTAAACATGCAATGTCACAACCCTTACAGTAAACACAGACATTTAACATATCCCCAGATAGATCAAGTCTGAGCGCATATTATTAGGTGAATGGCACTCAGACTACACGAATACAATAAAATTAGCTATCTGGGTACCCTCACATAACATAAAATACAATTCCAAAGACAGATTTAAGCAGGGCCGTCTTTACCAAGGGGCAAAAGGGGCAGCTGCCCCGGGCCCAGTTGCTCCTGGGGGGCCCAAGGCAGCTGCCTCTTGAGCCCTGCTAGCTACTGCCCCGGGTGTCAAGCTGTCAGCTACACAGGGGGGTGCTGCCGTGCCTGCCTGCACTGAGTCCAGGCATCATGATCGTACTGTGTTAAAGTTGTGATCAGGACCTTAATGACATCATCACCATGTGACCAGTAACCTAGCAATTACTGGTCACATGGCTATGAGGTCATCACAGGTCCTACCAGGAGTGTTCTGTGGAGCTTTTTTTGTGTGAACATTACATCAGAAAAAGGTGACAGGGGCTGTTATGTTAATATACTGTAAACTACTGTATAGTGGGGTGCTGTATACTGTGTGGGGGCCTGTATACTGTGGGGGGCTGTATACTGTGTGGTGGGCTGTATACTGTGTGGGGGCTGTATACTGTGGGGGGGGGGGCTGTATACTGTGTGGTGGGCTGTATACTGTGTGGGGGCCTGTATACTGTGGGGGGGGGCTGTATACTGTGTGGTGGGCTGTATACTGTGTGGTGGGCTGTATACTGTGTGGGGGCCTGTATACTGTGGGGGCCTGTATACTGTGGGGGGGGCTGTATACTGTATGGTGGGCTGTATACTGTGGGGGGCTGTATACTGTGTAGTGGGCTGTATACTGTGTGGTGGGCTGTATACTGTGTGGGGGCCTGTATACTGTGGGGGCCTGTATACTGTGGGGGCCTGTATACTGTGGGGGCTGTATACTGTGGGGGCTGTATACTGTGTGGTGGGCTGTATACTGTGTGGTGGGCTGTATACTGTGTGGGGGCCTGTATACTGTGGGGGGGGGGGCTGTATACTGTGGGGGGTCTGTATACTGTGTGTGACTGTATACTGTGTGGGGGCCTGTATACTGTGTGTGTGGGGGCCTGTATACTGTGTGTGTGTGGGGCTGTATACTGTGTGGTGGGCTGTATACTGTGTGGGGGCCTGTATACTTTGGGGGGGGCTGTATACTGTGTGGTGGGCTGTATATTGTGTGGGGGCCTGTATACTGTGGGGGCCTGTATACTGTGGGGGCTGTATACTGTGGGGGCTGTATACTGTGTTTTGGGCTGTATACTGTGTGGTGGGCTGTATACTGTGTGGGGGCCTGTATACTGTGGGGGGGGGCTGTATACTGTGGGGGGTCTGTATACTGTGTGTGACTGTATACTGGGGGGGCTGTATACTGTGTGGTGGGCTGTATACTGTGTGGGGGCCTGTATACTGTGGGGGCTGTATACTGTGGGGGCTGTATACTGTGTGGTGGGCTGTACACTGTGTGGTGGGCTGTATACTATGTGGGGGCCTGTATACTGTGGGGGGGCTGTATACTGTGTGGTGGGCTGTATACTGTGTGGTGGGCTGTATACTGTGGGGGCCTGTATACTGTGGGGGGGGATGTATACTGTGTGGTGGGCTGTATACTGTGTGGGACTGTATACTGTGTGGGGGCCTGTATACTGTGGGGGGTGGGGCTGTATACTGAGGGGGGGCCTGTATACTGTGGGGGGGGGCTGTATAGTGTGGGGGCCTGTATAGTGTGGGGGGCTATATTGCTGTACTGTATACTGTTGGGGTCTGTATACTGTATACTGTGGGTGCGGTATAGTGTGGAGTGCTATACTGCTGTACTGTATAGTGTGGGGGGCTGTATCGTGTATAGTTTGGGGTGCTGTATACAGTGAGGTGTTGTATACTGTGAGGTGCTGTATACTGTGGGCTGCTATACTTCTCTACTATATACTGTGGGGTACTGTATAGTGTGGGGTGCTATACTGCTCTACTATATACTGTGGGGTACTGTATAGTGTGGGGTGCTAAACTGCATACTGTGTGGTGCTGTATACTATAGGGTGCTATACTGCATACTGTGGGGTGCTGGGGTGCACTGTAACACTAGGGTGAGCCGAGCCCTGGTCTCCTTCCTGCAGAGTGGTGCCCACTTCCAGCCTGAGCCCAGCTGCCCGGAGCACTGATCCTGAGCCGCTGGAGTCTTCAGAACTGGAAGTATTTATATCACTGTACTCTACCAGATGTGTGGATTTTTTTTGTGTGTGTTGTGGTGGAGGGCGTGATTGCCTAAGGTGTGGGAAGGCGGGATCCAGGGGGCCCAAGTAAATTTTTGCCCAGGGTCCAATCAATATTAAAGACGGCCCTGGATTTAAGCTGTGCGGCCGGTCTGTCTTCTCCTTTAAAGTTAGTATGGGCCATAATCCTGAGGCAAGAGGCTGGTAGCCAGGCCCCTCCAAAACCCAGTGGCGAGGTTGGTTTCGCCACACATCTCCCCCTCCCAGGGAAGACTAACCAGATACCTGACCTCACGCCGGTCGGTACCTGAGTTAGTCTGGCAGTCCACCCACAACCCAATACTGGACCTGTTGAATTTTGGGGCCTGGCTCTGTTCTGTATGTCCCCAGCTGTTGAGGGGGCATCTGCTACTCCTTGCTTCCTTGTTGTTCTCTAGCTTGGAGCTGCAGGTACTTGGTGGGCAGAGGCTGACTGCGCTCTGCCCCGATGCCAGCTCTTCCGCTGGGGTAGCCTGTGGGAAGTCCGGCTCTGGAAAAGAGGATAGGGGAGGGCAGAGGCCGACTGCGCTCTGCCCAGATGCCAGCTCTGCCGCTGGGGTAGCCTGTGGAAAGTCAGCCTCTGGAGAAGAGGATAGGGGAGGGCAGAGGCCGACTGAGCTCTGCCCAGATGCCAGCTCTTCCGCTGGGGTAGCCTGTGGAAATTCAGCCTCTGGAGAAGAGGATAGAGGAGGGCAGAGGCCATCTGTGTTCTGCCCAGATGCCAGCTCTTCCGCTGGGGAAGCCGGTGTGGAGTCAGCCTCTGGAGAAGAGAATAGAGGAGGGCAGAGGCCGACTGCGCTCTGCCCAGATGCCAGCTCTTCCGCTGGGATGTGGTCATGGAATCCTATCCCCAGGACCTTGTTGCAGATCGGCTGTGGAGAGGAGGAATCGCTTACCTCCTCCTCCTGGCATTCCTGCGGGGTTGGTGGGGATCTGTACCGGCCGTCCAGTATCCCGGTAGGCCTGGTGCAGAGACTGCGGTCCCATCTGCACCATTGGAGTTAGGGGTGCTGTCCCCCTGTGGTTGGGGAGAGAGACCGGTTGTCTCCTCTCCCTTCAAAGTACACTGCCGCTGGGGAATGGAGACGATGCTCTCCTCTCCCTGCAAAACATACTGCCGCTGGGGAGCAGGACCAACTGTCCCTACTCCCTGAAACTCCGGCTGCCGTTGGGGATCTGGCCAACTGCCCAGCATCCCTGTAGGGCCGGTGGAGAGATCTCGGTCCCATCTCCACCTGCCATATGGGTTTCCCCCCAGGACTAGTCTATGAGGTCCCCTACCTCTGTAGCTGGTACTGAAGCAGGGGATACTTCAGTCGGGTCCTCCCAGTACACCTCCACAATATCCTCCAGCTGAAGGGCTCTGGACCTGGGTCTGACACTCTGCTCTCTCACTGAGCCCTCTCAATGGAGTGGAAGAGATCTCGGTAGTCCTGCTCCAGTTCCCACTCCAGGGTTGCTAGGTGAGCCAGGTCTTTCTCAACCTCGTGGGGGTCCTCCCAATCCAGCCTAGCCTCCCTCTCGTAGAAAATGTTCTGAAGTCTGGACTGTGCATGGCTCCCGAAGTCAGGCTCTGCAAAGGACTCCAATAACAAGCCAGGACCATAAAACTCCTCTCCCTCTGGCTTGTCATGCTCAGCTGCCCAGGGGGAATGTTGAATGACATGCCACCTTAGGGCCTGGTAAGCGTCCGCTAGCCAAAGCTCCTTACATACCAGGCTCTGGAGCGCTGTTACCCAGTCATCCATGGGCTGCTCTCCCAAGAGACCCATCCGCATCGCCACACGCTTCTGTAGCTGCTGCTCATAACTGGGGAGACTCTCACCTCGCCGCTGCTGGGCATTTTCCAGGGCATCATACCAGACTTCCTTTCTGTCTGCATCCCTGTAGTCTGCGGCTGCTTCCTCCTCCTCGTCATAGAACGCTGTCCGAAGACTAGTTGATTCCATCCTGCTGCTGTAGCCAGGGGCGCTGTACGGATACTAGCGTTGCCCTCAATATACTCCACGAACGGTGTCTCCGAGCTGCTTCTCCTCACACTAGGATGCCATCCCACTGCTTGCCACCAATGTAACGAATCTCCTAGCACCCCGACCGGGTACCTCCGTCGATAGGTGCTCCTAGTGCTTCCCGAGGACTCCAAGCACTCCACTTGACACCGTACGCACTGCAGACCCCACGAACCGCCGAAGCTTGGTTGAGGTCTCACCGTCTCCTACCCACCCTGGACCTACGACAAGGCTCCAGGCTCCAGTGGGTGAACCTCTCCTAAAACCAGAGAGCTAGTAGTAAAGCCAGGGGAGTATAGCAAATCTTCAGCGTATAGCAATCCCCCAGTGTTGATCAGTTACCCAAACACCAGCCTCAACATGATGAAGGATAAAACAGGCACTCTTTATTGAGGGCTACCCGCCCGTATTTATGCAGGTCCCCATCTGGTGGACACGCCCCTAGGGGACCAGAAGGAAGACTGTGACACAGGACAGTATGCAGCAATTCAGGATACACAGACACAATACATATCCCCAGATAGCTCAAGTCTGAGTGCATATTATTAGGTGAATGGCACTCAGACTACACAAATACAATAAAATTAGCTATCTGGGTACCCTCACATAACATAAAATACAATTCCAAAGACAGATTTAAGCTGTGCGGCTGGTCTGTCTTCTCCTTTAAAGTTAGTATGGGCCATAATCCTGAGGCAAGAGGATGGTAGCCAGGCCCCTCCAAAACCCAGTGGCGAGGTTGGTTTCGCCACAGTAATGTTCTGCCGTGCCAACCATTTTCTCCAGTCTCAGGAAACTTCTAGCAGCTTTAAAAATGTAGCTATAGTGACCCACGCCTGTATTTCGAGTACATTACACGAATATTACATTGCTGATTTTTCGCGATCAAGAAAATAATCTCGAATTTGCGAATTCTCGAATATATGACGAATATTCTACCAAATATTTGCGAAATATTGCAAATTTGAATATTGCCCCTGCCGCTCATCACTAGTGCCAGGGTTGTCTGTTGCTTTTTCGGGTTTTGTTGTGTGTGAGGGGGGCAACTGAGTCCAGAGCTGTACTTATTGTGGTGTTATACAGAGTGGTGGCAGCATCTGGGTCTTGGAGGGAACAAATAGTAGAGAATGGGTGAAGAGAGTCAGAAAGCAAGAAAAAGTCGAGATGTTTAAAGTTCCTGCGGGGATGTGCTAGTGTGTGGACCAGGGGAGCAGCAGAAGAGACCAATGAAGAGAAGGTGAGTAGGTTGTGGTCGGATAGGGGGAGAGGCGAATTAGAAAGGTTAGATAGGGAGCAGAGGCGGGTAAAGATAAGATCCAGAGTGTGACCAATGCCATCTCTGTGGGTGGGAGCGGAAGACCACTGTGAGAGGCCGAAGGAGGAAGAGAGTGATAGGAGTTTAGAGGCGGCTGAGTGGCAGGTGTCAATAGGGATGTTGAAGTCACCCATGATGATAGTGGGGATGTCGGCAGAAAGAAAGTGTAGTAGCAAGGTGTTAAAGTGGTCAAGAAAGATGGTGGCTGGGCCTGGGGGGCGGTAAATGACAGCTACTTGGAGGTTGGAGGGAGAGTAGATGCGAACAGAGTGTACTTCAAATGAAGTGAGCGTAATGGAGGGTGGCAGTGGAGTTGGGCTGTAGGAGCAGGTGTCTGATAGGAGAAGACCAATTCCTCCACCATGTTTGCAGCCGGGTCGGGGGGTGTGAGTGAAATGAAATCCACTATATGAGAGTACAGCAGGGGAGGAGGTGTCACAGGGTGTCAGCCATGTTTCTGTGAGACCCAGAAAGGAACGTTTTCGAGAGATGAAAAGATCATGAATGTAGGACAGTTTGTTACAGACAATTTCTCTGGAGGGGGGTCACGTCGTTTAACGTGTTTGGAGGGACCGTGGACAAACTGCTGACA